>NC_137155.1:3358887-3958887 GCF_951394435.1 Stenella coeruleoalba | reverse complement strand
TCTTTTGGTCAAGAGAAACCAAAAGCCTTAGGTCTGCCCAAAGAGGTAGGTTTTGGGATCAGTGAGCCAGACTGGGGACTAATGATTTAGGATGAATTTACTAAGGTCCAGATAATTCACCAAATTCAGGTGGTGTTTGGTGCATTCTGAAGACAAATGAAGACATAGATCCATTTGCCTAATTTTCAGCTTGGTTCATTATCTATTGCCATAAAGGCATTGATCTACAATGGTTGTACAGTGAGAACCTGTCCCTTCCGATGGGAGATGGCACAGCATAGCCACTGAAGGACATTTCTATCTCTCTTTGTTTATTCATCCTCTTAAAGTCCTAAAGGTGATGCTTTTCATTTTAATGGTGAGCTAAATTTTTACAAAAATGAAGATCTCTCCCCTCATTTTAGAAATGTTTCTCATTTTTACTTTGCAGGAGAAATCCCTTATTGAGTGAGGAGATGTAAGTTAAAATATGCAAATATATATCAATTAAGCAGTGGGTGAAGTATTGAGTGTAACAGAGTTGCTGGCGTGTGTGGAGAATAATTACCTCCCATGGGTGCTCTGAAAAATGTCTGGGCTTCCCTCCACTAAACACCGAATTTTAGGGAGATACACATGGCATGATTTCCCAATGACCACTAAAGTTACTACTAAACTATAAAGATCTTTCCTCTATTAAACAGTTTAATATTACTATTAAACAGTAAAATACTAGCAATTTTGAAAATATTCTAGCAGAAAACTTACATTGCATTGAGAAATTTAACTTATGTCAGTCTTTCAAGAAAGTTATTCCTTTCATCACAACAGAACTAAAAACTGTTGCAGCAAAACTGAAGTGAAGGAAGTGATAGGAAATGCCCAGGTCTTGTTGGAAGCCTAGAAGGGAAGTTATTCGTGGGACCAATCAATTGCAAGTGGCTTCCTTGGAGTCTGATGGCCCTTACGTTTCTAGGGAGCTTCTACCTGGTCCTTGAATGCCTCCTTGATGAAATGTCAAGTGTCCTCATCAGCAGTGGAGAGCCAGGCAGGATTAGTGCCCCATCTGCATGGGTTCAGAGTAGGTGCTGCAGGCTTAGTTTATCTCAAATGCCACATTGTGCAAATGAAGTCTCGAGGACTTATAAAATGGGAGAATGTTCAGCAAATTTAAGAAACCTAAGGGCAATGATAATTCAAAAATGATTAATAATTCATGCCCTTTGCAATGAATTTCACTCTTTTTTTGGTGAACTCAAAATACTACACTTCTGGTCTTCTTCATATGTTCCCAACATACAAGCACTAATTATAAGTACAATGCTACCTATTTTTCCCATTTGATAATACATAGCACACAGATTGCTACTAAGCTGCATGAAACAATGCTATTTTTTAACAAGATTTTAATTATAGCTAGGTAAATTTTAAAACAATTTATATTTTGATAAGTAATAGTTTTTCTCAAATGCAACATTTTTATAGAAAGTCAAATTAATTCTAATTGTATGGATTTAAATTCTGATTACAATCTTTCATCTGGAAGCACAATTGGATATTTACTCTGTTCCTAAAATCAGATTATGGTGATGAATATAATTGCTATCTATGCTCACTCTATTTCTGCCATAGATAAATGCAAACTTCATTTATGGTAAGAAATTTTATAATACATTTTAAAATAAATTATACTTTTGTATTTGTATTTGTCTTCAAGCTACCTGTGGTTGCCAACTTATTTAGCTGTGAAAATTCAATTCAGAATTCAGGTAATATAACTGATAATCTTGACAATGACAATGATGACAACTGCCACTTATTGAGTTTGTATTACCAATGAGTTTTCCTATTAGGAATTATCTACTCACTGCATGAGAAACATTTGGAGAACATTTTAAAAAAAAAAAGAGCCCTGTGCCTAGGTCACCCGTGAGGCCAACAGAAAATCACAGTCTAGTGTGGGGTCTGGGTTTCTGCATTTTAGGTCCCTGGGGGGTTCTAATTCACAGATTTGAGACTACTGATCTCGACTAAATATTTTACATAGGTCACCTCACTTCACCCTTAAATCATAACAAGTTAACAACAACTCTTAAACAAGTCAAGAAATTGGTATTTAGAGAATTTAAGAAGCTGGATTTCACATGGATATTGATATGTTGAGGCTAAATTTGACACAAGTTATCTAACCAAAGCCTTTGAGAAGAATTTTAGTGAGATGAAGAACTGAAGAGGCTTCATATTCCCTCTAATTTACCAAGTTTGGTAAATTCACTCTCACAGCAGATAGATCATAGTTAAATAGAAGATAGATGGATGGATAGATAGACAGATAGACAGATGATAGATAGATGATAAATAAACAGATGGATGATAAATACACAGATACATAGATGAAAGAAAGAAAAATACATACATACACACATAAATAAATTAGATGATAGATACATAGATAGATAAGTTTTATGAAATTCTCTGTTGCATCCAAGTATGTAGAATTGACTATCATTTTGCCAACTTTTTAAAAATTTACCTGTTTTTATATATTATTTTTCTTTGGAAATTTGTTTTATGAGAGTCAACATTTTTTTCTAAAGCTTCATGTTTTTCTAGAAAACCTCATTTTTCATTTTGGTGTCACAAGTAGTCATTAGGTTATGAGATTTATTAAAACAATTTATTCCTCATTCTGTGTGATAGTGATTCTATTTTCTCTTGGTTTTGTAGGTTTATTAAGAAAGATTGTCCCTTTGGGTACAATTTGCAATTGTAAAGTTTACCATTATTTTGAACTGTGTAATTTTGTGGTAAGAATATATTCAAAGACGATCAACAATGTCTACAATTGGCTTGGACATATATTTATTCTATTTCTGGTATGAGTTCTTGTTTGGACTGTGCTCTATGACAACCATGTTCACCAAGGCACCAGGTTATGAATCGAGGGAGCTCTGTTCTTTCTTCTTTCTTTCCTCCCATCATTCCTGTTACAACCTGTTGGCCACAACCTCCTCTTCCAAACACTCCCCTCTGTGGATCGCCCCACTCTGCTCTCAGAGTGCCCTGACCACATCTCTGGGGACTTCTGTTGAGTGCCCTTGAGTGCTGTTTTTGACATTTGTTAATTTAGAGTTTCTTGTGATTTTGTCCTTATCTTACCTTTTCTGTGCAAATAAAGGATTATTTAGAGTTACTGGATTTTACACTAATTTTAAATTTATTAAAGTTATAAATTTAAAACTTCCAGGCTTCTGGCACTTCCAGGCTTTAAAGTTCAGCTTTTGAAACTTGCTATACATTAATTTTAATCTAGGGAATAAAGAAAAATCACCTTTACTTGTGCTTGGAGTAAGGTCCAATTAACCTAAGTTGAATAGTTCTTGATCTTTTAAAATGTTCCATGCTACAACCTGAGTAACATAGGAGATTATTAAGCTGTAGTCTGTGGATCCCTGGGTGGTGGGAATGTCCTTGGGTGTACTTCAAGAAAATCAGAGTCATCTGAAATGGTAAGCAAACTTTCTTATGTCCATTTGATCCTATTTCTTGTGATCATGTTCATGGACTTAATCAGACTGCTACGAGGTCTGTAAGATATAAAATGTAGTCTGTGACTGAAATATTTTAAAACCTCAAAAGCTCCTAATTAAACAAAAAATAGTTTATTGTTATGAACTGAGCATTTGTATCCCACCTAAATTGGTATGTTTAAGCCCTAACCCCAATGTGCCTGCATTTGGAGATGGGGTCTCTAAGGAAGGAATTAAGGTTAAATTAGGTCATAAGATTGGGGCCCTGGTCCAATAGGATTAGTGTCCTTATATGAAGAAAGACCAGAGAGCTCACTGTCCCCAAGTGTGTGTAGAGGAAAGGCTGACTGAGAAAAAACCATGTCTGTCTATAAGCCAGGGAAAGAGCTCTTGTCAGACAGTGAACCCTGGATCTGGGATTTCAAGCTTCCAGAACTGTGAGAAATACATTTCTGCTGTTTAAGTCACACAGACTGTGGTGTTTTGTTATGGCAGCCCAAGCAGACTAACACAGTTTATTGATGAGAGAATGTTAAGAATAATCCTAAACACAGCATATAAATGTTGTTCCCATACAGTGTTATTTGAAGAATATAAAGAAATTCCATGTCCCGCATTTCTTTTGCACTTTAGTACCTAAAAGGTTGTAAATTCCATAATTAAGAATTACTTTATTCAGGTTTGTATTCTTCCATTTTGATAAGCAGACATTTAAGAGATAGAGCCAGGTTTCTGTGTACTTCCTGGAGGACAGGTTTTTGAGGATACTGTCAGAGAGCGGAGGGCAACAGATATTGCAGTTGAGACTTACAGAAGCCACCTTTTGCATGTTTCACTCTTTGCCTTCTCTTACCCTGTAGAGTGGCATTCTGACAAATTAAGACGAAGGGTATATTTTTATCTTCTATTTGCTATTCAAGTAAACTCATTCTATTGCCAACAGTTTGAATGTGGCATAACTGCTTTCTGAAGTGATAGCTCAAGCTGGCCTCAAGAAATGCAATTACATAGTTGCTTGTCAACAAAGATTAATACATGGCTACTCACAGTGCAAATACACACACAATGCAAATATCACCACCACCGCCATACATCTTATATATAAACCAATAACACTGGCTCCAAATATCTCATTTTAAAATGTCTTTTTTTAAATGAGTGACCCACATTTTCCCTTCCCTGATAAAAGTAATAATCTTGCATCACTCAGAATTCAGATGGGTTTGATAAACATTTATAAAACAACAAAATCTGTTTCCAGAATCTGTTATTTTTATCTTTGTCTACTTGTTTTGGAATAAATGAAGATATCTAATTCAGAACTGGAATGATAGTGAAAGCCTCTCAAGGCTGGATTCCAAGAGCAAGAAGAAATATTATGATTGTTACTGATGTGACTATTACATAGAATCTACATAAATATGCTGAAATCATTAAATCCAAAGAAGAGAGGAAGTTCAAAATTCTGTCAAAATTCAAAGCAGTGAGATTTTGAGTTTTAAACCAAAAGGTGAGATAATTGATTTCTAGAAATTTCATATCAAAATAATAAGACATTAAGAAGACTTAAATGTCAATGTAATGGAAAGATGAAATATTTGATATGTCCAGGAAAAAAATATCTCCTTTTAGGCATGGGAAGCATATAGCCTGTTTTCCAATGTGTCTATGTCACTGTAAAAAAACTTGTGGAAATTTCCCTTCATTGTAAATGAAAGGAAAACATAAATCTGGTGGGAACTGCAAGTATTACGGGTTCATCATTTCAACTCTACAAACACGTGTTGAGTGCCCACTGTGTACAGTGCTGAGTAGCTCTGGCCTACTCTGAACCCCTGTTACCATGTGAGGGCACGATCAAGTCTGGGTCCTTCCCCTTCTCAAAAGGCTCCATTTTAACCCACTCAGAGGCAACCTACATTGTTTAAATATGTCTAGGAAAATGAAAGGAATTGTGAAACCTCCCACTGTAATGTGTGTCAGCATTATCAGACTAAAAATATCCTGGAATGAACAGATGAATCCAGTGTTTGACTGACAGCTCCCACAGATGGTACTTTCATTTTGAAAACAATCTAATCCTAGAGTCCAAGAGTTGTCACTAAATCCAACTTAATACCATCTATGGCACACAAAATCCAGTTTTCCTCCTTCTATCTCAGCAACCATGAAGAAACCTGGCCAAAGCACTGTATAATAATGCTTCGTGTACTCATAGTAATTAGCGATATTATCCTATTACAAAATGACCCACAAAAATGATAGCCGATGATGAAAATCCTTCTTGAATTCCAGGAAAGAAATGAATGACTCATGAAAATAAATGTATTCAGGAGACTCAATATTCAAATTATTTTTCATGAAATATAGATTTCTTTCACTATTTTGGAAATAAAATACACTTAATCTGTTGTGATGTTAAAACTTTTGATGTAAGAAATTTAATTCTGTGGTTCTAAAGCACATGTCATGGAGTCTTTTGGCTTCCTTCTCTTAACCACTTTGCCTTCTGTTTGTAACTGGTCTCCCTATATTGTTTATATAGTTTTAAGCCATAAAAAAAATTTTTTTTGAGCTCTCTATACAGAGCACCTGTGTAGAAGCAAATTATGGGAAAGTATAAGAAAATGCCTTTGTTCTTGTTCTTAGGAAAGGTGTTCTGAAGTGCCAGGGAAAAGATGTGCGTCCTTTCCAAATTACTTTCAAATGTTTCAGAGAGAGAGAAAGAGGGAAAGAAGCTAGGCAAATGATGCAAAACACAAATGGTGAATTTCAGTAAATGATATATGGAAATTCATTTTAGTATTATGCCAATTTACCCTAAGTTTGAGATATATTTAAAATCTGAGAAATTCCTGTTGAGATGGAGTTAGTAGCTGCTGTAGGAAAGAGAAGAAGAGAATGGTGGTACTCAGATATATCTTATGGTTATGGTATACAGATAGGGATAGGGCTTATTACTACAAGAAAAACTAAAAAGAAAGTATGCATTAAATGGTGCTGTGTGTACACATGTGTGTGTATATATGTGTGTGTTTATGTTCAAGTGATGTGTATCTTGTGTATGTGATATTTCTGTACATAACTCACACACATACATATATAATAATACAATCCTTTCAACTCCATTAGATTTGTTTTATAATCACCTTTATCGATTGAGGAAATAAACCCATCATTTTAAGTTAGTTTTGTGTATGTTTGGATGAATATGCATTTTTTTAACTTATATTGAAATATAGTTGATTTAAAATGTTATTTTAGTTTCAGGTGTGCAGCAAAGTGACTCAGTTTTATATATATATATATATATATATATATACATACACACATATACATATATATATTCTTTTTAGATTATTTCCTTTATAGGTTATTACAAGATATTGAGTATAGTTCCCTGTGCTAAACAGTAAATCCATGTTGTTTATCTATTTTATATATTGTAGTGTATATATTTTAATCCCAACCTCCTAATTTATCTCTCCCTCCTTTCCCCTTTTTTAACCATAAATTTGTTTTCTATGTCTGTGAGTCTGTTTCTGTTCTGTAAATAAGTTCATTTGTAACACTTTTTTTATAATCCACATATAAGTGATATTATATGGTATTTGTCTTTCTCTTTCTGAGTTACTTCACTTAGTATAATAACCTCTAGGTCCATTGTTGCTACAAATGAAATTATTTCATTTGTTTTTATGGCTGAGTAATACTCTGTTGTGTATATATAGTATTATCATAACTATAATAATTACTTATGAATGTTTATGTACATTACTTTTAATCTTCACAAGGACCTTGCAAGGTAACTATTATTTCTATTTTATAGGAAAAGTTACATGATTGTTGTAAGGCATCCATCCAGTTCTTAAGCATCACCACCAAGATTTAAACTGTGTTGTGTTTGATATGCAAACCTATGTCCTTCCAAGGATGTCCCCTTCAGGTGAGACTCTACTCACCTCCAGTGAACTAACCCTCGAGAGTCTGGTTCTGTGCATGGTTGTGAAATAATCTCCACAAGGTCATGGGCAAGCTCCAGTGAGGAACTGCTACAACCAATTAGAATTTGTATGAGGGCTCTCCACTGGTACTTGTTACAAGTAAAATTGTGTGAAGCTTCAGAATGATAGAAAATACAACAGTCCTAGACAAATAGAATTAACCACACGTCTTTGTGTAAGGGAAGCAAAGACCCTACCCACAGCCTACTCCAAATTGATCATCTTCAATTAAAATAAGCAGCACAACATTGATGATTCCTGTCCATGGAATAGAAATGATTTCCTTTTTAAAATTATGTGCAGTGCTGTCTGCTTTGTACAGCTATGAGTTGTCAGCTTGATTCTATTCATTGAGCAAATACTTAGTATCCACTATCAGCCTGGAACAATTCTAAGAAGATCAGGATTATTGCTTAATATTAAGGCATCAAAATTGTCTTAGGTACATGTGTATGTATACCTGAATCACTCTGTTGTACCCTTGAAATTTATACTACATTGTTAATCAACTATACTCCAATATAAAATAAAAAGTAAAAAAAAAAAAAAGATATCATCTGGGCTTCCCTGGTGATGCAGTGGCTAAGAATCCACCTGTCAATGCAGGGGACATGGGTTCAAGCTCTGGTCCGGGAAGATTCCACATGCCGCGGAGCAAATAAGCCCGTTGCGCCACAACTACTGAGCCTGCTTGCCACAGCTACTGAAGCCCACATGCCTAGAGCCCATGCTCCACAACAGGAGAAGCCATCACAATGAGAAGTCCATGCACCACAGTGAAGAGAAGCCCCCACTCGACACACCTAGGGAAAGCCCATGTGCAACAACGAAGACCCAATGCAGCAAGAAATAAATAAAATAAATATATATTTTTTTAAAAAGCCATCAAATTTTTCTATTTTAAGAAGGGGTTGATTTTTAAAACTTTCATAGATCTTGCAAAATACAGGGGATTGAAATTAAAAAATAAAATAGCTCCACAAAATTCTTCCTGCATGGCTTATTGTCAAATTTCCTGAACAGAACTGCCCTAAGATAAGCTTATCAGGTAAATATAGGATGTTGGCTTCATCTGTTTGAGCTGCTATAACTTAATATCACAGACTGAGTGTCTGCTACCTGGTTCATAAACAGTGTCTTCTGGCTGTGTCTTTGCATGGTGGAAGAGGTAAGGGATCTCTCTGAGGTATCTTTTATAAGACCACTAATACCATTCATGAGGGCTTCACCCTTATGATTTAAACACCTCCTTAAAGCTCCACCTCCTAATAACATCACATTGGGGTTTCAACATATGAATTTGTGGGTGAGGACATAAGCAATCAGTATATGACAGACATCAGTTAAATTTCAATTTCAGATAAACAATGAGTTACTTTTACCATAAGTATTTTCCAAATATTGCATGAGACACACTTAAACTAAAACAAATAAATACACCTATAAGTGTTATTTAACTTATTTAACTGCAATGAAGACAGGTGTACAAATATCTCTTTGAGATCCTGTTTTCAATTATTTTGTATAAAGAGCCAAAAACGGGATTGTTGGATCATGTGGTAATTCTATTTTTAATTTTTTAAGAAACCACCACACTTCCCATAGCTGCTGCATGTGGTTCATATATTGGTGTTAACTTAGTGCCTCCATGGAGCAATGAGCACCTAGAGCTTCACAGTCTGCCGTCTCACTCATGTCACTTTAGATAAGTTATTTCCTGAGTCTGTTCTTTCAGAGCTTCCAAAAGAGAAGCTCATTCAAAAGACAGGGACTTATTTCAAGAACTCTTAGCCTGATGTCTTTATTGTTGAAGACAGTCTTAAGTTCATATTAGACCCTTGGCTTTCATTTTTATTTCTTGAGAATCTTCTAAGTCTTGCTCCACTGTCTTCCAAGATTGAATGTTTCTCTAAAGAATCTGAGTCCACATTAACTTTTTCTCCTTCATAAATATTCTTTTTCTGTCTGCCCCCAAAATTTTACCCCTAACTTTATATCACATATATAAGCTTATATGTGAATTTATTAAGAAACACCTCAGCGTTTATCAGAATGGGTCCATGACACATAATATGTACTTTAAATATTTACAGTCAATGTTTCATTTTTAATATCAGGGAATGTAGCTTGAATCATGCCTTAGTTTGAATTTCCCTAGAAGCATACTCTTAGACAGGATTTTAGATGCAGGTGATTTATATTCAAGGTGATCTCAGAAAACAGAAGTCAGGGAGTGTAGAAGGTGAATCTCTGAGTTAAGAAAAGGCAATAAGTGTGTGGCAATGAGCAGGTTACCACTGTAGGCACCTGTGGCCCAGTCCTACTAGGAACTCTCAGAAGAACCATAAAGAATGGAGTGATGAGGAAGCTGACATGTTTATCCACCAGCCAGTACCGTAATGATTGTGGATTGCTCCTAGAGATGTTCATTACCCGGCATTTCTGGGCTGTCCTGCGGAAAGGCTGATCAAGTTCCAAAGGCAAGCTCTCAAGCTCTGAGGAAGAAAAGCAGAAAGATGCAGGAGATTAAGCTAGTCTGCTAGCAACCAAAGTGCTGGGACTTGTCCCTTATCACTGCAGAATACTCAGAGGTGGACCTGGGGTAGGCAGAGCATATCAACCACATCTGCTGAAGTTTATTCCTGTCACCACTCAAGACTGATCATGGTCCACTGTGAATCCACTCTGTTACTACACTTCCCACTGATAGCTGACTTCACTTTCTGCAAATAAGTATGTGAGACAGAATAGGACATAATCCTATTGCTGCAGCTTGTCCTCTTTCTGTAGCTTAGTCATTTCTCTTTTATTTCATACACTACAGATTTTCCTCTTTTTCAGCAAGTTGTTCTACTCATTTAATCTGCTTACTGAGCTCACACACTCTTTCCTGAGGGATCTGAGTCCATGGCTAATGTAGCCTGATCAAGATCCTGCTGTTCTAATTTCCATTTTACTGTTTTCACCAGTTATTAAACTAGCGTAAGTTATCTGGGTTCCACACAAACTTATCCAGGTCCCACTATGCAACAGCAAGTTTGTCCCCTGATTATCTGCATCTGCATAAAATTCCTTCTTTGCCTAGTGGTCTACCAAAAGGCCAGGTGGCCATTGTAGTTTTAGATTCAGTGGGACACCTATTCTGGGGAAAGCATGAGTGCCTCTAACCATACTCAGTCTAGCACTGTGCATAGAATAGCACAAATTCTCCACATGACTCACTGGGAGTGATAGTGGGAGGGGACGAATCCTTTTTTTACTCTCTTGGTTCTGAAATCAAGGAGACCCATGGGAACTCAAACACATGTAATGGAGTTAGGTTCCACGTATATACTGCATCCTGAAAAACAGTGCTACACCCTACAAGATATCATCTTCAAAAAGATGCCCTCACTGAGACTTTAATACTTTTATACATTCCACTGTGACAGCAGCTTCTGGTGACAACAGGAGATTCCATCATCATATACTCATTGTCCATGATTCCATCACCAGAAAATGAGCATTATTCAAAGATGATGCTACATGTGAGTTCATGTGATTAAATAAGAAGGTCTGTAAGCTCTTTAATAATGAGCTGTTAGAGGCACTGTGGGAAATGAATGCAAACCCATGATTAGATTAAGAATCAGTTGTAGCAAGGGCCAGTTCTGCCTTCGCCATAGTAGAATAGTTCTGATGCACTCAACTTTTTATGCAGTGGTTTCTGTTTTTGTTGTTGTTCTGTTTTTTGGTCTACTTGAGGCATGTTACCATATATATGTAGCTGATAATTTGTATTGATAATATATTGGATGTTCAGTAGATGCAGTAGCTGGATCAGCCATGGTGAAGAAATGTCTGTATTGCTGAGTTCACAAATAGACAAAGAATGACTCACTTCCCCTGCCACTATTCTATGCAATAACTTGCTCACTGACCTTCTGGCTTGATGATTTCTAGTGAGCACTGAGGTGAGATGCAGAGATTCTCACACTTTGTATGATCCTTATAGACCTAAACACATGTCTCTCCCTCAGATAACTTTTCCTCTCATAGTCTAATCTCTCTCCTAAGCCTTTCACCAACAAGCTGAACCATTCACTGCTAACACTGAGTTCCTATATATCCTCATCTCAGACCACTGTGCTTTCATAACGGTGGTATAAAACAAGTGTACTACTCAAGCTTTTCACACTGAGAGATTTCCCTCATGGCTGATCTTTCAGGCAATCAGTGAGCCAGACTCTCAATAACTAAATGTTGGAATACTTTTCTTCAAGGATTTCCAGGCTTACTGTCACTTGATGAGCTTGGAGTCTGAGAAATGGTTCAGAAATGGAAACAGGCAAAGTATCATAGATATTTCATTAGGGTTACTGGGAACATCATTCTGCTTGCCAGTTCCTGATTTGCTTTGTTATATGTCAAGAAATATTCTTATTGACTCAGAACACCATGGTCTATTAGCTATATCCAAAGATCCCTGCATTTGAAACTGCCCTGGATGGTTCCCCAAATCTAATACCTATCATTTTCTTCCTCATTGTTTCTAAGGATAGGAAGCTTCTCTAAGACAGCAGTTTTCTTTGATTAGCCCTGTCTTCTCTGCTTCTCTGAATCAAATTTGCTCTGAGAGAACTTCTGCAGCTATGCATGTAAAGAAAGGTTCCCTCATTGTTACATGCAAAGTATAGAGCCTTTTATTTGTAGAATGAGGTTTCACCTTGAACAGTTGTACACATACTGACATTTTCTGAATCTGACACCTCTGGGCCATGTCCTTACTCTCCATTTTGAGTTTGTTTTGCTTCCATTGTCTTTCGTCCTTCATGGATATTGCCTTATCTTTACTGTTTGTCCCTATTCCTAAATTAGTGACTTGGAAGCCCTTCACCTCTGTATGTGTATGTTGTTGGTTCTTTCTGAGTTCCGCTATCTCAGTACACATCATCCTCTTCAGGACACTCCTTCCTTATAGATTTGCACAATCTCAGCATATTTTGGTATCCATTAAATATTTTTAGAGGGGGAGCCATCCAAGGTGGAAACTTAGGAAGATCCTGTATGGACTTCTTCCATGGACATACTGAATGTACAGCTCCATGTGGAACAATCCTCTCTGGAAAAGATCTGAAAACTAGCTGTACAGTTCTTTTACAACAAGTGATAAAAGACATACCAAGATAGGTAGGAGGAGCAAAGAAATGGTCTTGCCAAACACCCAGCTTGCAGCGCAGTGACCATATTATGGTGGGATCTCACAGATCCAGAGCTTCTCCTAGAGAAGCAAGGGGTTCATACCCTACATCAGGCACCCCAACCCTTAGGACCTGCACCAGAGGTATAAGCCCCCACAATGTCTGGATTTGAAAACCAATGAGACTTAAGTCCAGGAGACCCAAAGGGCTATAGGGAACTGAGGTATTGCCCTTAATGGGCTCACCTGCCACAGGGCTCACCACAAAAGCAGTAATTTGAAAAGGCCCTAGGATACACGTGAAGAAGATTTTTTGCTGCTCTTAAAGCATCTGCCAGAGGACAAGGGCATGTTTGGAATCTCTCTCAGGGGACAGAGGTGTGGGCTGGCACCACTTCTGTGGTCCCCTCTACCTTGCTAGTGTTGGTTGCCACATGCAGCCTTTCATTTTCCTGCTGCTTCGCTAAGTCCATCAGAAGTTCCCCAGCCCTGCATTTTCCTGTGTCCTCATTAAAGCCAGTGGGCATGACAATCCATACAGGGAACACTTCTTAATCCCCTGGCTCTGGTGGCTAGCAGGGAGGGGTTTTCATTACTGGGTCCCACAGAAAAATAAAAATTGAAGAGACAGCTCTCAGAAGGTTACCACCTCCTGGGCACTACACAGACAGCAGTCAGAAACACAGTCCCACTTTTTCTGTGAAACGAGTCTCACCCAAGAGACAACTCTAGATCATCTGGACCAGAGGACAGTAGGATTTAAGATTACAGTCCCACAGAACTATGTATATTTGCATGCTTTAAAAGCTTCTCCCTGAGGGTCTGGCTTCCAATCAGTCTGAAACTGACTGAGACTCCTCCCTTTGGAACACTGAGGAGTCTTGGCTCACCCTCAAAAATTGAACCTATAACAATAAATCATACTGCTTAGACAATCACAAAGGTTTGAGAGACAACCAAGAGCTAAGGCAAGGATGAACTATAAGGTTCATCTTCTACAAGGACATTCCTTCAGGACTAAGAGAGTTAGCTGTTTCACTTAATACATGGAAATAAATACAAGGGTGAAGCAAAATGAAGGCATAAAAGAATATGTTCCAAACATAATAACAAGATTAAACCTCAGGAAAAATAAACCTTAATGAAATTAAAGTAAGTAATTTACATCATAAAGAGTAGTGGTCATAAACATGCTCATTGAACTTTGGAGGAGAATGGATGAACACAAAGGGAAATACAACAAAGAGATACAAAGAAATAAGATAGTACCAAACACAAGTCACAGAGCTGAGTAATACAATAACTGGACTAAAATACACATCAAGGGGTTTCAATAGAAGACTACATAAAGCCAAAAAGCATCCATGACCTGGAAGACAGGGCAGTAGACTCCAAAGAGCAAAAATTTAAAATAATAATAATAATTGTAATAGTGAAGGTAGCTTAAGGGACCTATGGGACATTGTCAACTGGAACAACATTTATATTATAGAGGTCCCAGAAGGTAAATAGAGAGAGAAAGGGGCAGAAAAATTAGCTACTGAAAACTTCCCTAACCTGGGGAAGCAAACAGATATCTAATCCAGAGAGTTCAAAATAAGACATACCCAAAGAGATCCACACCAAGACACATTATAATTAAAATGTCAAAGAGAAAGAGAAAATCTTAAAAGCAATAAGAGAAAATCAACTTGTTTTGTATGAAGGAATCTCCATAAGACTATCAACAGATTTTTCAGCAGGAACTTTTCAGGCCAGAAGAGAGTGGCATGACATATTTGAAGTGCTGAAAGATAAAAAAGTAAATAAAAAATTACAACCAAGAATACAACCTAGCAAGAGTTCAATTCATTCAGAACTGAAGGAGACAAAGAGTTTCCCAGACAAGAAAAAAGTAAAGGAGCTTATCACTTCTAAATTGGCCTTACAAGAATGTTAAAGTGTCTTCTTTAAGCTGAAAAGAAAAGACACTAATTAGTAACAAGAAAGCACATAAAAATAAAAACCTCACTGGTAGAGGTAAACATATAGTAAAGAGAGTGGATTAACCACTAATAGAGCCAGTATGAATGTTAAAAGACAAAAGTAAAAAAAAAAATAACTATATCTACAATAATTAGTCAAGTAATACACAAATAAAAAGATGTAAATTGTGACTTAAAGCATAAAATGTGAGGATTAGTAAAAACGTAGAGTTTTAGAATGTGTTTAAACTTAATTTGCTATCAACTTAAAATAGGTAGTTTTATATATATATATATATATACATATATATACATATATATATGTATATATACTGTTATATGTGAGCCTCACATTCCACAAAGCAAAACCTTATCATAGATACACAAAAGATAATTATAAAGAAATCTCAGCATAAGACTAAGGAATCTTAAGAAAGAAGAATGCGGCTGGAGGCATCATGTTCCCTGATTTCAAACTATACTACAAAGCTATAGCAATCAAAACAGTAGGTACTGGCATAAAAATTTAATCAATGGAATACAACTGAGAACCCAGAAGTAAACAAATGCATGTATTGTCAATTACTTTATGACATCGGAGCCAAAAGTATACATTCAGGAAAGGGCAGTCTTTTCAACATGGTGCTGGAAAAACTGGACAGCTACATGCACATAATAAATCTGGACCACTACCACAAAACATACACAAAAATTAACACAAAATGGGTTAAACATTTGAATATAAGACCTGAAACCATAATCTCCTAGAAGAAAACACAGACGATAAGCTCATTGCATCATTCTTGGCAATATTTTTTTGGATCTGACTCCAAAAGCAATGGCAAAAAAGCAAAAATAAACAAGTTGGACCCATCAAACTAAGAAGCTTCTGCACACAAAAAAGAAATGATCAAAAAAACGACAAAGCAACCTGAAGAATGAGAGAAAGTGTTTGCAACTCATACAACTGATAAGAGGTTAATATCATATGTGTATATATATATATATATATATATATATATACAATTAAAAAGTGGGCAGGGGCTTCCCTGGTGGTGCAGTGGTTGAGAGTCCACCTGCCGATGCCCAGGGTTCGTGCCCTGGTCTGGGAAGATCCCACATGTCACGGAGAGACTAGGTCCGTGAGCCATGGCCGCTGAGCCTGTGCGTCCGGAGCCTGTGCTCTGCAACAGGAGAGGCCACAACAGTGAGAGGCCCGTGCACCGCAAAAAAAAAAAAAAAAAAAGTGGGCAGAGGATCAGAATAGACATTTTTCCAAAGAAGACAAACAGAGGGCCAATGGGTCCATGAAACAATGATCAAGATCACTGATCCTCAAGGAAATGCAAGTCAAAACCACAGCGAAATACCACCTCACACTTATCAGAATGGCTATTATCAAAAAGACAAGAAATAATGTATTGGTGAGGATGTGGAGAAAAGGAAACCATTGTGCACTGTTGATAGGAAGGTAGATTGGTGCAGCCACTATGGCAAACAGTATGAAGCATCCTCAAAAAGAGAAAATTCAAAAAGAACTACCATAAGATCCAGCAATTCTGCTTCTAGGTATTTATCCAAAACAATAAAAACAAGGACAACAGCACTACTTTGAAATTATATATTCATTGCAGCATTATTTAAAATAGCCAAGATATGGAAACCACCTAAATGTTCATAGATGAATGAGTGGAAGAAGAAGATGTGATATGTATGTATGTATATAATGAAATACTACTCACCATAAAAAATAATGAAATCTTGCCATTTGAGAAAATATGCATGGAATGGATGGACCTTGAGGGTGTTATGCTAAATGAAATAAGTCACACAGAAGAAAACAAATATGTGATTTCACTTATGGAATATAAAAAAACAATGGACTCAAAAGAAAAAAAAATGAACCAACAAAAACAAAACTCATAGATACAAAGAAGAGATTGGTGGTTTCCAGAAGGGAGTGGATTTGGGGGATGGGTGAAATGGGGAATGGGTGAAATGATGAAGAGTGTCAGTACATACAAACTTCCAGTTATAAAATAAATAAATAAAGGTGATGTACATCATGGTGACTACAGTCAATATGGTATTACATATTTGAAAGTTGCTAAGAGAGTAGATCTTAAAATTTCTCATCACAGGAAAAGGATAAAAAAATGTAACTTTTATGGTGATGGGTGGCAACTAGAGTTAGAGTGGGGATCATTTTGCAGTGTATACAAATATTGAATCATTATGTTGTACACCTGAAAGCAATATAATATTAAATGGCAATTATACCTCAATTAAAAAAAATAAAACTAGGAAACAAGCTGGTATGCATAGGGCAGGAGATGCAAAGGGAGAGGTTAAGGTTATTAAAACCTGGAGTTTTGGAGCCCAATCAATTGTTTGAAGAATGGGCTCACTACCAGCTGGTATTCATACTTAAGGGGGTGTCTCCCAGATCTCTGAGATGGTTTCTCTGCCCTGCTTCTTGGTGGCTCCTCTAAAGGGCAAAGGAAGAAAAGGAGCTAGCAGAGTCTTGTCTGGGACTTCTAACAAGTGGGTACTGTGTGGTTGGTTCTGGCACCCTAGGAGCTCACAGGACAGCTTCAGGCTCCAGACTGTCAAGAAATAGGTGCTGGTCAGCCAGTGCTTATTCCTCTAAAGGACAGGATGAGACTGGTTCTGCTAGCATAAAAATAAATCTACAAACTGGGTGTCGGGGGTTATGTTGATTTATTCCAGTAATAATGAACACATCTGTAACAGTCACTGAGCTTAGAGTTAACATCTGATTAACTGTACAATAATCCATAGTAATTTTCTAAAATAGATTCACCTTTTTTGATAACCCAAAAGATATGTGCATATTTCAAGTTGATGGTAGCACTAATACATGTGATTTCCCCAGGGATGAAGTATTCGTTTTCATTTACTGTCCTAGCAGGAAATAGAAGTTCCTGAGCTTCTCAGTATGAGTTTCCTACCATTTTCTGAGTACATCAAGTCCAAATATCTATTAAGGATCTTGGAAATAGCCACACAGTAGATTTACAGCTCTACATGGACCACTGTGGTTTGAACCCGGGTCAAAACACTGCTTATCACCTCATCACCATAAGCCCACACTTTAACTGATGGACCACAGTAGTGTTTGGGGTCACAAGGTGTTAGTATCAACTTAGAGTCACTATGTACAGATAACTAAGACCATCTGCTTTCACATGGCTTAATTATCAGGATTCAAAATTAAAGCCCCTGCATCAATGAGACTTTGATATTTATTCTAGGAAATTCTTGCCTAGGTCGAGAAGATTATAAATCAGAACAGAATTTCACTGTTAGTTTTATCTGTGCAATAGACTGTTCAATCTGTTCTCTTTTCAGGACAACTCAGGTGCTTACAGACAATTGTTTCTCATCAAGACTCTTCCACAACTCACGCTCACAGTGGCCACCAAACTTGCTATGTCGTGAATTTTGACCACTACCAGTCATATCCCTGCATTATCAGAGTCACTTCAAACTACTCAAATACAGACCCTCAAACTGTACACACCTATCCTTGATCTTCCCATTCTGAAACACTAAGATTCTGTCAAGACAGTGTTTGAGTTTACTAAAGTAATAAACTTGCCTTTGTTTGATCATAAACTATATATATATATATATATCTATATATATCTATATATCTATATATATATATATATATACTGTCTTTACATTGTATATCTATTCTACTTTGCTGAAAATGTTTGTAGAGTCCTTCATCTGTTACCCCCACCTTCCACCCCATTCACCTGGTTGCTTTGGTGACGTCCTGGAAAAGAACAGGAAAAATATGATCTCACATCACTCTGCTTGTATGAGAATCTGCAGATTAGGACCATTCAAAAGAACGGGCCAGAACTCCTTGCCTGGCAAATCAGCTTTAATAAATAGAATTCAAATTTGAAACTCTATGTGTGAATGAATTAGTAATTTATATGTATTAATAACTAACTCAAATAGTAGACAAGGAGCCTTATACTTTATGTATGTTCACATGTCTTATTTAATAATAATAATATAGGCATTATAGCTTTAATATTTTTTATTTAACATGATGTTGCACCTCATAGGAAATCAGTTGACCAGCTTTATCTAGTACTAATTTGCACAGCCTGATTTTGAGTCCATATTCAACTGGTTCCAAATGCATACCTATTTTTTTTCTCCTTCCTTTTGCTTCTTCTACTACATGATGGTGAGAGTAACACATGAAAGTGCTTGAAGTTTTACTGACAAAGAAACGGTGAAGGTTATTTATACTTCAGAGAAGGACATTCTCCTGCTCAGAAAAGCTCTACTTCAGACCAAATCCATTAACATGCATGCTCCAGATAGTTGGATAGTTAGTATCAAAATTTATTTCTGATTTATATTTGATTTGAAAGCCCACAAATATTTCACATGCTTAGATTAAACTATAAAGTACAGCATTCTAATGATAAAAATAGGTGTTGAAAGTTTAATATTAAACCATAATTCCGTTCAACATTTATATAATACAATATTTTTTTTCTATTTCTTAAGCAACCAGAAGTAGAAATACCAGTTTGGTGTCCAGCAGTATAATAGGGAGATAACCTAGTTAAAGAAGTGTTGTTGGATATGAAATCTATATATCATTGTTAAATACCAGCATTGTGTATGTCATGAATTTCCTGGTACTTCAAAAAATATGTCTGGGCTCTTTATTAAGGAGGATGTGGTTTGCCATGAGTATATTTTTTGAAATCATATTCTGAACTAAAATTAGCTGACTATTCCAGTTAAGGCTTTCAAAAATGTTACTCATTTCCTTACTCTGGTACATACGTTATCACTCAACACAATAGTTTTTTTTTTTTTTTCCCCTCTTTCTTTTGCCTATAAAATGTTAAACTCCAAAGCTGTTATCAGTCTTGTTTTCACTGTCGGTACATTTTCATTCCTAGGCTTCCAAACGCTGTAAGAGTCCATCAGAACTGAGGTATGAATTAGATTAAAGAACATTTTACTCATTCAATATCCATGATCTATTAATTCTGTTCTCTCTAATCTCTCTACCTCATTTGGAGGATTACAGACAGTTGATTTAAGCATGACATTGCTTTTTAGTTACTGGATTGGAAATCAGGCTTACATTAAAGAGACTCTTCTTTCTTTTGTGGAAAGGTGAAACTACAATTGATAATTCAAAATCAGTTACCTGCAACATTATTGGATTAGCAAACCAAGTAGATTGAAAAGAAACTGAAACAATTTAAACTAGATTGTTTGAATAAGTATATGTGGGGAATGGCAAGACAGATGGATAAATAAAAAAAGATAATTAAACACAAATACAAAAATAGGAAGAAAGGGACAGATAAAAGGCAGAGGTGAAGATTGATAGATAAAGAAAGAAAATGACAGAGAAAAGATAGTTGTTGAAATTGTTCCTCTGACATGTCCTCATTATTTAAACATTAAAAAATTTACAAAGTGATTTCATTACTTTCTCCCCAATTTCTCCAAATCCTTAGCAACCACCTCTTACTTCTGCAAGCATCAGTTTGATTTCTGCAACACTGCCCCTCTCACCACCCATGATCTTTCTCAGATGGAGTTATTAGCCTAATTTCAGTTTTTCTTCTCCCAGCAGTACTGTCATCTACTATTCCCCAGTCCCAGTGAGGGGACTTCTTCTGTGGGGTCTATACCCTGTACCTAATGTAGAATAGGGATCCACATAAGAGTAGGCACTGGAGGAAGGGTCAAATTTTGGAGGCAACAACTTGCACCTATCAGGCTGATATTTGTCTTGCTTGGGAAAGGATTCTTCTGTGAACTAACGTCATTCTCCTTGAGACAGAATTTCAATAAGCTATAATAATGGGAATTGGCAGAAATGGGGAAAGACACAGTGTAAAAGTGGAGCAAAGACTCATGGAGTATCAAGTTGTCTTCGAGAGGTAAGACCAAGGAATTAAATCAGGGCTGAAAATGGGCATTTAAGCAAAGAGGAATTGTCTCGGCATTAGAGGAGAGTTGGGAAAAGGGTGGAGTTGGAGGGGATGAAGACAAAGAATAAGGGAAATCACACAAGATGCAAAGAATCATGGTGACAGCAGCCTGGTTAAATCAGATTTTGTGGTGTGTCTGATTAATTAAGGACAAAGGTTCTCAACAGCTACATCTTCCCTACCCACCCCGACAACCTCAATATCCCTGCTTGAAGTTAGAAGGCTTAAGCTAGGAGAGCCCTAGCAGATGTTTTCTCCTACTGTTATGCTCTGCAAGTGCACGGTTTGTAGGTAAGTGTAGATTGGCAACTGAGGATCATTGCCAAGTCATTCCCCTGGCAGAAGTAAGAAAGGTCACAGGGCCTGTCTCTGGAAATGCCTAAAATCTTTTTACAATAATGTGTTTGGTCTACAGCCAGGACTCATAGCTCATTTGGGATTCTCTAGCTGCCTGGCCCCACAAAGGTAAGACTTTGAAAAGGTTTAATAGTGTAATGCCTCGGTCTTTGTGACTTGTACACACTAATTTGAACAGGCTGAAAGTAAATTCACAAAGACTGGAAGTTGGTAAGCATTTCAAGCCTGTGAAACTTCTGTGGCCAGAGCTCTAAGGAAAGCATGATATTAACATGTCTATGTAATGCAAGGAGTCATAAATATTTTACAAACTGGTGTTACTGTATAAATAAATGTTTATTGAATGCAATTGAAAGAGTGGTAATAAATGTAAAGCAGAAGGTAATGTTTGCAGAGTTCTAAACTGGGTCCTATGAATTTAACAAAACCTCTCTCGCTCAGCAGTGCAGGGCATCAGCAGAATCAGAAGACATTGTTAAATAGGTTAAACAGAAGACTGACTCTATGGTATATGTTCTTCTTTTACAGAATTAAAGTCACCTGCGAGAAAGCATTTGTTCTTACCCTAGGCTCTCACAAATGCCAAGAGTTCAGGCAGGAGTGAACACGCCAGGCCATCTTCACACTGCCACTCTCCTAATTCCTTCCAATATTTGTAAGTGAAGCCTGGATAAAGGGCATTTTACAAACAAGTATTGATGTGGGAGAAAGAAGCGGGTCACTGAGACAATCAATGCACAGTGACAGTCAGATGACTCTGGACATAAGATGGATGTTTTCTCTGATACAGTTCTTGGTGACACCTGCATTTGATATTGCCTAAGAATGCTCCATAAATTCATGCACTTTGAGCATCAGGTAGCACTTTAATCTCTTTCTACATCTGCTCTGCAGGATCATTCCCAGTATCTCAGGGACAGGGAGCTCGATGAAAAGAAATATCCTCCTTCAAGCATAAGAATGTAAGAGTGGCTAGGCTAACCCATGGAGAGGTTAAATCAATGAACAGAACTGCTTGAGAGAGACCTACATTTCCAACAAAATCTCTCACATGGATGAGCGTCTTCTTGTTCTCCAGACTCTTCTTTTCTCACTAAGTGTTGTGAAGAGGAGGTCTCTCAGGCTTTTATTCCTTTCTAACATTTCACATCTTTTAATATGGATCTAATGCCCAGAAATTCTCAGTTGTTTTTCTCAGATGTCTTAGAGAATAGTTTGAAGTACATTTTGAACTCATGTTGACCTAAACCATTTGAAGGGTTTAGAGCATGCCAGGTGGACAGAGTGATGACTGATGCCTTGCCTGTGATATGGAAGAGGCAGAGCCTGCAAAATAAGGAGATCTGAGCTTGAATCATTATTCAGTGCTCCTTTTTAGCTACGTGATATGGGACAAACTATCTTATCTCACAGCATCAATTTACTGACTTGCAAAGTGCCTAATTATTCATGTTATTATTAATATTGTTAAATTTAAAAATAGAAGTGAAACATCTCCTGGACTCTTACCTTCTAGACAATAAGCAATAGCTGTAACCATCACCATGCCACTTTCCCCTTATCTCCTCTGTCTCTTTCCTCACCTTCCTTCTTTCATGACTTCTAATAGATCTAACCCAAGACAGATAGACTCTAAATTTTAAAAAAAGAAAAAAATGTATGGACAGAGAAAAAAGTATCATCTACCTAGGTACTGTTGTGTAAGAACAAGTATAATATACAATAATTTAACAAGATTATATAATGCACCCAGGAAACCTAACTTCATTTTTTTTTTGCTTTTTTCTCTCAATCAGGTTTGTCTCAATATATTTTTAAAATTTTTTCTACATCAAACTTCCCATTTTCGAGGTAAGTGCTTTTGAGTGAAGATCCTTTATTTCTAGTCAAATTTCCACAACACTCAGAAATATGTTTTCTTAGTTCTGTTTTTTACATATTTATATATTATTGTATATTTCTAGGTATGTGAAATTTTAATCACTAAAAGGTAAAAATTTTTATCCTAAGAAATTACAGGATGTCCTTCTCAAGATATATGGCCAAGACAATGGAGCACAAAGACACTGAGCTCACCTCCCCCCATGGACACACCAAAAATACAACTGAAAGAGAAACTATGTATGAGAATGACCCAGAGACTAGCAGAAAAGATTTTCCACAACTAAGGATATAAAGAACGAACCACAATGAGACAGGTAAGATGAATGGAGACACAGTATAGTGAAGACCCACACACCCAGGTAGGCAACACACAGACAGGAGAGAAATCACAATTGCAGAGGCTCTCTTCCAGGAGCAAGGGGTCTGAGCCCCACATCAGGCTCCCCAGGCAGGGGCCCCTACACCAGCAAGATGAGCCTCCAGAATGTAAGGCTTTGAAGGCCAACAGGGCTTGCCTAATGGAGAGCTAGAGGGCTGTAGGAAACTAAGACTACAGTCTTAAAGGGTCTACACAAAGTGTCACACATGTTGAGTCTCAGCACGACACAGTGGTTTGAAAGCAGTTTGGGTCAGATCCACTTTCTGATCTTGGAGAGCATCCGGGGAGGCAGGAGGTAGCTGGAGCATCCTATGGGGTCATAAATGCTGGTGACAGCCATTTCTGGAGGCAGTTTACACCACAAGGACACTGGTGCTCACAAGTGCCATTTTGGCATTATCCCTGTAGCCTATTAATTCTGGGGGCTTATCAATCCACCAGCAGGACAGTACCAACCCTGGCCCCACTAGGCCCACAGCCAGCTGCCCCAGGAAATGGCTCCACCCACCAGAAAGCTAGCACAAACCTCTGGACTGCCTAGAGATAAATCTAACCAAGGAAGTAAAAGACCTGTACTTGCAAAACTATACGATATTGATAAAAGACATTGAAGAAATGGTCCTCCTAAAGATGTCTACATCTTAATTCCCAGAACCTGTGAAGATGTCAGATATATTGCAAAGGAGAATTAAGGTTTCTAATCATTTGACTTTCAGACAGGGAGATTCTCCTTTATTATGCAGGTTGTCACAATATAATCAACAGAGCCTTTATAAGTGGAAGAGAGAATCGGAGGGAGAATCAGATATATGACAGCCTGGAAAGGACTTACAGATGATGCTGTTTGAAGGTGGGGGGATGGGGCCAGGTGCCAGGTTATGCAGGTGGCCTCCACTTGCTGCAGAGACTAATGAACAAATTATTTGCTAGATCCTCTGCCAAGAAATGCGCACTTACCCACTGAGATCTATGTCAGATTTCCCATCTACAGAACTGGAAGAAAGTAACTCTGTGGTTTTAAGCCAAGTTTGTGGTAATTTGTTACAGCAGCAGTAGAAAACTAATACCGCATACACAGTATAATCAGGAGGTACAGAAAATATACAACTATAATAACTTCACAAAATGACATGGCAGACTGAGATACCCTAGTACTTGAGGGAAGTACTTCAAAAGAAGCCTGTGCTCTCTGTCACAGAACAGTTGCAACAAACGATAAAAGGAACATTTATGGGCTTCTCTGGTGGCGCAGTGGTTGAGAGTCCACCTGCCGATGCAGGGGATACGGGTTCGTGCCCCGGTCTGGGAAGATTCCACATGCTGTGGAGCGGCTGGGCCCGTGAGCAATGGCCACTGAGCTTGCGCATCCCGAGCCTGTGCTCCGCAACGGGAGAGGCCACAACAGTGAGAGGCCCGTGTACCGCAACAAAAGGAACATTTATATAGTCATGATTGGAATAAATTTCTATCATATTAAGAAGATATATATAGAATTATATTTCATGATAATTATAACTTACATTTATATTCATATATATTTGTTTATAGTTATCTTAGTCCAATATAAATAGAATAGATATTACAATTATTTTAGTATAATATTTATTTTTAATATATTTGAATATTTATCATTAAAATAAGTATAATGATAATATGCAATGACATACATATTCTATTATAAATATACAAGTATATGTATATGTTATATAAATAATAAATATTTACCTATAACATGTTATTTATATTATTCACATATCGTATACAAATTTATAAGTAAGATGCTTATAATTATTTTATACAATAGCCAAATTTTCAGAGACCACATACTCAGTCTAATGAGAGAAATAAAACTATAACTGCCAAGTAAACATCTCATTATAGTAAAAATAAGTAGAATAATTTTCTTTTCTGCTGGATATATTTCCAGAATACTTTAGTTTATTAAAAAACAACAGTCTTCACACTATAAGATACTTAGAGAAGATTTAAAAACTGTCATCAATTTAATACTATTAGGAAAATTGTTTTATACTTTTCATTTGCAGACCACCACAAATTTCTATGTACCTCACTTTTTAACATAACACCTTGTATTCAGGAGATAAACCTATGAAACCTGAATACACAGAATGTTTCAATTTCATGGTGTGATTCTAAGATAATAAACGTTCCTAGTGTCTTCCAAGTGTTCAATGCAAAGTAAAGAGAAAAATCTAGAGACCTTTCTGGCTAACAAAATTATAACAGAAATCATTGTAATAAGAGTAAATGTAGAGAGTAAATCCATGAGGCTTGATAGCTGTGAATTTAATTATTGGATATTTCTTCATGGAATTCAGATAAGTAATCATTTAAAATTTTTCATCAATATTTACATATCCAAAAATGTATATTTCTTGGATTTTTTTAATTTATAATTTTTATAATTGCATATATTAAGGTAAGATATATACATTTGGGGAGGAAAAAACGTTTGTATGGCTAAGCCATATGTATCATGTTGCTAAAAGTTTTCTCAGAATTTGCTTTAACATAGTATTTATCATTGTGTAAATTGAATGTTCAATGTAGACAATCTCAAAACACAGAAAGGACACCAAAAGAAAATGGAAATTACTATAATTGTGAAATACTGAAAAATATTCAGACTCAATATTTTGATGTTTATTTTATATTTCTAAAGAGTTCATACTGATCCTACTACATCTTAATTAATCACACATTTTTAGACATTCAGGCTGTTCTCTTTAAAAGAAACAACTTATTGCAAAATATTGACAGTGAATTTCAAACTCTTTCTGCCAGAAATATTTGTACATGTCCATATACTGTAAATTCAACACTTAAATATTGTTATTAATTTCTCTACATGTTGTTCTCTTTTGTTAAATTTTTGCTCAAATCCCTCATCCATTTTTCTCTTGAGATTTTTCATGTTTTTTGTTTGTTTGTTTGTTTGCTGCCTTGGCCATGGCAGCCCTCAGCTCAGTGTGGAGCTGCATCTTCAAGCAAGTGGGGTTGGAGTAAACGTTTGGCTCAGGCTGGCATTCTCTCTAGAGTGGTCATGGTAAAAGGGCTAGCATCTTGTGCAATTTCAATCTGCCTGCTCCACTCTGTCTTGGGAGTAAGTAAGAGTATGTGTGCTCCTCATTAGTGGAGTCCAGGCTTCCCACAGTCCTCCTGTTAGTCTCACTGACCCTCCAACCAGCCAAGGGGACACATCTTCCCTCTATTTGGACCTCAGGGATGAGTCATTCAATATGTGGCTCAAACAATTTACTCCCCAGGGAGAATCTCTGCCTCTGTAATCCCCCGACTCTTCTGAGTCCCCTACCAGGCACAGGTCCTGACCTGATTGCTTGTTTCCCTTTCTACCCAATTCCCTTTGGATCTTTCTTACAGTCTTGGATGCACAGGAGTCTTTCTGCCAGTCTCCACTTCATTTTAAGTGAAAATTGTTCTACATGTATATGTATTTTTGATGTCTTCATGGGGGGAAATGAGTTCCACGTCCTCTTACTCTGCCATCTTGATCTCCCTTAAGAACTTTTAAATAAGATTAGATACCAAATTTACTCACACTCTTTTTTTTAGCATTTAAGATGATCATATTTTTTCTTTGACTATGAATATAATGAATCATTTTATTACTTTTATTTTAGTATTCTTTCTTTATGAATATAACTCCCATCTACTCTTGGAAAATTACTTATCCGATGATATACTGTAGGATAGTGTCTGCAAATATTTTAGTTGGACTTTTAAAATTAAGATTTTGGGTCTTGAATTTTTTAGAGCAGTTTAAGGTTCACAGAAAAACTGAGAAGGTGACACAGAGATTTGCTGCCTCCACACATGCATATTCTTCCCATTATCAACATCCCCACCAGAGTCATGCATTTGTTACAATTGATGAATGACATTGGCACTTCATAATCATCCAAATCCATAGTTTACACTAAAGTCCATATTCACTACAGTCCTGCCCTAAAAATCCTCTGTGTTCCACCTATTCATCCTTTCCTTTCTACTCAGACCCACTGATCTTGTTATTGACTCCACAGTTTTGCCTTCTCTAGAATGTCATAAAGTTGGGATCATACAGTATACAGTGGACCCCTGAACAATATGTGTTTGAACTGTGAAGGTCCACTTATATGAGGATTTTTTTTTGTCAGTAAATGCATACTACAGTACTACATGATGCTTGGTTGGTTGAATTGGCAGATGTGGAACTGTGGATACAGAGGTCCAACTGTAAAATTATATGTGATATTTTACCTACACAGAAAGTCAGCATCCCAACCCTGCAGTTGATTAAGAGTAAACTGTATAGACTATTCAGATTGTCTTCTTTTACTTAGTAATATGCACTTAAAATTTTTTCATGTATTTTCATGGCTTTCTATCTCATTTCCTTTCAGCACTAAATAATGTTCTATTGTCTGGATATATTATAGTTTATTTATCCATTCACTTACAGAAGGAAAATTTTTAATAAAAGAGATATAAACACCCATGTTCAAGTTTTGTGTGGACAGAAGTTTCAACTCCTTTGGGTAAATATGATTAGTAGATCATATGGTACAAGTATATGCAGTTTTGTACTTTACTGAACTGTCTTCCAAAATGGCTGTACCATTTATCATCCCCACCAAAAGTGGATGGGAGCTCATGTCGTGCCACATCCTCACTAGCATTTGATGTTGTTGATGTTTTGAATTTTGGCCATTCTAATAGGTGTGTAGTGTTATCTCATTTTAATTTGCATTTTCCTGCTGATCTACGATGTGGAGAATTTTTCATATGCTTATTTTTTTTAATTTTATTTATTTTTTGGTACATGGGCCTCTCACTGTTGTGGCCTCTCCCATTGTGGAGCACAGGCTCTGGACGCGCAGGCTCAGCAGCCATGGCTCACAGGTCCAGCCGCTCCGCAGCATGTGGGATCTTCCCGGACCAGGGCATGAACCCGTGTCCCCTGCATCGGCAGGCGGACTCTCAACCACTGCACCACCAGGGAAGCCCCATATGCTTATTTTTTTAATCTGTATATCTTCTTTGGTTACTTTTCTGTTAAGCTCTTTGGCCCTTATTTGGAATTTTTAATCAATGGTCAAAATTTTACAATGGTTTCTAGAATAATTTTTCATAGCAAAATTATGTTCTCTTCATAAAAATAACTTATAGCAAGAACGTGGATACTGTCTTTCTATTCTCGGGAGCAACTTAGAAAGCATTAGAGCCATTTGGCCTTAATCCATCTGTGAAATACTGTGGATCCCTTGTATTTTGCTCCCTGATAATATTCTCTTTCTTTTATAATTAAGTTTGATATTTCAGGACTCACTTTTAATCATTTTTACATTGTTAGAAAACTCACCTCTTCGACTTGCTATTGAAATATTTTTGGAAATATGTTTTCATTTCCAAAGCAGTTAATACTTATCTTCTAAGTCTTCACTGTTTATTTTAATATTTTGAGAGTTTTGTTTTCTGTACTTTTCTATACTTTTCTCTCTAGTTTACCTTATTTTATTTTAGTTTAATTTTCAAAGAATCAGAGGAATCATTAAGCTCTTCTAAAGAGCAGCAAACAGGTTCTGAATTTATTTCAGCCAATCTCAGGTCTAGTTTTAGAATATGAAATTATCTCTCTCTGTCTCTGTCTCTGTCTTTTTCTACATCTCTACAACCACCCACCTGCCCCACCTTGATCCCTCTCTTATTATTCTTCCCTCTTGGTTGACAATACTACAAAGATATTTAATATAATTGAAATGAGCTTAATCTCTCACAATTGACCCCAGGAATTGTTGTCTTCTCTGCTTTCAGACTAGAAATATCCTTGAAACGAAGAAACAAAAGATACAACTACCTTACTAGATTAAGAGGACTCAATTATAGAGACAGAATAAAAATTAACATTATAAGATAACCTTC
Organism: Stenella coeruleoalba; assembly: GCF_951394435.1. Taxonomy (NCBI): domain Eukaryota; kingdom Metazoa; phylum Chordata; class Mammalia; order Artiodactyla; family Delphinidae; genus Stenella; species Stenella coeruleoalba. The sequence goes on along the minus strand of NC_137155.1, from coordinate 3,929,654 downwards.
AACACTAACTTTGAAATAACACATTAGGAAAGTATCCATAATTGTTTATTATCTTGATCAATTTATAGAAGTTGAAATTATTGGGTTCCTACAGATTAGAAGCATTAATTTTATAAAGCTGTCTGCATTATTTACCTCTTTAAATATAATTTGTAAGTGTGTGATCAACATTTTCTATTCTTAATGATTTGTCATTTTTCAGAGTCGATCTTGGTAAGTCTTTGGTAGTTTGTGTTTTCCTAGAAAAATCTCCTTTTATAGTATAGCTAAGAATACATACTATTTTCTGGTTCAGTTAAAAAAATTTAATTGAGAGGGATGTACCCTCTCTTTAAGATAATAGTAATTTTACTAAAAAAGGTATAATCTGTAAAACCAAATTGAATAGGTACTTCTATGGGTGAAAGACTTTCACAGGATTCTGGAACAACAGAGAAAGTCATGATAATTAGTGAAGCCAAGTAGAATAATCTTAGTTAAGGGTACACGCATAACAGAGGGCATACCTACAGATGAGAAAGATGACAGGTAACTTGAAGGGACAGGGAGAGGACTGAGGCTTGGAAATATTATAAATGTGTGCAGGAATGAGGCCCTGGGCCATAAATAGGGAGTTAGTGGAAGTTCCATTCAGTACACAGAAGGGTGAACACTGGCCCTAGTGTCTGCACCCAAAGCAAAAGAAAATACAGGCAAGTGTTTTATTGTTTGGGCAAAATATTGCAAGATGCTTCACTAAAGAAATTGAATCAATTTATCTGGGGAGTTCTAGGACAGATATTGAGGCACTGGTACTCCAAATCAAAGATTACCACTGTCAAAGATAACAAAAAACAAACACCAGTTAAAGGCGATAAGGAGAGGTTTTATTAAGTATAACTATTGCAATAGAGATGAGAACCTAGGGTAACATGAAGTTAACTATGCCAAAACAAAAGGCAGAAGAGTTTTGAAATGCTTGGCATGCTTAAAAAAGGCTTTAAGTGCATTGGTAAGGTTGATTCATGTTACTAGGTCATCTGGATTTGCTAATTGGCACCTATATGGAGGAGAAACAAATTTCTCACATCATTATCACAGGAGGTAGTATAAATAAATTTAATTCCACAGAATAGTTTGAAAAATATTGAAGAAATCTCACAAAAAGTAAAAGACAAAGAGGTAAAGATTGAAAGTATTTTAAAATGTGTGTACATATAAAGTGAATGGAGGATCAGTCCAAAAGGAAATGCCAACACCGCCAAGGCCAATAGCCTGCAGATCTATAAATACAGTAAGTGTCCTGTGAAATTAAGGAGAAATATCCACAATTAAATACATAAGTGTGAAATTTTAATACATCACCAAATCTAACAGACTTACAATAAAATTGCTTAAGAAGGAACATGAAGTGTTCTAATACCAGGCTTCTTATTGAAACACAGGTCACCAGAGGTTGATTGAAGACAGCCTTGAAATATTGAGGGAAAATTTTTCAGAACTAAGAGGTTAAAATACTCTCTCAAAATACAAAATTAATATGAAGGCAAAATGAATAAATATCTAACTCCTTCATTAATTCTAAATTAATGGGCACACTTATGGAGAGGTACAGAGGGAAAGTCTCATGGGGCTGAGAGAAACAATGTTTCAACTAACTGAACATTTAATAAATCCAGAAAAATATTATAAAATGATACAGTCTGATACAGGAAAATCCATTCAAATTTGATTAAAAAACAGTATTAATTGAATGTGACAGTGGTCATAACATTGAAGCCTAGAGAAAAGAAAATTTCACCCTAAGATACTGTTTGTTTATGTAATAAACCATATTAAGTAGTGATAATTATGGCCTTGTTTATTTTTAGAATCAATTTATAAAATTAAATATGGTTATGGTAAGTAATATGAATATTACTGGAGAAAGGGTTCAGAGTACAATGGGTAGGGGTGGTGGGAAGGGTAAGAGGCTCTAACAAGAAATGGAAATTAGCACTCTTGTTTTTCCGATGGGCTAAAGAACTGGGAATAAAACTGTATCGTGGAAAGAAAATGACGGTGGAGAGGAAACAGGAGGAAGTAGTGGGAAGACAGAAAGAATTCAGATAGCAGTGTCCCAAGATATAAAAATTGTTTTTCTGTGTATTGCCCATAATTTTTTGAAATGAAGTTCAGCCATATTGGGGCAGAATCAGTAGTTTATTTTCCATTCTCTTCCATCTGCCTAAGAGTGAACATGGGGCCAATAGTCTGTTATTAAGATGACTGTCAAGCTATATTTTAGTGTTTTATTTTCCAAATTTCTCTTTTGTATTGTCTGTTTTATTTGAAATTTGGAAGAGGTTTTATGAAAGGCTACTAGCCAGCTGCCATTTTGTACTAGAGTTCTTTTGATGGATCCAAATTAGTTGACAGTGCTTTTTTTTTTTTTTTTAAAGATGTTTCCTGGTGTGAAAGAATTGAGAACAAGAAACATCCTTTGAAACTAGAGTCTAGACAACTTCAGACCAATAGAGAGATATTTTTTCAAACATTTTTGTTCCTATTTTTCATGAATTTGTTTTATTATTTTTTCTTCTTAGACTGCTTATTTCATGTTTTCATTTTGTCTTTGCAGTTCTGAAAGTATTCAAGCATGAACCATCGCTATTCATAAAAGCTCTAATATATTTTTCCAATTTTTTTTATTGTGGTAAAATGTACAAACATAAAATTTACCATTTGTAAGTGTACAGATCAGTGATATTAAATATATTTATAATGCTCACCACCATCCACCTTCAGAACACTTTTTTTTTTTTTTTTTTTGCGGTATGCGTGCCTATCACTGTTGTGGCCTCTCCTGTTGTGGAGCATAGGCTCTGGATGCGCAGGCTCAGTGGCCATGGCTCACAGGCACAGCCATTCCACAGCATGTGGGATATTCCCGGACCAGGACACGAACCCGTGTCCCCTGCATCGGCAGGCGGACTCTCAACCACTGTGCCACCAGGGAAGCCCAGAACACTTTTTATATGGTAAAACCACAACTAAATATTCAAGAAACAATAACTCTACCAAGTACATCACATAAGTGCAATCAAACAGTATTTGACTTTTTGTGACTGATTTATTCCACTTAGCATTAAGCCTTAAAATTCATCTATTTTGTAACATATGTCAAAATATCCTTCATTTTTAGGGCTTAATAATAGTCATTGAGATATATATAACAGATTTTGCTTATCCAGTCATCTCTCAATGGATATGCGAGTTACTTCCACATTTTAACCATTGTAAATAATGCCACTATTAACATGGGGTATACAAATACATTTTGGGGACCCTGATTTCAATTATTTGGGTATATACCCTGAAGTTAAATTGCTGGAATATATAACTTAGTCCTATTTTTAATTTTTGAGGAGTTATCATACTGTTTTCTGCAGTGGCTGTATCATTTTACATTCCTATCAGCAGTACACAAGAATTCCAATTTCTCCATTTCTTCAAAAACACTTGCTGTTTTCTGTTATTTTTTTGACAGTAGCCATCCTAATGAGTGTGATGTATCTCATTATAGTTTTGATATGTATTTTCCTGATGATTAGTTATATCAAACATCTTTTCACATATTTATTGGCCATTTGTATACATTCTTTGGAGAAACGTTTATGTAAGTCCTTTACCCATTTAAAAAAATCAGTTTGCTTGTTTTTTGCTGTTGTTATTGAGTTTCAGGTGTTCTCTGTGTATTCTGGATATTAATCCCTTGTCAGATGTTTAATTTACAACTATTTTCTACCATTCAGTGTTTTGCTGCATTACTCTGTTACTCGTTTCTTTTTATACATATTTTTTAAAAATTTTATGAAGACCAATTAGTCTATATTTTCTTCTGATGCATGTGTTATTGTCATATCTGAAAAAGTCACTGACAAATTCAAACTTATGAAGATTTTTCTCCTATGATTTCTTCTGAAACTTTTATAGATTTAGGTCTTATGTTTAGATTTTTGATACATTTTGAGTTAATTTTTATATATTGTGTTAGGTAAGGGTCTGCATTCATTATTTTGAATATTCATATCCAGTTTTACCAGAACCTTTTATTAAAAAAAAAAACAACTGTCTTTTCTCCATTGAATGTTCTTGGTACACTTGTCTAAAACCATTCGATTATTGTTCTCCATAGTGGCTGTATCAATTTACATTCCCCTCAACAATGTATGAGGGTTCTCTTTCTCCACACCCTCTCCTGCATTTATTGTTTGTAGATTTTTTGATGATGGCCATTCTGACTGGTGTGAGGTGATACCTTATTATAGCTTTGATTTGTATTTCTCCAATAATTAGTGATGAACATTTTTTCATGTGCTTATTGGCCATCTGTTGGAGGGAATATAAAATAGCAGAGCCACCTTATAAACCACTTTTACTTAAAACCATTTTTTAAATAAATATCGTATATTAACACATATATGTGGAATCTGAAAAAATTGGTACAGATGATCTTATTTACAAAGCAGAAATAGAGACACAGTCATAGAGAACAAACAGATGGATACCAAGGAGGAAAGGGGGAGGATGGGATGAATTGGGAGATTGGGATTGACATTTATACACTATTGATACTATGTACAAAATAGATAACTAATGAGAACCTACTGTACAGCACAGAGAACTCTACTCATTGCTCTGTGGTGACCTAAATGAGAAGGAAATCCAAAAAAGAGTGGATATATATATATATATATATATATATATATATGTATGTATATATACATATAGCTGATTTGCTTTGCTGTACAGTATAAACTAACACAATATTGTAAGGCAACTATACTCCAATAAAAATTTATAAATTAAAAAATAAAATAAAATCATTTGATTATATATGTGAGTGTTTTCTATTCTATTCCATTAGTCTATACATTTGTTTCTTTGCCAGTACTACTCTGTTTTGATCACTGTAGTTTTGTAGTAAGTTTCAAAAACAGAAATTATGAGTTCTCCAGCTTTGTTATTTTTCCCAAGATTGTTTTGACTATTCAGGGTTACTTGAGATTACATATGAATTTTAGGATAGGTTATTCTATTTCTGCAAACATGTCATTAGTATTTTGATAGGGATTTCTGTAGATCACTTTGGGTGGTATTGACATCTTAACGTAAAGTATTCTAATCCATGAATATGGGATATGTTTCTATTTATTTTTGTCTTCTTAAATTTCTTTCAAGCAATGTTTTGTAGTTCTCATTGCATAAATCTTTCACATCCTTGGTTAATTTAATTCCTGAGTATTGTATTGTTTTGCTATTATAAATGAAATTGTTTTCTTAATTACTTTTCTGGATTGTTCATTATTAATATGTAGAAATGCAACTGATTTATGTGTGTTAACTTGTAGACTGCTACTTTGATTAATTCATGTATTGTAACATTTTTGTGGAATCTTTTGTATTTTATACATATCAGATTATATTATCTGCAAACAAAGATATTTGTATTTTCCAAATTGAATACATTTTATTCTTCTTTCTTGCCTAATTGTTCTGCCTAGAATTTCCAGATCTGTGTTGAATAGAAAAAGCAAAAAGAGACATCCTTGTCTTATCTTAAAAAAAAAAAAAAAAAAGAAGTTTTCAGGCTTTCACCAATGAGTTTTATGTTTGCTCTGGGGTTTTCATACATGGCTTTTATTACATTGAGATAATTTTCTTCTATTCCTAGTATCTTTAGGGCTTTTATCATGAAAGTGCATTGAATATTATCAAGTGCTTTTTCTTCATCTACTGAAATGAGCATGTGCTTTTCTGCTTTGTTCTGTTAATGTGGTTTATTACATTGTTCAGTTTTTAATGTTGAACCCTCCTTGCATTCTAGGAATGAATCCCACATGATCATAGTGTATAATCCTAATAATATTCCTCTGAATTTGGTTTCTTAGTATTTTGTCGAAAATTTCTGCATTCCTGTTCTTAAGAGATATTAGTCTGCAGTTGACCCATTGTGTCTTTGTCTGGATTTCATAGCAGAGTAATGCTGGTTTTAAAGAATGAGTTAGGTAGTGTTCCCTTCTTTTAGTTTCTATTTTTTTAAATTAAATTTGAGAAAGATTTGTGTTAATTCTTCTTTAAAAGTTTGGTAGAATTTATCAGTGAAGCTGGTGGGTACAGAAATTTTCAATATTGGGAAATTCTTGATTCAATCTCTTTACTCATTATTGGTATGCTCCAATTTTTAAAAATATATATTTGTGACTTAGCCTTGGTTAGTTATTTTTGTTTCTAGGAATCTGTACATTTCATCTAGGTGTACCAATTTTTGGCTTGAAATTGTTCATAATATTCTCATATAATCCTGTTTATCTCTTAGTATCAGGAATAATATCCCCACTTTTACTTCTGATATTAGTAATTCAGGTCATCTGCCATTTTTCTTAGTCCATAAATGTTATACGTTTGTCAATTTAGTTGATCTCTTCAAAGAATAAACTTGTTGTTTTATTGTTTTTCTCTGCTGTTTCTCTATTTGTTTATTTCTGTTCTAATGTTTCATTTCTTATGCTAACTTTGTGTTTATTTAATCCTACTTTTTCTAGTTCTTTAGGTGAAATGTTCTGTTGTTGTCTTGAGATCACTCTTTTTTTAATGTAAGCATTTATAGCTAAAAACTTCCCCTATACCACTGTTTTCATTGAATCCCCTAAGTTTTGGTATGTTATGTTTTGATTACATTCTTCTACAAGCATTTTCTAATTTTCTTTGATCAATTGGTCACTTAAATTTATAGTTCAATTTTCACAAATTTGAGATTTTTCCAGTTTTCCTTATGTTATTGATTTATAACTTGATCCTGTTGTGATTGGACAAGTTACTTTGTATGATAACTATCATTTTAAGTCTATTGAGACAATTTCTGGCCTAACATATGATTTATCATAGAAAATATTCATTGTGTGTTTGAGAAGAATATATGTTGTTTTTGTTTGGTAGCATGTTCTCTGTATATCTATTAGACTTAGTTCATTTATTATATTGTTCAAGTTCTCTATTTCCTTACTTATCTTCTGTCTGGTTGTTTATTCATTATTGAGCAATGGGTATTGCAGTTTTCATCTATTATTGTAGAAGTTTCTATTTCTCCCTTCAATTCTAACCCTTTTTGCTTCATGAATTTTGATGGTCTGCTATGTGTATGTAACTTTTGATAATTGTTATATCTTCTTGCATTATTGAAATATTTATTAATATATAATGTCCTTATTTGTCATTTGTATTTTGATAGACTTTTGCTTTAAAGTCTAATTTGTCTGCTATGTGTACATGTCAATTCCAAACTCCCTATCATTCCCTCCCACCCGTCCCCCCTGGTAAGCATAAGTTTGATCTCTAAGTCTGTTAGTCTGTTTCTGCTTTGTGAATAAGATCATTTGTATCATTTTTTAATATTCTGCATATAAGCAATATCAAATGATATTTCTCTTTCTCTTTCTGACTTACTTCACTCGGTATGACAATCTTTAGGTCCATCCATGTTGCTGCAAATGACATTATTTCATTCTTTTTAAAGGCTGAGTAATATCCCACTGTATATATGTATATACCACATCTTCTTTATTCATTCTTCTGTTGATGGACATTTATATTGCTTCCATGTCTTGGCTATTGTAAACAGTGCTGCAATGAATACTGGGGTGCATGAATCATTTCAGACCATGTTTTTCTCTAGGTATATGCCCAAGAGTGGGATTGCAGGATGATATGGTAGCTCTATTTTTAGTTTCTTAAGGAACCTCCATACTGTTCTCCATAGTGGCTGCATGAATTTACATTTCAAAAAACAGTGTAGGAGGGTTCCCTTTTCCCCACACCCTCTCCAGCATTTATTGTGTGTGCATTTTTGATGATGCCCATTCTGACTGGTATGAGGTGATATCTCATTGTAGTTTTGCTTTGCACTTCTCTAATAATTAGTGATCTTTAACATCTTTTCATGTTCCTCTTGCCCATCTGTATGTCTTCTTTGGACAAATGTTTATTTAGATCTTCTGCCCATATTTTGATTGGGTTGTTTGTTTTGATGCTATTAAGCTGCATGTGTTGTTTGTAAATTTTGAAGACTAATCCCTTGTTGGTCACATCATTTGCAAATATTTTCTCCCATTCTGTGGGTTGCCTTTTCATTTTGTTTATGGTTTCCTTTGCGGTGCAAAAGATTATGAGTTTAGTTAGGTCCCATTTGTTCATTTTTGGTTTTATTTCCATTACTCTGGGAGATGGGTCAAAAAAGATATTGCTGTTATTTATGTCAGAGTATGTTCTGTGTATGTTTTCATCTAAGGGTTTTATAGTGTCCAGTCTCAAATTTAGGTTAATCCATTTTGAGTTTATTTTTGTGTCGTGTTAAAGAATGTTCTAATTTCATTTTTTTACATGTAGCAGTCCAGTTTTCCCAGCACCACTTATTGAAGAGACTGTCTTTCCTCCATTTAATAGTCTTGCTTCCTTTGTCAAAGATTAATTCACCATAGGTGTGTGGGTTTATTTCTGGGCTTTCTATCCTGTTCCATTGATCTATATTTCTATTTTTGTATCAGAACCAAACTTCTTTGAAAGTTGCAGGTTACAAAATTATTACACAGAAATCTGTTGTATTTCTATACACTAACAATGAAAGATCATAAAAAAGAAATTCAAAAAAGCAATCCCATTTACCATCACATCACAAAGAATAAAATATTTAGGAATAAACCTACCTAAGGAGACAAAATACCTGTACTCTGAAAACTATAAGACGCTGATGAAAGAAATCAAAGATGACACAAACAGATGGAAAGATATACCATGTTCTTAGATTAGAAGAATCATTATTGACAAAATGACTATGCTACCAAAGGCAATCTACAGATTCAATGTAATCTCTATCAAATTACCAATGGCATTTTTCACAGAACTAGAACAAAAAAATCTTAAAATTTGTATGGAGACACAAAAGACCCCAAATACCCAAAGCACTCTTGAGAAAGAAAAACGGAGTTGGAGGAATCAGACTATACATGCATTTACCTTTACTGAGATCTTTATTTTTTCATCCAGCTTCAAATGCATATACCACACATCTAGTGTCCTTTCATTTCAATCTGCAGGACTAACTTTAACATTTTTGCAGAGCAAGGCTAATAGTAATACATTCTCTCAGATTTTGTTTATCTGGTAATGTCTTTATTTCTTTCTCAGTTTTCAAGATGAGTTTTGCTAGATCTATAATTCTTTGTTGACTTTTTTTTTTTTTTTTTACTTTTAGCACTTTGAACATATTGACCTACTGGCTTTCAACCTTCAAAGTTTTTGATGAGAATTCTGCTAATATCTTATTAAGGTTCCTTTGTATGTGATGTGTTGCTTCTCCTTACCTACTTTAAGATGCTCTCTTTGTGTTTGGCTTTTAATTGTTTGATTGCTTTCAATGAGTTTATCGTTCTTGGAGTTTGTTGTGCAATTGTATGTTTATAGCATGTATTTCATCAAATTTGGGGATTTTTTTTTTTTTTTTTTTTTTTTTTTTTTTTTTTTGCGGTACGTGGGCTTCTCACTGTTGTGGCCTCTACCTCTAGCATTTGATATGGTTGATGTTTTGAATTTTGGCCATTCTAATAGGTGTGTAGTGTTATCTCATTTTAATTTGCATTTTCCTGCTGATCTACGATGTGGAGAATTTTTCATATGCTTATTTTTTTATTTTATTTATTTTTTGGTACATGGGCCTCTCACTGTTGTGGCCTCTCCCGTTGTGGAGCACAGGCTCCGGACGTGCAGGCTCAGTGGCCATGGCTCACGGGCCCAGCCACTCCATGGCATGTGGGATCTTCCTGGACCGGGGCACAAACCCGTGTCCCCTGCATCAGCAGGTGGACTCAACCACTGCACCACCAGGGAAGCCCCTGGGGAACTTTTGTCATTATTTTTTCAAATATTCATTTTGTCTTTTCTCCCTTCTCCTTTTGGGACTCCCACAATGTGTGTGTGTTGGTCCACTTGATGGAGTCCCACAGTTCCTAGTCTCTATTCATTTTTCTTCCAACTGTTCTCTTTCTATTTCTCAGACTCAACAATTTTGTTGTCCTGTCTTCAAGTTCACTAATTCTTCTGTCTGATGAAATCTGCCTGTGAATCATTTTAGTGAATTTTTCATGTCTTTTATTATACTTTTGAGCTCCAGAATGTGTTTATGGTTTCTTTTTATGTTATCTGTGTCTATGTGATATTTCCATTTTATTCACACATCATGTTCTTAACTTCTTCCATACCTTCCTTTTGTTCTTTGAACATATTTTAAATAGTTGTTTTAAACTCTTTGTCTAGTTGATCTGCCATCAGATATATTTAAGGACAATATTTGTTGACTCCTTTCCCTTTTATGAAACAAACTATCCTGATTATTTATATGAATTTTGACATTTTTTGTTGAAAACTAGATATTTGAGTACAATGATGTGGTAACTATGGAAATCAGATTTTCTTCATTATCAGCATTTGTTGTTTTTGTTTTGTTTATTGTATCTATGATTTTAGTTGTTGTAGGTGGTCTTTGTGCTAATAAATTTAACTTATCCTCAGGTCTTTTTGGAGCATATGTTTCTCCTTGAGCATGTGTGATGACTTAATTTCCCTGTATATGTAATTGCTCTTGAATGTCTTAGTATTTAAACTCTGGCTCCCAAAAGGATTAAAAAAAAAAAAAAAACTGAAGGGAAGAATGGGCACTGACCCTTATAATCCCCTGGAAGCCACTTCAGCTGGAGGGGGAGAGTCTTGAAATAATGCAAGGTGGTACAACAACAATGACTGCCCTCCTCTTTGTTTTCACCTCTGTCATCAGAAGCAACAATCAGTGATCAGAGGGTAGATCCCCAATATTGGGTGACAGGTTCCTTTTTGCCCACTCTGCATTCTGCAAGCTATCTGCAAATTGATCTAGGAATAAGTACACAGCTACCTATAGCTGTGGTGGGGTATGTGTGTCTTCCACAGTGCTAAGAGCTGGAATTGACTAAAATTACCCACATCTATCATCCAAGCCTTTCCTGACATTATATCTATCATCCAGTTCTATCTTACCTGTGTGTACCCCTATTTTGTATTTCTCTCCTTTTACACCACTACCTCCCTGCTTCAATCAAAGAGCCACTCACCTATGCTACTGAATTATTAGCATCATTAGAAAACAATGTCTAACCCAACCTTAAATTTATTTTATTATTTTTTTAATATTTTCTTCAAGTTTTATTGACATAAAAGTTACATACAGTACTGTATAAATTTAAGGTGCACAGAATAATTAATTGACTTACATGTATCATGAGGTGATTAGCACAATAAGTACAGTGAACAACCATTATCTCATATAAATACAAAATTAAAGAAATAAAAAAGTTTTCCAGAGCTTTTTTTTTTTTAAAATTGAAGTACAGTTGATTTAAAATATTGTATTAGTTTCAGGTGTAAAACATAATGATTCAGTATTTTTATAGATTGAACTCCATTATCATTATTACAAAATAATGGCTATATTTATTTGTGGTTTATATATCACATCTTCTTTATCCATTCATCTGTTGATGGACACAAGTTTCTTTCACATATTGGTTATTGTAAATAATGCTCCTATGAACACTGGGGTTCATGTATCTTTTTGAATTAGTGTTTTGCTTCTTTGGATATATACCCAGCAGTGGAATTGCAGGATTATATGGTAGTTTTATTTTTAGTTTTTTGAGAAACCTCCATACTCTTTTTCTTAGTGGCTGCATCAATTTACATTTCTACCAACAGTGTACAAGTGTCCCCTTTCCTCACATCTTTGTCAACATTTGTTATTTGTGGTCTTTTTATGACAGCCATTCTGACTGGTGTAAGATGATATCTCATTGTGCTTTTGCTTTGCATTTCTCTGATGATTAGTGATTTTGAGCATATTTTCATGTATCTGTTTGCATGTCTTCTTTAGAAAAATGTCTATTCAGATCTTCTGTCTATTTATAATTGGGTTGTTTGCTTTTTGGATATTGAATTGTATGAGCTGTTTGTATATTTTGACTATTAACCCTTTATTGGTCATATTATTTGTGAATATTTTCTCCCATTATGTATGTTGCCTTTTCATTTTCTCAATGATTTCCTTTGCTGTGCAAAATTTTAAGTTTAATTAGGTCTCATTTGTTTATTTTTGCTTTTGTCTATTTGCCTGAGGAGACAGATCAATTTATGTCAAAGAGTGTTCTGCCTATGTTCTCTTCTAGAAGTTTTATGGTTATGGGTCTTATATTTAGGTCTTTCATCCAATTTGAGTTTATTTTTGTATATGGTATGAGGGAACTTTCTAATCTCATTAATTTACATGTAGCTGTCCAGTTTTCTTAGCACCACTTAATGAAGAGACTGTTTTTTCTCCACTATATTTTCTTGTGTCCTTTGTTGTAAATTAAGTACATGGGTTCATTTCTGGGCTCTTTAGTCTGTTTCATTAATCTATGTATTTCTTTTTGTTCCAGTACCATGCTGTTTTAATTTATGTAGTTTTGTAATATAGTCTGAAGTTAGAGCACATAATACTTCAGCTTTGTTTATTTTTCCTCAAGAAAATCTTGTATCTTACAAATTAATCTTGTATCCTACAAATTAATTGAATTCATTTATTAGTTCTAATTTTTTTTGTGGAGACTTGAGGGTTTTCTACATATAGTATAAAGTCATCTGCAAATAGAGACAGTTTTTCTTTTCCCTTCCAATTTGGATGTCTTTCATTTCTTTTTTATTTTCTGATTATTGTGGCTAGGACTTCAAATACCATGTTAAATGGAAATGGCAAAAGTGAGCATCCTTGTCTTGTTCCTGAGTTGAGAGGAAAAGCTTTCAATGTCCACCTTTGAGTATGATGTTAGTTGTGGGTTTCTCGTTGAAGGCCTTTATTATGTTCAGATATGTCCCCTCTATACCAACTTTGATGAGAGTCTCTGCCTTGAGTTGATGCTGAATCTTGTCTAATGCTTTTTCTGTTTCTACTGAGATTATAATGTGATTTTTATCCTTCCTTTTGATAATATAGTGTACCACAGTGACAGTTTTGTGGCTATTGAACAATTCTTTCCCCCTTGCAATAAGTCTCACTTTTTATGATGTGTGGTCCTTTTTATATATTGTTGAAATCTGTTTGCTATAAGTTTTGATGATTTTTGTACCTATATTCATCAGAGATGTTGGTCTGTAAGTTCCTTCTTTTGTAGTTTCTTTGTTTTTGATATCACTGTAATGTTGGCCTTTTAGAATGGATTTGTGAGTGTCCCATCCTATATAAATAAATGAGTCTCATTAATAAAAAGTCAGATAAAATTGTCCACATCCCTTCTGCTGGCCAAAAACAAATATAAAAAACAACATATCATTTTTTTTATTTGTGTGTGTGTCCCAAAGGTGTTACAAATAAGATATTTTAAATACAAACCTCATTTTCACATATTTTAGAGCATAAATAGTACTTTGGATTTACATTGGGCAAAAACTTTACAAAAGTACACTATTCTACTAGTTTTAGTTCCATGTTCCTTTAGCATCACATATATCCTTCAAATTACAGATAAATCAAGGTTAAAATATTATATATATATATATATATATATATATATATATCAGACCATAATGACTATGATTTATTTTAGCCTGTTTTCTTTAAAAATAAACTATTATAAAATACACACTTAATTTTGAAAATCCAACTTCCTTTATACAGAATTATAAGAAAACCCTTAACTTCATCTCATGTAATTAACAATTTGATTTTTTATTTACCCATTATTAAACAACCAAACTTTTTCCTATTCTTTATCTATATATCGATTTTGATCCACTAGACATCTAAAATGTCAAAAATATATTATAGCCTCTAACTTACAAAAGCAAAGATTAAATAAAATATAATATGGTTTAGATATTGGCAGTAAAGATTACTTTTCACTCTTCTAAGATGGACCCAACCCCAGCAGAAATCATTGGCCCAGAATCTAGCTGGTATGAAAAAGTGAGTTATTTTACAGAAGTTGGGCCAGTTGGTTGAGCTCTGAAGGGTGTTGCAGTTAGCCCTCATATTTTGCTTCTCCAACAAGAATTTTGTTATCTCTTTTTAGCTCACTTCTGGGGAATACCAAAATCTTCCTAAGTTTTCCATGACATCAATACTGCAGCTAGCATCAGCATTTTAACATTTGGCAGTTTAGACAACTTCAGCCTTGACATTTTTTTATGATGAGCATGTACGCATCAATAGACCCAAGTACTTTTTCTTAATATATTTAATGATTAATTTAGCAATATGAGAACTATAGACATTTGTATTGTGCTATCTCTATCAATTTTCTCTGCTGTGGCCCATTATGTCACAGTTATCATTTCTATCCAAACTCTCATGAGGGTTTGCTTGGGATATTTTGCAATAAATGCAGATAAGCTTTTTTTATGCAAGTGTCAAAATTGAATACTTGCATCAAGTTTTTCAAAAGTTGCCTTGGAGCAGAATATTGTTTATATATTTAATACAGAACAAATTAAAAGTTTAATATTTGGAATAGGAATGGCTGGAGGAAGCAAACTATTGACTCACATAGGATCCCTTGTGTTGGAAAGGTGCTAGATTAACAGATCAAGCTGTAGAAATGGGATACCAAGGAAGACTGTGTTATCTGGGTAAAAGTGTGAGACCAATGTAAACCTGACCATGGAATTAACATTCTTTTCTCAATAGGTAATTTTCTAAATACTTTTGTTAATTTGAATCAGTGGCTCTTTATCCTGTCTATCCAGTAGAACTACTTTGAGTATGTTTGTTTGTTGTTATTGCTGTTGTTTTTTTAAATAGCAGTCTGACTAATTGTGCTGGTGTCCCATTATATAAAAGCTTTCCTAGTGATTCCAATGTGAAGCTAAGGTTAAAAGTGATACTGATTCTCATGATGGGGAATCAAACATATCTATCAGTGCTTATAGCTTTTGCTCAGGACCTACAATTTTCTGTTCTTATTCCAATTCTGATTCTGTTTCTGGAAATCTGGAGCTGCTGTGAGGTTCTCCAATAATTGAAACTTGTCCTCCACCAAAAGACACAGACTTGGTTATCATAAGCCAGAAAATTGGCTTTTAGCCTTTTTCTACTTGTAGAGACTTTCACTCACATTTACTCTGAATTTGTATAATTTAATCCCTGTCACTACCAACTTGAAAGAGCAGGAGCAGATATGTACAGTTGGAATTTGTATGTCAGGAGATAAAAAAGCCTTAGCCCAGCAGTTGTCAGTTGTCCAGAGACCTTCATACTCAGTAAGTGTTCTAACGTCTTGTCATTCACCATCTGATGACTGGAGTTGAACCTAGAAAAGGAAAATTAAAGAAAGATGCTCTGTTCAAAATGAGCCATATGAATGAAATTCCCTGACTCTGGCTTTGGCAAATGGTTTATTTTCTCCAAATGAGTGTTTTGCTTTGTTTTGTTTGTATATGTGGGTGCATTAGTGGAAGACCACTATTTAAAATACTTCCTGGATAGTTGTTCATGCCATTCTTTTTTTAAAATTAATTAGTTTATTTATTTATGTATTTTTATGTATTTATATTTTATTGGAGTATAGTTTTACAATGTTGTCTTATGTTCATGCCATTCTTGAAACATATCTTGTGGACTTTGGCACTCTCATATCTTACATTCCTGATATTCTGGCACTATCTACCACATTTCCCTAAATTCAAATAATCCCTTTCTCCCCCAAATCCTGATGATGACAATCAATCATAGCACCTTTGTTTTTTTTACCCAGGAGATATATGTGTGGGGTATCTGCACTAAAGGCATACAATCTAGCAAGCATAAATAACACAGGAGTTACATTTATTATAGTAGCAATTATGCCAGATTTGCAAATGTTTTATCCAGTTTTTATTTCTCACTTAGAATCTGTGACTGACTGGACTTAACATTTTATGGTAGCAACACTAAACTTTCCATTTGACTTTGGATGATATTTATTAACAAGTATTCAACACTCTGGTGTTTATTTCGGTGTGAGATCTTGACTTTCTTCCCTACAGTGTAATTTGTTCTCATGTACCTTCCAGCAAGTAGTACTGTCTACAGTTACAACTCTTGGAATCAGATAATAAAATGACCTGCAGGTCAGTGCGGTAAAGACATTGTGACATTGACTGATACTTTAATAGCTTGTGAAGACTTGTTGTGAATAGAATCACTTGAAATGCTCTTTCCTCAGCACTTTACATTCTTCTTTTTAGTTTGAGATACTGAGTTCATGGGGATATCAACATTATTTAAGTGTGAGCCTTCCTTTTCAATTAAATGTTGTTTGATAATATTTTGCCTTAACAGATACAGTATCAGTAAAATATTCAGAGGGCTTGGAGAAGATATTTCCTTAACTTTTGGGTTTATTTAAAATTTTTTGAAATTATAAACTAACTTGAACCTAGTAATTCTCCCCGCCCCCATCATGGAGAAAGCTTGCTCCTCCTTTAAAATGCACTTTGGATGCTAAAGTCCGTGGGAAACATCCTTTAAGGGTTTCCAGTCTCCCTAGAAGAGTTTACTCATCCTTTATGTTGCTCTAGTACTTTCTCAGGACTCCAGTTCCCTGGAATTACGTATGGACTCAATGTTACTCCTCTCTTGATCCTCATTCCAGCACAATACCTAGCACTCAGTGAGTGCTCCATTAATACTAAGTCCCTATTTCCAACTCCATACAGTTTTCTTTTTGACTTGGGTTAAAGAATGCCTGGCATTGAATTATGCCATCTAAATTTAAAATCAGTAAAATCACTTATATTCTGAGTTTAGTATTTACGAAGCTACTTTATTAAAACATTTTTTGAATAACGCAATAAAATGACAAAAATACATCAGCAAAAGCTGCATTTATTATATAGTTTCCTATTTCAGTATGCTTTCCACCCAAATATGGAAAGATTTATATCATTTTGTTAAGTTCCTCAATATGAGCAGGATTTTAGTAATATACTGAGATCACTTCTGAGGTTGAATTTTCATGTATCTGAAAGGTGGTAAACTATGCCACCCCAAAAATATGTTACATTGGCATAAGGATTATTTTGAGCTGAAGGCAACTGGGAAGAAACAGATACAAGAAAAGCTCCCTGCCCTCCCTCTATTTGACTTAAGACAAAAATTGTCAAAGGTGTTCCTCCTCTCCTCTCTACCAAGTAGGACAAAAGTTAATCACTGGGAAAAAGTTTAGATTCTATCACCTTGGAAATGGCAACAGAAATCTACATAAAAGTCTTTACTGACTCGTCTTTGTCTACTATTAGTTTCATATAGATTTATCTTTCCACAGTTTACTGCCTTTGGAAGCCTGAAACTGCTTTCCTTTGTCCTTTCATGTCTCTACAAATTTATTGCTTTTTGTTGAAGTTGCCATATAAGACTGAATTCTAAGCTACCTCTTTGAGTTACTTATTTTCCCCTGGTTATCTCCCACATATATGAGGTATACATATTAGTAATCTTCTTTTTGTTTGTTTGTCTTTTAAAAAAATAGTATTTATTTATTTTATTAATTAAGTAATTAATTTGTTTATTTATTTATTTTTTGACTGCGTTGGGTCTTCATTGTTGCATGCGGGCTTTCTCTAGTTGTGGTGAACAGGGGTTACTCTTCGTTGTGGTACATAGGCTTTTCATTGCGGTGGCTTCTCTTGTTGCTGAGCAAGGGCTCTAGGCACGTGGGTTTCAGTAGTTGTGGTGCGTGGGCTCTGTAGTTGTGGTTCATGGGCTCTAGAGTGCAGGCTCAGTAGTTGTGGGGCACAGGCTCAGTTGTTCCATGGCACATGGGATCTTCCCAGACCAGGGCTCAAACCTGTGTCCCCTGTATTGGCAGGCAGATTCTTAACCACTGTGCCACCAGGGAAGTCCCAGTAATCTTCTGTTTTCCTTTTGTTAATATGTCTTTTGTTATTGGGTTCCCAGCCAAAACTTCAAAGGGGTAGAGGAACAATTATTGTTTTCTCATCTACATTTCCTAATTTTCTAAAATATTAGTCTGTTAACCCAGCTTTTTAAAGTGGTTCAACTGGCCAAGAGAATTTAAAAAATAAATAAATAAAAAAGTTTAAATAGTTAATTCCTATTGACACAAATAATATTATTTTATCCAACCTATTTAGGACACTTAATTTTACTGATGACTCTGACACCATAGTCTCACTTTTTAAAACTTTTAAGCTCTAACTTTTGCTTCCAGAATGTCTTGTTCCTCTACATATGTTAATTTATTTCTTAATCTCCCTTACTGGTCACCATACCTGATTCTCTCCTTCCCTCGACTCATTGGACCCTCTGTAGATCTTCTATTTCTCTACAATCAACTCTTTGGAAAGAAAACATATGTACATACTCTTAACTATCATAATTCTCAAGGCTACCTGAAAGTACTACTAGTGTTTTTATTGTCTACATCATCATTCATTTATGCACATATGCTTGTTTTTATGCTCTATTTCAGAAATAAACTTCATAACATTTCAATACTGGCCATGTAGAAAAATTAACTCATTACTCTTTGCTTAAATTCTGTATGTTGGAATGGTTCTAATTCAATTTCCCAATTGTTGATTTTATGATTTTTCAGGATAATAAAGGATCTGGTAGCTTCCAATGGACTTACATAGAAGAATACTCTTTTTTCTTTCCCACGGTGAGAGAGGAAATATGGTTTTTAAGATTCTACACTTTATTAGAAAAAGCCCAGGCTCTGAAAAATTTTCTCAGGTGTTATTTGTTTTCCCTAAATACATGGGGATACTTACTATAATGAAAAATGAGCACTTTACAGACCAATTCCCCCACAGCTTTGTGCATGGAAGAGTACAGGTATGAATATGCTCAAACAATATAAAATGACTTTGAAAAGCCAATGGAACAAAAGTTGCTGTACAGTATTTGTACAAGAGAAACAACTTTCAGTTACTCATCTTAGAATCTTGGCTGGACCTCTGTAACAAAAGACAGATTAACAGGAGAAAAAGAGAAGTTGATTAACATGAACATCTCAGATATACAAGAGAGAAACTCATGGATGAGTAACTCTAAAAAGTGGCTTAGAATTTAGGAGTATTTAGCATCATAACAAAAGTACATTTTTAGAGAAGTGGCAAAACAAAGGAAAGGGACTTTGAGTTTTTAGGGTCAGCAAATTGTGGGAAGACAAATAGATGGGAAACTAATTGCAGATAAAGTCTAGTTTGTAATGTGTGCTATGTAGATTCCTCTGGTGCCCTCTGTAGGCTAATAAGGGTCTAAAGTTGTCTCAGGTGATGAAGTTTTGTCCTTCCTGGCAGAGAGAGGAGGAGAGGCATTTCTGTAAATTTATGTTCTGCTCAGAGGCAAATAGAATGCAGAGAGCTTTTCTTGTGTTTGCTTCTTCTTGATTGTCTTCAGTTCAAAATAATTCTTTGTCAAAGAGGTATATTTTGGGGAGATGTATTCTGATTTCCTTTATGTTGTTATGTGAATGAAAGGGATGTTTTCCGGACTGGTGAGTTGAGTAACCTGTTTGTGTGTGTGCATGTATGTGTGTGTCTGTGTATGTCTTTATGTGTACATATATATATGTTTGTGCAAAAAAAAAAAAAAAAACAGAGATTAAAAATTTTTGCATGCAGTCCTGACTGTTCCTGGTGTTCCTGGAGTCTGTCCTCTGGTGGTTTGGGAGAACCCACTCAGCAGACATTCTCATTTCTTCTTATTCTAAGTGACATCTAGATCCATTGATCACCTAAGTTCTTGACTATAAATAGGTTCAACCCTACTCTTTCATACCCATTTTCAAAAACTTTACCTTTAATAAATCATAATAATTATATACTTAACTGCTCCATCTTCATGGTGTGTCATTCTATGAATTTTTTAACCCAGATTTTCCCAAGTCATAACAACCACTCTGACATAAAATATTATTATAATTATCATTAACAAAAATAAGGAAACAAGATTTTATTAAAATTTTTCGGTCTCCTGTCCTAAGGGTAAGCCTCCTACTCTTCCAAGATACTCCCTGAGAGATCCTGAAAGACACAGAATAAGTATTTATATATTCAGAATTTATATAAAAGTATATATATTCAGTACAAAAATACCAAATATACTCTCCCAATTAAGTCACATCTTTTAACAAGCACATCTTTAGAAATTAACATCTTCCTAAGAGTAATTTAGTCAAGTAATCAGATTGCCTAAAATCTAATTGAATTCTACAATATTCGGTAGGAGCATGAGGCAGTCCAGGAGCATTAGAAACTACCAAGTATAGACTCAGACAGGCTTGCAGGTAGCTTATTCAGTGGGTTCTAAGGCTGAGCTGCAGTCATCACCTGATTGCATGGGAGGGGTAGAGATTGAAGAAGGCAGACCTGGAGGCTGGTCACCCCTGCTAGCAAGTTCTAAAGATGGAGAAGTACGGTCCCTGAAGTACGTTTTGCCTCATCTCTCTTTCTTGGGACAACAAGGCAATAAGAACTTTGAAAAACCGGGCTGATTTAATTATTCACTCATAGTTCCAACCAGCATTAACGAAATTCTTACCATCCACCAGGTTCCCAGCCTGTGGATCAGCATACATGGAGAGGAGAAGTAGAAATGTAGTGAGTGTCTATCTTAGAATCTGGCTCTGGACTGTTTGTGGAAGACACTTTCTACCTTGCCTTGTTTTTCAGTTTTGTTTTCACCTAGATGTTTGTTTTGCCAAAGAATACTTTGGGTATTCATTCTTAACTTTTTACCTGTGTTCGTGGGGTATTTATATTGTCTTGATTAATATGATTGTATATGTTATTAACAATATTATAGTTGTTGATTTGTTCTGCTATCCAAATCTCTAAACTTCTATCTCCTGTAATTGGAAATGTGCCAGCAATCCAACTAACCAAGAATTAAGGGAGATAGTGGGGAAGTTCACAAGTGTTGGTGGTGAAAGAAAGGAGGTCTCCTTGGCTTCCTGTCTCTGATTCTGGAGTCTGAGAGGATGGTGATCATAATAAATTTGTTTTAAACATGCTGAGTTTAAGGAGCTGTCCATATGAAGCTGCAAGAATCCTGGACTACAGACATGGACTTCCAGAATTTGCCATACTTTCCAAGCTTCATCCTTTCTTCTTCCTTCAAATTCCCTTTCTGAGCTGCTACTGTACATTGTTGTTTCATGTAGTTTAGGAGCAAGATGTAGTTCTTGTTGTAATACATCTTAAAAGTCACACAGTAAGCAAAGTAATGAATAAATAGAATTAATTTAAAAATAATGATAGCATTGGATTTTAACACAGAGAATAAAGTGAATACCATGAGTCTATATCAATGTGAATGAAAGAAAGAATTAATGAATGAATGAGAAGGGACAAATCTTCTTACAGAAAAATTCCTAATGTTAAATGCAGAATAAGGAGGGAAACATAGCATCATTATTAGGACAGAAAAATAACAAAACCTCAAAGAGTATCATTCCCTGCATAATATTTGTTATTTTCTGTAAGATATGCCCCCTAGTTCTTTGATATTCCCCCATTCAGGAGGTAGAGCTTAATTCCCTCCTTTCTGCATGTGAGCTGGGCGTAGTGACTCACTTATAAACCATAATATATGGAAAGGGAAAATAGCAACTTTATAGTGAAGGAATGTGGCCAACATTGCCAAGTGATCAAGGTTAATATCACTAGAAATAAATCATGTTGATACACTGTATCCCATAATATGGTTCAATATAAAGGATATATTGTATCTGTAGTATCTTCAAAACAATCATAATCCCAGTCAAATCATGAGCAAACATCAGATAAAACCAGAATATGATACAAACACCTGACCAGTACTCTACAAAACTATCAAAGTCATGAAAACCAAAAGAAATCTGAAAAATTGTCACAAATAAGTGGAGATGTGACAATTAAAACAAAATAGTGTCCCGGGTTAACCCTTGAAACCAAAAAAATTATATTAATGGAAAAATGTGGAAATAAAATATATCATGTGTTTTAGTTAATATTATTTTATCAAGGATAATTTCTTAATTTTGGCACATTTACAGTGGGTATGTAAATTGTTAACAAGAGGTGAAGGTAACACAAGACATCTCTTTACTATCTTTGCAACACTTCTGTAAATCTTATATTAGCTCAAATAAAATGTTAAAAAATGTGGGAATTCCCTTGCGGTCCAGTGGTTAAGACTCTGCAGTTTCATTGTTAAGGGCATGGCTTTGATCCCTGGTTGAGGAACTAAGATCCCAGAAGAAGTGCGGTATGGCCAAAAAATTTAAAACAAAACAAAAACAATAAAGTCAATTCATTTACAAAAACGTTAAAAATGTTATATAGTAAACATAGCTTTTGCTGATCACTGTAAAATAAATAGATATATAAATTAACTAAAATCCCATTTGATGGCATCGTCAAATCAAAACCGAAAACAAGAGTTAACCCCTCGATTGCCCCTACAGAAAGTAACCCTAGAGAAATCATTCAAATTCTCTTACCCTTTGCTTCTGTAGGAGGAAGTGTGGTTGAGAAATAGAGAAAAAGTGCAGGCTTCCCTGGTGGCACAGTGGTTGAGAGTCCGCCTGCCGATGCAAGGGACGCGGGTTTCTGCCCCGGTCTGGGAGGATCCCACATGCCGTGGGGCGGCTGGGCCCGTGAGCCACGGCCACTGAGCCTGCGCGTCCGGAGCCTTGTTCCTCAACGGGAGAGGCCACAACAGTGAGAGGCCTGAGTAGCACAAAAAAAAAAAAAAAAAAAATAGAGAAAAAGTGGTGAAGTGGGTCACAGAATGGAAGTAGCTACTTTGAGGTTAGAGCCTTTGTTAGGGTAAAGTGTGAGGAGGAACAAGACACCAAAGCCTTGGAGAAACCCTGTGATTCTTCTGCGGGTGAGATGGCAGCTGAGACTCGGGTCTTGTTGTGAGAAGACAGGTTTCTTGTTGGCCCCTTGCTCTCTGCCCTGACCTCAGCAGGAGCAGAATTCCAGCCACTCAATCTGATTAGTCTGCAAGAGCTGGTCTACTTTCTGCCATGAAGTAGTTGTTGAGAGCACACTCTCTGCAGATCCTGACACTTGAACATAACTGTGGGGTAATTATAGGCAAGACTTTTAACTCTGATCTCAATGTTATAATTTATGAGTATAATAAAGGGCCTGTGAACACTGATACACAGCGAGTAAGACCTCACTGTAGTTGTACCAGTGGAACACCCTAATAACCTTCTCTCTCTGAGATACAGATGTTAGAGAAAGAGGGCAGTTTTCACATCTACACGTAGAAATAATTCTTACCTCACTACAGTATGAAGATAAGCATGCAGTAATGTGTGTGAAAGCCAATTAATTAAAGTGGTTATCATTATTGGTGTGATAAATATAATTTTGGAATTCTGTGATGATTCAACCTGTTCTTTTATTTTTGCAGCTGGGTCTATCTAGTCTTTAATAAGGGGGTTTCCATTCAACACTGCCTTACTTTCTTCTGTTCACAGAAGCTTTAGGGTAATGATGAATTTTCTATGAAAGAAGGTTCATCAATACCTCTGAAGGATGCCCACTATACATCAAATAGTTGTCAGATCACCCACACATTCTCATCTCTAATCCTCAGTTGCCCTGGATCTAACCTATAACTGTCTATCTCCCCAGAGAGGCACAGCCGCTTTATCCTTTTCTCCCCCTTTCTTTTCTTCTCTTCTCTTCCCTTTCCTGCTCCTTTATTATCTTTCCTTTCATTTCCTTGATTTCCCCTTCTTTTATTCTTTCCTCCCTCCCTTCTTCCTTCCTTCCCTTCCTTTTTTTTCTTTCTTCTGTGAGAACCCTCATTGCTAACAGTATAATTATTGCACACTGGGAAAACAATGGTTGTGATGGTGTGGAACTCTGGTTTGCATAATTACTGAGTGAGGTTCTGGGACCTGGTCACTCATTCAACATTTACTCTGTGTATCTG
Source organism: Stenella coeruleoalba (assembly GCF_951394435.1). Lineage (NCBI taxonomy): Eukaryota > Metazoa > Chordata > Mammalia > Artiodactyla > Delphinidae > Stenella > Stenella coeruleoalba. The sequence goes on along the minus strand of NC_137155.1, from coordinate 3,905,635 downwards.
TAGGACTGGGAGGGGTACCTTTCTCATACTGAGCTCAAAATCCATTGAACTGAATCAGTTTGGACTCTCCTCTCTTGTAGCTCATTTTATCTCAACATTTACAAGAGGGATAGATGGAGTGTATCAAAAAGAATAAGCAGGAGACCTTCAAGATGGTGGAGGAGTGAGACATGGAGATTGCCTTCCTCCCCACAAATACATCAGAAATACATCTACATGTGGAACAACTCCTACAAAACACCTACTGAACGCTGGCAGAATACCTCAGACTTCCCAAAAGGCAAGACATTCCTCACATACCTGGGTAGGGCAAAAGAAAAAAGAAAAAAACAGAGACAAAGGGATGGGATCTGCACCACTGGGAGGGAGCTGTGAAGGAGGAAAAGTTTCCACACACTAGAAGTCCCTTCACTGGCAGAGACGGGGGTGGCAGGGGGGAAGCTTCAGAGCCATGGAGGAGAGCACATCAACAGGGGTGCAGAGGGAAAAGCACAGAGATTCCTGCACAGCGGATTGGTGTCAACCAGCACTCACAAGCCCAAGAGGCTTGTCTGCTCTCCCGCCGGCCAGAATGGGTGAGGGCTGGGAGCTGAGGCTCGGACTTCGGAGGTCAGATCCCAGGGAGAGGACTGAGATTGGCTGCGTGAACACAGCCTGAAGGGGGCTAGTGTACCACAGCTAGCCGGGAGGGAGTCTGGGAAAAAGTCTGTACTTGCCTAAGAGGCAAGAGACCATTGTTTCAGGGTGTGCAAGGAAGGGTGATTCAGAGCACCGCCTAAAAGCGCTCCAGAGTTGGGCATGAGCTGTGGCTATCAGCGCAGACAAAAGGGATGGGCATGAAATGCTGAGGATGCTGCCCTAGCCACCAACAAGCCTGTGTGCAAGTACAGGCACTATCCACTCTTCTCCTCCCGGGATCCTCTGCTGCCCACCACTGCCAGGGACCCGTGATCTAGGGACAACTTCCCCAGGAGAACACATGGTGCGCCTCAGACTGGTGCAATGTCACGCCAGCCTCTGTCACCACAGGCTTGCCCTGCATTCCATACCCATCTTTCCCCCAGCCTGAGTGAGCCAGAGCCCCCTAATCAGCTGCTACGTTAACCCATCCTGTCTGAGTGAGGAACAGATACCCTCAGGTGACCTACATGCAGAGTCGTGGCCACATCCAAAGCTGAACCCCAGGAGCTGTGCAAACAAAGAAGAGAAAGGGAAATCTCTCCCAGCAGCCTCAGGAGCAGCAGATTAAATCTCCACAATCAACCTGATGTAGCCTGCATCTTTGGAATACCTGAATAGAGAATGAATCATCCCAAAATTGAGGTTGTGGACTTTGGAAGCAACTATATATATATATATATATATACTTTTCCTTTTTCTCTTTTTTGTGAGGGTGTATGTGTATGCTTCTGTGTGATTTTTGTTTGTATACTATTACCATTTGTCTTAGTGTTCTCTCTGTCCATTTTTTTTTTTAATATAAGTTTTAGCACTTGTTATCATTAGTGGATTTGTTTTTTGGCTTGGTTACTCTTTATTTATTACTTTTAATAATTATTTTTTTATTTTAATAACTTTAATTTTTTTCTTTCTTTTTTTTCCCTTTTCTTCTGAGTCATGTGGCTGACAGGGCCTTGGTGCTCTGACCAGATGTCAGACCCATGTCTCTGAGATAGGACAGCAGAGTTCAGGACATTGGTCCACCAGACACCTCCCAGCTCCATGAAATATTAAACAGGGAAAGGTCTCCCAAAGATCTCCATCTCAAAGATAAGACCCACTTCCACTCAACAGCCAGCAAGCTACAGTGTTGGACACCCTATGCCAAACAATTAGCAAGACAGGAACACAACCCCACCCATTAACAGAGAAGCTGCCTAAAATCATAATAAGGTCACAGACACCCCAAAACACACCACTGGACGTGTTCCTGCCCACCAGAAAGACAAAATCCAGCCTCATTCTCCAGAACACAGGCATCAGTCCCCTCCACCAGGAAGTTTAGACAACCCACTGAACCAAACTTAGCCACTGGGGACAGACACCAAAAACAACAGGAACTAAGAACCTGCAGGCTGCAAAAAGGAGACCCCAAACACAGTAAGTTAAGCAAAATGAGAAGACAGAGAATCACACAGCAGAAGAAGGAGCAAGGTAAAAACCAACTATAACAAACAAATGAAGAGGAAACAGGCAGTCTACCTGAAAGAGGATTCAGAGTAATGATAGTAAACATGATCCAAAATCTTGGAAATAGAATAGAGAAAATACAAGAAATGTTTACCCAGGAACTAGAAGAACTAAAGAGTAAACAAACAATGAAGAACAACACAATAAATGAAATTAAAAATTCTCTAGAAGGAATCAATAGCAGAATAACTGAGGCAAAAGAACAGAGAAATGACCTGGACGATAGAATAGTGGAAATAACTACTGCAGAGCAAAATAAAGAAAAAGAATGAAAAGAATTGAGGACAGTGTCAGAGACCTATGGAACAACATTAAATGCACCAACATTCGAATTATAGGGATCCCAAAAGAAGAAGAGAAAAAGAAAGGGACTGAGAAAAATATTTGAAGAGATTATAGTTGAAAACGTCCCTAATGTGGGAAAGGAAATAGTCAATCAAGTCAAGGAAGCACAGAGAGTCCATATAGGATAAACCCAAGGAGAAATATGCCAAGACACATATTAATCAAGCTATCAAAAATTAAATGCAATGAAAAAATATTAAAAGCAACACGGGAAAAACAACAAATAATATACAAGGGAATCCCCATAAGTTTAACAGCTGATCTTTCAGCAGAAATTCTGCAAGCCAGAGGGGAGTGGCAGGACATATTTAAAGAGATGAAAGGAAAGAACCCACAACTAAAATTACTCTACCCAGCAAGGATCTCATTCAGAGATCCTTTGACAGAGAAATTAAAACCTTTACAGACAAGCGAAAGCTAAGAGAATTCAGCACCTCCAAACCATCTTTACAACAAATGCTAAAGGAACTTCTCTAGGCAGGAAACACAAGAGAAGAAAAGACCTACAATAAAAAACCCAAAACAATTAAGAGAATGGTAATACGAACATACATATCGATAATTACCTTAAATTTAAATGGATTAAATGCTCCAACCAAAACACATAGACTGCCTGGATGGATACAAAATCAAGGCCCATATCTAGGCTGTCTACAAGAGACCCACTTCAGACCTAAAGACACATACAGACTGAAAGTGAGGAGATGGAAAACTATATTCCATGTAAATGGAAATCAAAAGAAAGATGCAGTAGCAATTCTCATCTCAGGCAAAATAGGCTTTAAAATAAAGATTATTAGAAGAGACAAAGAAGGACACTACATAATGATCAAGGGATCAATCCAAGAAGAAGATATAACAATTGTAAATATTTATGCACCCAACATAGGAGCACCTAAATACATAAGAAAAATGCTTACAGCCATAAAAGGGGAAATCAATAGATTTTACTTTATAGTATAGATTTATACTATAAAGTATAAATATACTGTACTATAGTATAGTATATACTATAGTATATATAAATATATTATATTTATAGATTATAGTAGAGCACATTAACACCCCACTTTCACCAATCAATAGATCAACCAAAATGAAAATAAATAAGGAAACACTGGCTTTAAATGATACATTAAACAAGATGGACTTGATTGTTATTTACAGGACATTCCATCCAAAAACAACAGAATACACTTTCTTCTCAAATGCTCATGGAACATTCTCTATGATAGATCATACCTTGGGTCAAAAATCAAGCCTTGGTAAATTTAAGAAAATTGAAATCATATCAAATATCTTTTCTAACCACAATGCTATGAGACTAGATATCAATTACAGGAAAAAATCTGTAAAAAATACAAATACAAGGAAGCTAAACAATACAGTACTTAATAACCAAGAGATCACTGAAGAAATCAAAGAGGAAATAAAAAATACCTAGAAACAAATGATAATGAAAACATGATGACCCAAAACCTATGGGATGCAGCAAAAGCAGTTCTAAGAGGGAACTTTATAGCAATAAAATCCTACCTCAAGAAACAAGAAACATCTCAAATAAACAACCTAACCTTACACATAAAGCAATTAGAGAAAGAAGAACAAAAATACCCACAAGGTTGGCAGAAGGAAAGAAATCATAAAGATCAGATCAGAAATAAATGAAAAAGAAATGAAGAAAACAATAGCAAAGACCAATAAAACTAAAAGCTGGTTCTCTGAGAAGATAAACTAAATTGATAAACCATTAGCCAGACTCATCAAGAAAAAAGGGAGAAGCTTCAAATCAATAGAATTAGAAATGATAAAGGAGAAATAACAACTGAAACTGCAGAAATACAAAGGATCATGAGAGATTACTTTAGGCAACTATATGCCAATAAAATGGACAACCTGGAAGAAATGAACAAATCTTAGAAAAGCACAACCTTCCAATACTGAATCTGGAAGAAATAGAAAATATGAACAGACCAATCACAAGCACTGAAATTGAAACTGTGATTAAAAATCTTCCAATAAACAAAAGCCCAGGACCAGATGGCTTCACAGGTGAATTCTATCAAACATGTAGAGAAGAGCTAACACCTATCCTTCTCAAACTCTTCCAAAATATACCAGAGGGAGGAACACTCCCAAATTCATTCTATGAGACCACCATCATCCTGATACCAAAACCAGACAAGGATGTCACAAAGAAAGAAAACTATAAGCCAATATCACTGTTGAATATAGATGAAAAAATTCTCAACAAAATACTAGAAAACCAGGCTTCCCTGGTGGTGCAATGGTTGAGAGTCTGCCTGTCGATGGAGGGGACACAGGTTCGTGCCCCAGTCTGGGAAGATCCCACATGCCACAGAGTGGCTGGGTGCATGAGCCTTGGCTGCTGAGCCTGAGTGTCCGGAGCCTGTGCTCTGCAACAGGTGAGGCCACAATAGTGAGAGCCCTGTGTACCACAAAAAAAAAAAAAAGAAAAAAAAAAAATTAGCAAACAGAATCCAACAGCACATTAATAAGATCGTACACCATGATTAAGTGGGGTTTATCCCAGGAATGCAAGGATTCTTCAATACATGCAAATCAATCTATTGTGATACACCATATTAATGAATTGAAGGATAAAAACCATTTGATCATCTCAATAGTTGCAGAAAAAGCTTTTGACAGAATTCAACATCCATTTATGATAAAAACCCTCCAGAAAGTAGGTATAGAGGGAACTTACCTCAACATAATAAAGGCTACATATGACAAACCCGTAGCCAACATCATCCTCAGTGGTGAAAAACTGAAACCATTTCCACTAAGAACAGGAGCAAACAACGTTGCCCACTCTCACAACTATTATTCAACATAGTTTTGGAAGTTTTAGCAACAGCAATCAGATAAGAAAAAGAAATAAAGGGATCCAAATCAGAAAAGAAGAGGTAAAGCCGTCACTGTTTGCTGATGACATGATACAATGCATTGAGAATCCTACAGATGCTATGAGAAAACTACTAGAGCTAATCAATGAATTTGGTAAAGTATCAAGATACAAAATTAATGCACAGAAATCTCTGGCATTCCATTTCACTAATGATGAAAAATATGAAAGTGAAATTAAGTAAACACTCTCATTTACCATTGCAACAAAAAGAATAAAATATCTAGAAATAAATCTACCTAAGGAGACAAAAGACCGGTATGCAGAACACTATAAGATACTAATGAAAGAAATTAATGATGATACAAACAGATATACCATGTTCTTGGATTGGAAGATTCAACATTGTGAAAATGACTATACTACCCAAAGCAATCTACAGATTCAGTGCCATCCCTGTCAATCTACCTATGGCATTTTTCACCAAAATAGAACAAAAAAATTCACAATTTGTATGGAAACACAAAAGACTCCAAATACCAAAAGCAATCTTGAGAAAGAAAAATGGAGATGGAGGAATCAGACTCTCCAGCTTCAGACAATACCATGAAGCTACAGTAATCAAGACAGTATTGTACTGGCAGAAAAACAGAGTTATAGATTAATGGAACAAGATAGAATGCCCAGAGATAAACCTACACACATATGGTCACCTTATTTTTGATAAAGGAGGCAAGAATATACAATGGAGGAGAGACAGCCTCTTCAATAATTGGTGCTGGGAAAACTGGACAGCTACATGTTCAAGAATGAAATTAGAATACATCTTAACACCATACACAAAAAACAAAGCTCAAAATGGATTAAAGATCTAAATGTAAGGCCAGACACTATAAATCTCTTAGAGGAAAATATAGGCAGAACCCTCTATGACATAAATCATAGAAGATCCTTTTTGACCCCCCCCAGAGAAATGGAAATAAAGACACAAATAAACAAATGAGACCTAATGAAACTTAAAAGCTTTTGCACAGCAAAGGAAACCAGAAACAAGACGAAAAGACAACCCTCAGAAAATATTTGCAGATGAAGCAACCAACAATGGACTAATCTCCAAAATTTACAAGCAGCTCATAAAGCTAAATATCAAAAAAGCAAACAACCTAATCCAAAAATGGGCAGAAGACCTAAATAGACATATCTCTAAAGCAGATATACAGACAGTCAACAAACACATGAAAGAATGCTCAACATCATTAATCATTAGAGAAATGCCAATCCAAACTACAGTGCGGTATCTCCTCGTACCAGTCAGAATGACCATCATCAAAAAATCTACAAACAATAAATGCTGGAAAAGGTGTGGAGAAAAGGGAACCTTCTTGCACTGTTGGTGGGAATGTAAATTGATACAGCCACAATGGAGAACAGTATGGAGGTTCCTTAAAAAACTAAAATATAGAACTAGCATATGACCCAGAAATCTCATTACTTGGCATATACTCTGAGAAAACTATAATTCAGAAAGAGTCATGTACCACAGTGTTCATTGCAGCTATATTTACAATAGCCCGGAAGCAACCTAAGTGTCCATAGACAGATCAGTGGATAAGGAAGATGTGGCACATATATACAATGGAATATTACTCAGCCATAAAAAGAAATGAAATTGTGTTATTTGTAGTGAAGTGGATGGACACAGAATCTGTCATACAGAATGAAGTAAGTCAGAGAGAGAAAAACAAATACTGTATGCTAACACATATATATGGAATGTAAAAAGAAAAAAAAAAGTGGTTATGAAGAACCTAGGGGCAGGACAGGAATAATGACACAGATGTAGAGAATGTATTTGAGGACACGCGGAGGGGGAAAAGTAAGCTGGGATGAAGTAAGAGAGTGGCATGGACTAATATATACTACCAATTATAAATTCGATAGCTAGTGGGAAGCAGCCACATAGCACAGGTAGATCAGCTTGGTGCTTTGTGACCACCCAAAGCGGGCGGGGGGATAGAGGGTGTGGGAGGGAGATGCAAGAGGGAGGAGATATAGGGATATATGTATATGTATAGCTGATTCACTTTGTTATAAAGCAGGAACTAACACACCACTGTCAATCAATTATACTCCAATAAAGATGTTAGAAAAAAATGAATAATCAGGAGAATGTCACAAGTTAAATAACACACCACTCTCAATCAATTATACTCCAATAAAGATGTTAGAAAAAAATGAATAATCAGGAGAATGTCACAAGTTAAATAATATAACTTATTCAGAGTAGTTATCTCTAGTACAACGATCACGACTCTTACAAATAAAAGTCTTGGCAATATCTGTCAAGACTCTTTTCTGACTCAGGGTAAAATTAGTTTATATTCCTGGACCTTTGCCTCATGGATTCTCAGTAATTCCTATTAACTGGATCTAAAAAGCGTATAAGCTGTTTCATTACTCACCATTTCCCAGGGTAGAGAAGTGATTGGAATTCTTGAAAAATAGCCATTGATTAGGGGAGGAGAGCTGGGATTTGGAATAGAGCCTGGAATGTAGAGCCCAGATAAACTGCCCAAAGGAAGCAAGTAGCGAAGACAGGGCTTAATGGGAAGCCTTAGGACCGTGGTGAACCAAAGGCAGAGCAGCCCCATCTCCCTCCACTGAGTTCACTGATGCTCTGTGGTCCTTCCAGACTACAACCTCTCTGCATCAGCGCGGCCGCTGCCCTTTCCTCTTCAAACACTCATGCTCCGTGTCTCTCTCTGCCAGAGTCATTCAGTGTAGATGCCTGGGAAAACTCCAAGAGAGTCAGAAATAAGGATAAGCACCCTTGTGTCTTTTGTTTTGAGGGCTATAGCATTACTGGTGTATAGGAAACACAGCTCAGTAGCACTGTGTTTTTCTACTGCATGAATGCTGCCCCTACACTTCCTCTGAGGAGCTCAAGACAATTCCTAATTCTCAGTGTAGATGGACGAAAAGTTGATGAGAAATTCGACTGTGAGGGGGAAACAGCAGGTTAGGATTTGCCTACTTAGCAAGCCATCTCTCTCCCCTGTCACCTTCCTCTTCAAAATCCTTCTGCAGTGTTTCTAGCCTTAACCACCAGAACCACCACCCACCATCACACCCTAAAAATGCTGTGCTATTCTCCAACCAACAGGGCACTTCCCAGTCTCCATCTCTGTGCTCATGTGCCCTCTGCCTTCTCCATCTATATCTGAACTTGAACCATTTGACACATTGGGATTCAGCTATTACCCCTTGCTCAAATCCTCCGGTGAAATATTCAGCAGTAAATCAGTTGATCAATCAATCGATCAACCAATCAATCAATGCAGTCTTACGGTTCTCTCATTCTCATAGAAGCTTGTTGCACATAATAGGTACTTAGCTCATTCTGACCACTAGTATTATAAGTTCTTTATTTGGATATTCTAAACTCTTAAAGAAAGAGCCCACATGTTACTCACCTGTGCAGCCTCCAGAGTATTTACCACAATATTGGCACATCTGTGCTCCCCAAATAGTCATATAGTCATAAGCACAATGACACTGGTAACAGTGTACCTTCAAGATTTGTTTCCTCCCACCTGGAATTAGACAGTATGTTTTCCTTGGCCACCGAATGGAGAAAATAATCACAGCAAATATTTGTCAGACAGAACAGGATTCTCTGATGAAAAATCGGTCCAGGCATGATATTTGCCTTTAAAAAGCTCACAGTCTGAGAGTCTGAGCTGGAGCAGACACAGGACAAGTTCTGTAGCACAAATGCCGTCATAGAGATTTGGTCTCAGTGTCCCCTGAGAACACAGGAGGAGGTGATTCGTTTTCTTGGAGGAGGAGAGGAAGGAGGGTCAAAATATTTCAGGGGAGAAATTACGAGTGCAGATATGGCACAGCTGGGAGTGAGGAAGGGAAATTCAAGGAGTCCCTGTAAGGAACAGGGATTAAACAGGAAAATGATGCCTGGGCTGGGATAACAAAGGCATTCCATAAAGAGTACAGGGCAGCTGGCAGCCATAGGAGTGAGTACTGTTGGATGTTCAGAGGGATACACAATCAAAATAGCTTGGAATAACAAATCAGAAGAAAGGTGTCTCGCCTCAGACTTGAGTGGACAGAGGTGGACCTGATCAGAGTCTACAGTGGTGAACATTGTTTAAACACATTAGAGGATAATGGACAGCCTCATAGAATGAACTTTATTTTACTCAGAGTGTGGATCTGGAATAGTATAAAAATAAGTTTGGCTGGAACAGAAGTCCTGGCAAGTGATATCAGGAGGTAAGTTTGTCAAGAAACTGAAAGTTTGAAAATTATCCCAAGATACTGGATTTTATTCCGAAAAAAACAACAAAGACTTTTTTGAGCAAGGAAATTAGTAGAAGAAGACATGTTAGAAGAACAGATAAATAAAATGTGATATATCCATACAATGGAATGTTATTCAGCCTCATAAAGAAAGGAGATTCTGACACATATTACAGCATGGATAAGCCTAGAAAACATTATACTTAAGTGAAACAGGCCTGTCAAAGAAGGACAAATATTGTGTGATTTGACGAGGTCCCCAGAGGAGTCAAATTCATAGAGACAGAAGTAGAATGGTGGGTGCAGGGGTTGGGGGGGATGATGTTAGTGTTTAATGTGTGTGACATTCCAGTTTGGGAAGTAGCATAACAATGTGAATGCACTTAATACCACTGAAATATACACTTAGGTAAAAAGGGTAAATTTTATGTAATGTGTATTTTACCACAGTAAAAAAATACCAAGGGAATGGCTTTAAGTAGAACTCTAAGCAGCTAAATCCTCAGAGTTGGGTAATTATAACCATAGTGAAAGGACACACTCAAGTGTGGGCTAAGATGTGGTCACAACCTTCAGCATCGGTGCCTCCATGTCGTTATGCCTTTCTCACAGTGTTACTGTGTAACTTCAATTAAAAAAAAAAGTCACTACTATTATTAAATAAAAAGGACAAAACAAGACATGTTAAACAAGATTCATCTTGAAGCAGTACGCCTCACTAATATGTTCCATAAAAATATTTGGGATGAAGGCTGTGTGACAAGTATTTTGTTCCAGAACTAAGGACAGAGGAGCTGAAGACAGGTGACACTTCAACATAGTAACAGCCCAATGGCAGAGACAGGGCAGTAACAGTGGATAAATAAATGACTGGGGCGCATCGAGGAAACTTTGCTTAAGTGTAAGAAGATAATATCCTTCATGCATTTCCCTCACCCGTTTTCCTGGGACCACCACATCCCTTGGTACGTCATCCCCTACCTACACACTCTCACAAGGACACTTTCCTAAGTGCAACATATGATGGGAGCACGTCCTGTTTCTGCCAGACTCGCTGTGCCTTTCCCATGTTCTCTTGAAGAGAATTGCCGCCTTCCATGCAATTGCTACTATTGGGATGCAGCAGGTGCCTACACCGCTGTGTGGGAGTCCTGACGTGTCACTTTCTTTTGCTGCCTGGGCTACCAGAGCACTTTAGTATTACTGCGAATTTTTCTGGTGCTGCAGCCTTGGCTTGCACATTGTCTTCTCTGAATCCTGTAGCATGCCAAGTTACCGACGTCCTTCCACAGGCTTGCAGGGATACCAATGGCACAGACTCCTGTGCGTTTGTAGAAGGGGAGGGAATCCCGTCCCATGACTATGATATCAGCTTGGTTCCAGTGGCCCCTCCTTGTAAAATATCATCTCCCAATCATTTTTATGAAAAGTAACTTAAAGTTTCTCTGAAAGCCTCTTTCCCTCAGACCCAGGTAAATGAACACAAGAGACTGGGCTGAGACAGTGTTGACCTCTCTTTGATTATAAGATCAAACCGTACATATTGGGTGACTTTTGCTTTCCTTGAGAAGAATTCTATAAAAGCAGGCCCTTGTGCAGAGAGACTGTTGGTGGGCTTGACTCACTGACCCTCCAGAAGTGCTCAGACATATATTAATTCTAGGATGATCATGAATTAAACTCTAATTGGGACAATCCCTGCCCTTGGTTAGGAGAATGAATACTGTAAAACCTGGTGCTGGAGACAAAAGGGAAGGACCCACATTTGCTCCTATTGACAAAATGCCCAACACATAACGACTTCTAATCACACTTCTGCTGACATAAAAAGCAGAATTAACCAAAACTGCAATAAAGTAATTGAAAGTATTTATCGTGTTAACATTTCAGAAGCAAATCAATTAAAAATTAAAGTCAAAAGAAAATAGTAGGTAACCACTGCAGTTATAACTAAATCAACAGAACTCTGTCGCATTAGACTGTTCATAGTAGGGCAGCAATTTTACTTTACTTACAGCCCTGCAGTTTTGAGGGTAGAAGGACTGACTAACATTTTGTTCACCTAAATGCAAACTAATCTAAAATTTAATTTAGAAATAATTTAATAAATGCAAAATTAGTAACCTTTAAGTTGGTCTCCTTGCAAATTCATGTTTTTAAAATCCTTAGGTGTGATTGCATGTTTAAGTAGTGATTGTACTAACATGCTATAATAATGTAACAGATTGCTCTGTAGTACAGTGGCTCTTGAGCTGTTTTACTCTGAGCTATGAGCACTAAGCAGTGCTTCCAGGGGGCCTGGAGCAAAGGGAGGCTGGGCACACAGGCCACTATGCCTTCACTGCACTTCAATTCATATACCTCATTTCTGCATAACATTTTGTCTCATGCCAAAAAAAATATATATAGTCTTTGAATGCAACAAGTAGTACAACTGTTTGTGTCCAAGAAAATGAAGAAAAAAGAAGAAAAAAAAAACAACACTGTGAAATCAGATATTTGGATAATGCGTTATAGAAAGAGCAAAAGGCCTTCAAAAAAAAAAAAAGAAAGAAAGAAATGAAATCCACAGATCAGCAGGAACAATGGCACCAAGCTGCATAGATGGGTGGATGATGTAGAGGAACACAATCTCTGGGTCGGCCCCGATGGTCATTCCTCAGCTCCAGCATTAAGAATAAAAACCTTTTTTTTTCTTCTAATTAATCCATGAGGCACAGTTTTCATGTCATAAGGCATCCACTTAGTCTATTATTAATGATTCTATTTCATCACTTTAGAAAACTGTTCTTTATTAGAGTTTAATATTTTTTTCCACAAATCATGCTCTCCTGTATGCTATATGGACACAAATCTACTCCTAGACAACCAAAAGCATCTGTCTTATGTGGTTGACATAGGAAGACCTGCAATTCTCTTTTTCTTTTTCTTTATTTAATAAAAGATAATTTAATTCTCATATGTATCCAATCTATTGACAGAAATGGCCACATTGGCTGGAAAATGTTGCAGTATGTTACACATCCTGTAGACCAATTTATAGCAGAGTTGTTCCTCCCATTAGTTAACTTGCCATGTTAGGTTCAATGACTTCACACAAGTCAATAAATAACTGAGGTCCCTTGTGTTCTGAGCATTAATTGGCAAGTAGACTCATTGAAGAAAATGCAGGTCTTCTCCCCAGGTGGCTGTTTACCTACTTTTTCTCAGTATCAATGCCACCCTTGCTCACCCTGCATATGCAAGGCTGGATTGGAGGCTGCAGACTCCGTTTCCTACTCTTTTGGAATCAGCTTCCTGTTGGAGTATGCCAATGGGAGACCCTAGAGTGTAACTTGGAGGAAAGAGGGGAGAAGACTCTTTCTTTCTGGTATTCTCATTCCTGGCTGTGAGGTTCCAAAAGCCACAGGTTTGTATCCCATTTTATGTTTTGTTTTGTTTTGTATTTTAATCCTCTGTGTATTTGATACTGTGGTCTCCTTACAGATCCAAGCACAGCAGTTCAGTACCCCTGTTGCTGGTTCAGCATTTCAAAACCTGTATCACTGTTCCCCGTGTTAAATACCCTTTGTCAGAAATGCATAATATTTCTGCTTTCCCGGTTAGATCTAAATAGACACAGCCTTCGATCTTGGGAAAACATACTCATATAAGTTAAGTGGTCTTCAATCTCACAGACAGCAACCTGAGTGTAGAATTCCAAGCCTGGAATGAACCTCACACATGATGTATTTTTCAATTTATAGATGGATTTTGCATTGCTTTAAAGTTTGGAAAATTCATACAAAATCATTCAGCTACTGAATGGTAGAATTAAAACTGAAATTCAGTGCTCTGCACATACTTTTATTTGACTTTAGTTGTTATGTCCAAAATGCATTGAGAAAGATCCAAAAGAGGCTGCATAAAATGAAATTATACTCATTGAGAAGTGAGTTGAAAGTTCTGCATGTGGAAAAAGAACTTGTTTCCTCAAACTCCCCATTTTGTAGATAGCAATTAATTCTCCAAGTCAATTCTCCTTTCAACTTGGCCATGACAGGCTGTTTTTCATTCTGAGAGGTCATTGTCACATTCTTCAGAGCTCCATGGACAGAAAGCAGAACCTAGGAGCTCAAACTGAGTTGAAAATGAATCCAACTCTCATGTTGAACTTCTGACCAAATACTTCCATTCCTCATCAGCTGGACCTCCTGACCTGTGCACTTTTCATGCTCAACAAAACTTCCTTAAATTCACTGCTCATTAAGCATACCTCATCACCCCCTGTCTTCAATAGACAATTCACATGAACAGATTGTGTGCGAGTTTTTGATATGTAAGCCCCACTGAACATATGCTTAATGTTTCAATATTTCAAACCAATTAGTAATAAGTCACTTTTCATGGTAAACTTTATATTTTTGACAGATATAATGAATCTTCCTTTTCTGTAGTTCTGCTAATATATTTTGACCTTGAATACTAACAGCAAAATTATCTTAAACCACTGTATTATACATCCTAGATGTCTTTACAGCCTCACCCTCCAGTGGGCTTCAAAACTAGCTTATCAGGTATATTGAAACACATATTACTCTGTGTGTCGACTGAGAAAAAGATGCATAACGTGAGAGTTCTAAGTTAAGTTTTATTTGGGGCAAAATGAGGACTGTAGCCCAGGAGACAGCCTCTCAAATAGCTCTGACAAACTGCTCCGAAGAGGCAGGGGGAAAACTCAGTATATACTTGGTTTTAGTGAAGGGGGGTATGTGCACTCAAGCACACATTTTGGCAGAAGCTTGCTGCTAGTCACGAGGAACAGATGTCACCGTTTATGATTTTAGTGCTTCTCTATACATGAAAGCATGCAAGAAATTGGGCTCATAAAATTGTCTCCCGAAAATATCTAACTACCTGAAGCCTTGTTATGCAAGTTTTCCCAGAGCACAGAGCGCCTCATTCCTGATCTCTACCCTGAACTCCTTTAAGGAGGTGTTGAAAGTCAGTGAATGCAGTGGGTAGTGACTTAATCCTTGCAGAGGCAGGTGGCAAGTGCCAATTGTTAGCTGGCATGTGTGTGCTCTTGGCACTGGATTGAAAACCTTGTTTATTTGCACGTAAATCTGACTGTTAAGCATTATTTATGCATTAATTGATCATTAGTACAGTGGACAAAACACTGCTTTTGTTTTCTAAGGGGTAGGGAGTGGTGATGGGTGACATAATCTTGAAACTTACCCTCAACATATGGTGTTGCCGTTAGCTTACAGAGATTTGAGGGTGAGGAAAGAATATAAAAGCTTTACATTTCAAAGCTACAGACATTCTTTCTTTCTGCCTAAAAGTGTGGCCCAGAGCCCAGAGCCCTTTGTTTTAGCAGAAACTTTAGAGTCCTTTGATATACAGAGGCAGACTCAATATAAGTACAAAGTGAAGATCTCAATTTCTCTTCGTAATATAGTAAAAAGAATTGGAAGCCAACTGAAATAAAGCAAGAGTGAGATGAAGAGACCAGCTGAAACAGAAATGGCCATGAAACATGTAAGTCCCAGAGGAACTGGGTAATAGAGTCAGTTTGATTTAAATTGCAAAGAACAGGGTGACCTTAGCTAACACTTGGGTTATACAGTTGAACTATTTTATCATGACATGTACATGCTAAGCAAAACATTCTCTCTATAGACTAAAACTTCGGGAATTGAGTCAATTTGTCTTGTTTTTTGCAGAAATAGACTCCTGAGAAGGGGAGAGGGGGAAGGTAATAATCTCCTTTTCATGGCATATTCATATATATGGGAAAGACAAATCAAAGTCAGCATAGTGTTAATGAAAATCAGCATAGTATAATCCAATATAGACTATAGTGCTCCCATAATATAATTTCACTTCTGTAAGTTCTTTAGCAATAACATAGACCTTTTTTTGCTATAAGTTGATAATGATATTTTAGTTTTATTAAACAATATATATAGTATTATGGTATGTCAATAGTAAATATCATTGAAGAACCAGAATGTGATTAACCTGATAGGAAACAATGTAAACCTATACTGTCAAGTCCTGCCTCTAGAAGAAAAACAGAATAAAGGTCAAAGTTCAAATAGCTTTGGATTTTTAAAAATGTCTTTATAGTTCATGCATCTCATGAAATAACATTTTCCCATATTTTCTCACAAATTTAATGGAATACACACACACATACTAAGTGTTCATGGAAAAAAATTGGGATGTTCTTTAAAAATGGTAGGAAAAACTTTATTCAAGAAGATCTATGGGATCTCCTTGGTGGCGCAATGGTTGAGAGTCTGCCTGCTGGTGCAGGGAACACTGGTTAGAGCTCTGGTCCGGGAAGATCCCACATGCCGTGGAGCAACTGGGCCCAAGTGCCACAACTACTGAGCCTGCACTCTAGAGCTTGCGAGCCACGACTACTGAGCCCGCGTGCCAGGAATGCTGAAGCCTGTGCGCCTAAAGCCTGTGCTCTGCAACAAGAGAAGCCACCACAGTGAGAGGCCTGTGCAACGCAACATAGAGTGACCCCTGCTCGCTGCAACTGGAGAAAGGCCGTGCGCAGCAATGAAGGACCCAACACAACCAAAAATAAATATTTATTTAAAAAAGGAAAAAAAGAAGATCTAACATGACAGGTGTAAGGACCACTGCAATGGGATCTGCAGTGGGGGAGAAGGATTAGGCTCAGCTCCTAGTTCAGCGTGGGCAGGTGGGGATTTATGCCAAAAAGTGTGGTCGGTGGATGGAAAATTACTAAGAGGAAAGATTGAGGGTAAGGGGAGTTCTGACTAAACTGACCTAATGCTGAAGGCAGACCAGGGTGATCAGACATCACCTGTGGGATGGTGGAGAATGAAGAAACAGGTCAGAGCAGATATGGAGGCTGAGGGATGCTGGCTAATCTGACTTCGGATTCTTGCTAAAAGTGGACAAGGCAGAGATGAACACAGAAGCCCCAAAGTCAGGGTCTAGTTGAAAAAGAGCTGCCTTAGTACATCTGGGCTGCTATTAAAAAATGCCATAGACTGGGTGGCTTATAAACAGCAAACCTTTATTCCTTATGGTTCTGGATGCTGGGAAGTCCAGGACCAAGGCACCCTCAGATTCAGTGTCTGATGAGCACTTCCTGCTTCATAGATGTCAATCATTTCCCTGTATCCTCACTTAATGGAAGGGGTGAAGGAGCTCTGTCTGCTCTCTTTTGTAAGAACACTAATCCCTTTCATGACAGCTCCTCCCTCATGACCTAATCACCTCCCAAAAGTCCCACCTCCTAATGTCATCATTTTTGCGGGCTAGGTTTCCCACATATGAATCTTGTGGGGACACAAACATTCAGACCGTAGCAAGAGTTCAAGGAAGCCTGAAAAGAGTTTGGTCAAGGAAAGAAAAAATATATATATATCTACACACACATATGTGACAAAAAAGCATCCTAAGAATCTGAATGTAAAAATGTCCTATATTTAGCCTCATACTTAATTGTTAATGTGTTTTGGTATATTAAAAACCATTTTCCCTCAGAATTTTAAAGGAGTCGTTGCATTGATTTCTTCAGCCCAGTGTTACTGACAAGAAATCATTTATCATTGTAAATCATTTATCATTTAGTGACCTCTCATGACTATTTATGCAGCCAGCTTTTTGTCTCTGTGAACATTCAGGTCTTTGATGGTGTTTGGAGTTGTGTAATTCCAGAACTGTGTCTGACCTGGTGTTTTCATCATCACCGTCCTGCCTTAGTGGGTGGGCTGTTCTGATCTGTGCCATTCTTTACCACAGGGCAACTGGCTGCTCTCACAACTTTATTTATTCATCTGTAACCCATCGAGTTTACCTTTATGCATCTCCATGTTCCCTTATATTTCTCATATATTTCTATCTCTTTTATCACCTATGTTGATGGGTGGGTTCCTTAACTTGATCTTACAAATCATCTGTTTACTTAGTGCTATCATTCTTTTATTTAATTTATCTATTTGTTTTCTCTTTTAGTTTGGGCAAAAATAAAAATTTTATTTTTTCCAAAAACTGTTTTGTGATGTTGACTGAGCCTTTTTCAGAACAACGTGTCTATAGTTTATGGATTTAACAGCTTTTTGAATCATTCTAATTCCTGGTCAACTCCTCTGCCTATGACAGATTGATTTCTCACTAAGCTCATTAGCTGACTGGGAGTTTGAAGGCTGGCTTTGAAAATGGGAAGGTATAGACTAAACCACCTCACCTTATGACCTGTGGATATGAAAAACTAAATCCTGAGACATCCCAGTCCCCCACCCCCACCCCCGGACAAATTGCTTCTGTTTATCCTCTCCTCATCATTTTTTGTTGTCTGTAAGAAGATGTTTTAAGGAGAGAAGAGATATCGTTCCTCATAAATCTGCTTCTGGAATCATCTCAGAGTCTGAGGTGTGGGCAAAGTTTCTCCCACTTTGGGTGCTTTGGACAAACTTGGCTTTGGGTCAGTCACCAAGACTTTATAATGCAGTCTTTTGTATTGTCTGTGGGCATCTAGTTATGAGTGAGAGCTGTTCCTTAAGCTTCTGCTTAATGAGAATCCCACGTTATTGAGTCTGTGGCTGGTGAAAGCAAACTCCAAACAGAGGACATATGAACAATGTTTTCCTCAAACTGTTGCCACACTGTTATGCGCTTTCTCAATCTAAACCTAAGTCCATAACTCCTTTGGGCTAGACCACTTCCTCTTATATGAGTTTATAGCATAATTCATATTTAAGTAACTATCCTTCTAAAGAGCTTAGATTTAACAAGGGAAGTTTAACATTATAGTGCTAATTTGGAGAACTTTGATAAGAATAAAAGTTTTCATATGAGAGGTTATTCAGAACAGAATGGGAATAAAAGCCCATTCACTGGTCTGCATTTTTTTTTTTTTTTTTTGCTCTGGAATGAGGAAGCTTCCAAACAAAATTCAGATACATAAATTGTTTCCTTATAAAATTACTTAGCCAAGGCAAATAAAAGTATAACATGTTTAACTCTATCTCTCTTTTAGATCACTTCAAATGAGAACTTGAACTTAGTGGCCTTTGGTCTTCTCTTCTGCTACCCCCATCTTATGCTTCTCAGTCTTTCTCTGCTTCTGCCCTTCTTTCCAACCCATTTTCCCCTCTGTCTCAAAACTCAATCCTTTCTTATATTTAAATGTCTAAGGATGTTTTTAGCTTTGGTCTCACCCTGAGCTGACAGCTTATGTCAAGATTTCAGAAGCCTAAACAAGATAAACTAAAATCTACAGAGGGATTTGGATTAGCCCTAGGAATGTATAATCCAATGCTATCAGATTTATATGGATGGTTTCAGATGTTACAAGGAATCTCAGATACAAAAAAAAAAAAAAAAAAAAGATGGAAAATGCAGAGTGGGAAGATACTGAGAAATTGCAGATAAATGCAGAGATTTTGAAAAGCTGTAAGTATTGAATGACATATTTTGGCGATTTTTTCCAAAATCTTTCTTGTACAAAAAGATTGAATACTAAGACATTTCTAAAATCCTTTGGAGAATTTAGGTTTGAGATTTGTAACACCTTTACAAAACATTCAAAAACAAATCTGGAGGAAAATGTGACCTCAGCTCTTTACTCACTTTTTGTGAATGGCTTTAAGCCAGAATCAGGGGATTAAATACACAGAGTATTGGAGAACAAAACAAAATAAAATAAAAAACAAACAAACAAACAAAAAACCCAGAACAAGACTCTTGCCAATCTCCTCACAGACAACTTGACAGAATCTTAGAACAAAAGCAAAAATAAACATAAAACAAAATACCTCACAATATACTGATAGCCTTAAAGATGTAGCAAGGAGATGTTCCCCGCTGAACCAGTAGAGGGAAAGTCTTGTAAAAATACCTGTAAGCAAGATAAACATAAAGAACATTGGAGCACAGTTGTCCCACAGTAGCTAAAAAACCAAAAAAAAAAAAAAATGAAGTGGGTGATTAATGAAGGTTTATGTTTAAGGGTAATTAACGAAGCTTATCCTCCTCTGAAGAGGAATCACAACCCGATTTCCTATTTTACCCTAAGCTCACAAGGATAAATCTCTCTAAATATTAAAGAACAATCTTGCAGAACTGTTATTGATATGAGTACTACAATATCAACCACAAATCCCACCACTGTCACACAAGCTCTCCCTTAGCCTCATCCCACGACTATCCCCACCAGAACTTTGAAGGGAATTCTTTGCTCCTGTGACACCTCTCCTGCTAGCTTTACAGTTTGTGGTCTACTAGGAAAATGGGATCTCCAAAACCAATGTTCCTCCAATCACATTTTTGAGATCCTTGAGTACTCTCCCATTCGTAATCAGTTTACAGCTCATTTGGACATTGAATTACACCATATCAAGCACAATTTAAACATCTGCAGGAAGTGTGAGATGTGCTGTGGAAAAAATATATATATATATATACACTATTTTACCTTCAGTATTATCTAAGGCTAGGTGTTTTATTGTTATATATTTTTGTTCTGCTTTCTTCAGTGTTGCTTTAGATCCAGGTAATCAATATCTGCTTCACTTTTTACAACAATTCAATAATTTATTTGAACAGTGAAGCCACAGAGGTTTACTGAGACACCCCTTGCTTTTTCACAGGTCTTTAACCAGGGCTATAAGGAATCCTTAATTTCTCTGTGATTCTGTCCTTAAGCAATGTGTGGCTGAACTTTTGCTGTACTCTAGAGATAGTGACTATTAAGATTTGCTGTTTTAGCTCAATATACGTTCCAATGAAAATGTATAATTTTGTCAGAATGTTTATGTTATATGGGTCATAATTAATCCTTGCTGCACTCTGAATATTTTGACCTCCCAGAATTCCTATGTTGAAATCCTAATCCCCAAAGCTGATGGTATTAATCAGGGTCTTTGCACAATGATTAGGTCATGAAGGTTGAGCCCTCATGAATGGGATTAGTGCTCTTATAAAAGAAATGGCACAGAGCTCCCTGTCCTTACGTCATGTGAAGATACAATGAGAAGTCTGCATCCCAGGAGAGAGCCCTCACTAGACCATGCATGCACCCTGATCTCAGACTTCCAGTATCCGAAACTCTAAGAAATAAATTTCTGTTATTTATAAGCCACCAGCTCTGTGGTATTTTGTTATATAGGACCCTAAACTAAGACAATCCAAAAGAGTTAAGTATCTTCATCCTGATAGAGTATAAATCACTCAAAATAATAAGCAAGTAAGAGGTTTTCTACTTCTCATTGGCTATTGTGGGCAATAGGTTTCCAATTTTTATATAATCACCAAATATGAATAATAGTACAGTTCTTGGTGATTGAGTCTCCACCTGGAACCTAAATAGGAATGGTAGTTTGCAGCTTAAAATTAGGTTTTCAACAACTGCTCCCTCCAGATCTTCTTAATTATCATAAATTTTTACACTCATTCGTACATGAAAGATCTGGACAAACCCTTAATATTCTGACTCAGCTTCAAAGGAATATTGATATACCAGTTTCTTACCTCAGCTTTTCTTTAGATCTAGGGGGAAAATTCTACTCACCTTGTCTAAGGGCTATAGTAGCATCAGACAAACAAGTTAAAGTGTCTACTGACAATTTTAAGATGCCTCTTCAACACTACAGCCCATTAGGCAATACAATCCTTGTTGCTTACTGGAAATTTACTACATTTTTCAGTATGCAGCCTTAGCTCTTATGAATTTTATCATTTTATTCTTCACACAATTCTCTCCATTATAATAACAACTTAACTCCTGCTATTCTTCTTCCTTTATTGAAAAAGGAAAATCCATGGCTATCTCTCCTCTACTGAGAACCGACTAAGCCTTGAACAGATTTATTAGCCCCTAAAATCTCCAGATGCAATCTTATTTGTTGACAGGTCATATCTTAAGACTGAAATAGGAAATAGGCAAGCAGGATAGGCCTTAACAGATTTCAATTCATTCTTAGAATATGAACCTAAAACATAGTAAAATTTGTTCATACGGAGGAACCAATCACTTTCACCACAGACTTTCAACTGAAAAGAGAGTTACTAGATGCACAGGTAACAAGTATGCCTTTGGAGGAGTCCATGATTTTGAGATGCTGTGGAAACAAGAGTTTTAAGCCTCAGCAGGAAACACATTGAAAATGGTCAACATATTAAAGAACTGTTAAATGTTCTAATATCTTCTAAGGTGGTGGCTGCCATAAAAGCCCATTCAGGAAGAGATAACATGGAGGCATGAGGAAATGCCCTGGTTAATCATTCGACAAGTAAGCAACTCCTAATATGGCCTCGGATGCCGTGATACTTCAAGAAGTCAGATCTTTGAAGAGGTTCAAAGACGCTATTAAAAATACTAAAAGTAATTTAAAATATTCTAAACAAAAATTAAAATAGTCACATTAAAATATTTAAAAATACTTTTTGGAATATGAAGAGTTTGGGGAACGATTTTGGTCATCAATTTTATGAGAATAATCTCTGAAACTTTTATGAAAGCTATTTGTTTGTGTCAAGAGAATCTCAAATAAAACCTAGCAGAGTTTTCATGAAATAACTGAATAAAGCAAGGATAGTCTACTACTATCTACATTGATGGGGAAATTATACAAATATTGCTCAGGGTGTCTCTGTTCCTGTAATATTGTGAGTTGTAATAAGAAATATATATTTGGTCTTCGTCCTCTTTTCTGGCACAGGGCTTCTAAAATCTTTGAATTTTCCTAAGTGATAAGAGCTTTAAATGTGTCTTAATAGTCATAACATATTCCTTTCAATATTTCCAGTATATGTATGTTAATAAGGTGACTTTTGGAAAATACCTAAGGATGGGGGCTGGTTTCCAAGGGAACTAACCATGTGATTAGAGGGCTGGAACTTTTAGTTTCATCCCCTGACCTGGATGTCAGATCCAAGGAGAGGAGAGGTCCTGGAGGTTGAATCAGTCATCAAGGAATGATTTAATTAATCATGCCTGTGTGATGAAGCCTCCACAAAAACCCAATGGACAGGGCTTGGAGAGTTTCCAGGCTGATAAACAAGAATACATCCATATGCCAGACTCCAATCTTCAGTGGAACAAAGATACATTGGTCAGGACTTTGCCATGTTTATCTCTTCATCTGGCTGTTCATTCATGTCCTTTGTAGTTTACTGGTAATCTAGTGGGTTAACAGGTTTCCTGAGTTTGTGAACCACCTTAGCAAATTAATCAAATCTTAGGAGAGGGTTATAGGAAACTCCAATTTGCAGCCAGTTGGCCAGAAGCACAGGTAACAATGTGGACTTGTGACTGACATATGAATCAATGCAGTCTTGTGGGACTGAGCCTTCAACTTGTGGGATCCGTTGCTGCCTCCAGGTAGATAGTGTCAGAATTGAGTTTAGTTTGATACCTAGTTAGTGCCTGAGCAGAACTGAGTTGATTGCTTGGTGTTGTGGAAAGTTCCCACACATTGAAGTTCCACAGCTTACCTGTCACCAGCATAACTGTGATAAAACTAGGAAAGTGGGAAGCTAAAAAGAACCCAAACCTCGGTTGCATCTGCGAACTCCTCCATAGTACTTTTTCTATGGGTCCTGATTGTTGTTGTCTTATTCTCAAAGTGGACTGAAGCTTTTCCTGCTAGAGAGATGCAGCTCTGACATTAGGGGGGAAAAAGAAACAAAACAAAAAAACCTTTATATTTTGTTTCCGTGAGGAATTCCAACCTCCATTAATGCAGCCACTCATTTTTGTTGGCACAAGCAATAGAGAACTTTGTAAAGCCTTTCCACTTTCTCAGAAACTTTATTGTTCCTATGACCACATCACCCTCAATCCTCAGGAAAAGTGAGAGAGTCAATGTTATTTTAGTACATACACTAGCAAAATGATAAAATGATCTGGAACTCTAGTGGTCCATTGACCGAGAGTGTAACTTCTGGCTCTCAGGACCAGGAAATAACCACATCCTAGCCCTGGTGACTCTCATCATATGAACTTATTACAGGTCACACTATATGGCTAAATATACCTCCCCTGATTTTCTCAATTCGACCTCATTTCAGGCAGATATGGCTGAGTGCTGCAAGTAACTCATGTAATATAATCAGTCTTATTACCAATAGGCATATACAGTCTTTCCTTCATATCCTCTCAAGAAGTCTTGTGCCCTGGAACCATGTTGAGAAAGACTATACAAGTTTTTTTTTTTTTTTTTTTTTTTGAGGTACGCGGGCCTCTCACTGTTGTGGCTTCTCCCGTTGCGGAGCACAGGCTCCGGACGCACAGGGTCAGCGGCCATGGCCCACGGGCCCAGCCGCTCCGCGGCATGTGGGATCCTCCCGGACCGGGGCACGAACCCGTGTCCCCTGCACCGGCAGGCGGACTCTCAACCACTGCGCCACCAGGGAGGCCCTATACAAGTTATTTTTGACCAAGATTATATCAAGCAAATATGAAGGTATAGATCTCGGATTCATGTCTCCCAGGTAAAAAGACACAAAGTTATCATTTTCAGCACCTATACTGCCATTTTTTTCTGGAGATTTATAACGAAAGAAGTTTAAGAAGCCTTCAAAAGCAGACTATCTTCAAAAGTAGACAGCTTCTGCCAAGAGCTTCAGATCAAAAAGCTGCATGACACATCAACAGCTTCTGCATAAAACCTACGGGACATGATCTAGATTGAATAGAGTCACAGATTGTCATGTGTTAATTCACATGATTTTATTTTTTATTTTCTTAACTTTTAAAAAACCTTTATTTATTTAAGTTTTTGGATTGTAACCAAACACTGGCTATGTTTTAACTGTAATACTTACAAGGTTCTTATCCTTGCTTTCTGCATTCTTACTCATTCTTTGATATGAATCCAATGCTTGGCTGTAAGTTGTTTGTGATTTGGTTAAAACATATGATTGAAATTACTAATAAGTATACAAAAATTCTCCTCTTACTACCCATCGACTTTTAAAATTATCTTTGCTTTAGAATTACATCTTTGAGTTCATCAGTAATTGGGCTCAAGTTTTATGTTTGTTTGTTTATTTTTAACATGGCAGACAATAAAATAGGGATACCTAAGATCTAAAACTATCTATAACATCACATCTAAGAATCTCCAAGTTCTGGTTTCTTTCATCTAACAGTTTATTTACTTTCTCCCTCTTTTATTTCTTTTTATTATAATCAGTTAGGAAAAAACAGTCCACACGTTCCATACTTTGCTTAGAAATCTCCTAGCTAAATATTCAATTTCATTGCTAACAAATTCTACATTTTACAAAATACTAGAACACAATTCATTCAAGTTCTTTGCCACTTTATAATAAGAATCACCTTTTCTTCAGTTTCCAATAGCATATCCCTCATTTCCGTATTTGATTTTACCAGAATGGTTTAACATTCATATTTCTATAACATTTTGTTTATCATCATCTCTGTATTCTCTAAGATGATAGAAACTTTCTCTACAGCTCTCCTCTTTTCTTATTGAGTTCTTACCAGATTTGTCTTTAATATCCAGATTGCTACCAATCGCCACTTCAAGGCAATCTAGATTTTTTTCTAGCATTCAGTTCAAATCTCTATCAGCATCTAGCCATCACTTAGTTCTACAGCCACTTCCACAATGTTAGATGTTTGCTATAGAAACACCTCACCTCTTGATACCAAAATCTGTACTGGTCGGCTAGGGCTTCAATAACAAAATACCAAAGACTAGGTGACTAGACAATAGAAATTTATTTTCTCACATTTCTGGAGTCTATAAGCCCAAGATTAAGATGCTAACAGTATTGGGTTCTGGTGAGATGTCTCTTCCTGGCTTGCAGATGGCTATCCTCTCACTGTGTCCTCACACGGTCTTTCCTCTGTATACACACAGAAAGAGAGAGGGACCACTGGTGTCTTCTCCATTTCTTATAAGGACACCAGTCCTACCAGTGTTAATGAGGAAGTTTCAAATAAACTTTTAAAATATACAGAACTGGCTACTCAGCTAAAGATATACATTCTAGCCTATTTTGAAGCTAAGTGTGGCCCCACGTCTGAGCTCTGGCCAAAGGGATGTGAACAGAAATAATGTATAACACTTGTTATTTAAGTCCATAAAAAAAGGGTCATGCATTGCATTTGCCTTTCCCTTTTCCATAAGTAGAAATATGGACCTTCCTGGATCACCCATCTCCAGACAGTTACATGAGAAACAAAGTTTTATCTTGTTTTAAACCAGGTTAAGTTGGTCTTTGTTAAAGTGTATGAACCTGTGCTGTATTACATTTCTACTTGAAAATGCTACAAAGATGTTCTTATTAAGATAAAAATAAAGATAGTGCCTTGTAAATAGTAGATTATATATAATTATTATCAAGGATTATTATGAGCTCTCTACAGCTTTAATTTGTCATTTAATTAGTCTGGTATTATTCTTTAAGTTTCCATTTGTGAATGACTTAAATAAAATAAAAGCTACTTGATGCCAAACAAATATGCAGAATGAATGAAAATGAACATAGAACATATGTGTATCACAGATAAAGTAGCGTTGAGAGGAAAATTTATAGCACTATATGCTTACCTTAGAAAAGAGGAAAGGTCTCAATTAATAACTAAGTTCCTGTCACAAGAAACTAGAAGATATAGGGGGAAAAAAAGTGTCAACCAACAGACAAATGGAAATAATAGAAAGCAAAAATAAGGCTTCCCTGGTGGTGCAGTGGTTGAGAGTTTGCCTGACGATGCAGGGGACGCAGGTTCGTGCCCCGGTCCGGGAGGATCCCACATGCTGCGGAGTGGCTGGGTCTGTGAGCCACGGCTGCTGAGCCTGTGCATCCGGAGCCTGTGCTCCACAACGGGAGAGGCCACAACAGTGAGAAGCCCGTGTATCACAAAAAAAAAAAAAAAAAGCAAAAATAAGTGAAATTGAAAATGGGAAACAAAGAGAGAAAAATCAATGAACTAAAAAGATAATTTTTAAAAAATTAATAAATTTGATAAAACTAGCAAGATGGACAAAATTAATGAGGACACAAATAACCATTTTCAGGAATAAAATAAAGGCTATCACTACATCTTGAATCCACTAAAATGATAATAAAGAAATATTATGAAGAACGTTACATTCAGAAATTTGAAAATTTAGCAAAATTGGCCAATTCCTAAAAATTCATAAATTACCAAAATTAAGCAAAAATGAAATAATCTGTTGTCTTCGAACCTTAAATAAAGTAAATTTTTGGTTCGAATTTCCCAAAATAGAAATCTCCAGCCCAAAATATTTTCACTGGAGAATCCTAAAAATACACTCAAAGGAGATTTAACACTTAGTAAATACTTCATATTCCAGAAAACAGAAGAGAAGAAACACTTACCTATGCATGTAAGAAACTTGTTTTATTTACCCAGATAGCAGAATAAGACAAAGGTAGAACAAAAGGAAAACTACAGATTTATGACTAATTCAGATTCACACAGATTTAAACTCATGAATTACACACACACACACAAATCATGAAAAGTATTAATAAATTAATTTAGCAGTAAAATAATTATATGCAATGAGATGGTTTGATTTATTTTGGATATATACTGTTCAAAAATTAATGTGTAATTCACCATATCAACAGGCTAAAGAATAATAATCATATCATTATATTAATTGAAGTAGAAAACAATTAACAAAATTCAATATATACTCGTGATAAAAAATTTTCAGCAAACTAAAAATAGAAGGAAACTTCCACAAAAAAAAACTTCCATAAAAACCTATAGCCAGTATCATACATAATTGTGAAAAACCAAATATTTTCCCCCTAAGATGGAAATAAGACAAAAATATCTGCAATATCAGTTTTATTTACCACAGTACTAGAAGTTCTTGTCATTTAATAAGGCAAGAAAAAAAATGAAAAATCATACAGATTAAAAAGGGGGAAAAGGCAAGACTTCTATCACAGGTAATATGACTTTCTGTGTAGAAAATGCCAGTAAATCTACCAAAAAAAAAAAAAAAATCTTCCTAGAACTAATAAGTGAGAATTAGGAAGGTTGCAAGGCATATATTCGTCTTGCAAAATCAATTGCATTTCTATACTAATGATGAATGTGTAAAGACATAAATTAAAAGCAGGATACCAATTAAAATTGCTCCCAAAGTGAAATTGTTTTGTATCTATCTAAAATATAGGGTTTTCCTGGTGGTGCAGTGGTTAAGAATCCACCTGACATTGACGGGGGCACAGGTTCGAGCCCTGGTACAGGAAGGTCCCACATGCCGTGGAGCAACTGAGCCCGTGCACCACAGCTACTGAGCCTGTGCTCTAGAGCCCATGAGTCACAACTGCTGAGCCCACGTGCCACAACGACTGAAGCCCACGTACCTAGAGCCCATGCTCCAAAACAAGAGAAGCCACCGCAATGAGAAGCCCATGCACTTCAATGAGGAGTTGTCCCCGCCCACTGCAACTAGAGAAAGCTCACGTGCAGCAACGAAGACCCAATGCAGCCAAAAATAAAATAAAAATAAATAAATTTTAAAAAATTAAAAAAATATATATATAAGGAGCTGTATTCTGATAATTACAAAATGCTAACCAAAGAAATAATAAGACCCAAATCAATGGAGAGATACATTGTGCTAATGGATTAGAAGAATCAGCATATTAAAGATGTCATATCTCTCTCAAATTGATCTGTGGGGCAAATGCAATTATCCTCAAAATCCCAGCAAGGAATTTTATAGATATAAACAAGCTTATTCTAAAATTTATATGGAAAAACACAGGCTCTAGAATAATGCAAACAACTTTGACAAAGAAGAAAAAAAACTAGAGGAATCACTCTACTAATTTCAAAACTTTATATCACTATCGTAATCTAGACTGTTTAGTGGCAGAGGAACAGACACATACATCTATGGGAGAGAACAGAAAACCCCAAAACAGAACATGACAAATAAGTCCAACTGATTTTTGACAAAGGTGCAAAAACAATACAAGGGAGGATAAATAACCCTTTCAATAAATGGTGTTGAGCAACTGAATAACGTATATAAAAATAGACTTTGACCTAAACCTCACACTTTTGATCAAAAAATTAACCAAAAATAGATCAGGGAGTTGAATGTAAAATATAAAATGGAAAAAATAGATAAAACAGAAGAAAGAATTTGTGAACAAGAACTAGGAAAGTATTTCTAAACTTGACAAGCAAATTATAATCCATAAAAGGAAAAATGGATAAATTAGACCTCATTTAAAAAAAAAAACAAATATCAAAAACAACCTCTTGCTCTATGAAACCTAATATAAAAAGAATGAAAAATAAACTATAAACTTGGAGGAATATTCTCAAACCACATATCTAAAAAATGAGCCGTATCTAGAATATATTAATAACTTCCTAAGTAGGCAGTAAGAAATTTCAGCAATACAATTAGAAAATGGTTTAAAGGAAAGAAGAGACATTTCAATGAAGAGGAGGTACAGATGACTTGTAAGTACATGAAAAGGAGTCCAACATCATTAGCCACTAAGGAGATGCAAATTTAAACCAAAATGGGATATCACTACACATCAATTAGAATGGCTAAAATATAAAATAGTGATAATATCACATGCTGGTTAGGATGTAACTGGATCATTCATACATTGCTGGTGGGAATGATACAGCCAATATGAATAAAGAATACGACAGCTTTTTACAAATCTAAACATCTGTTTACCTCATGACCCATCGACTTCACTCTCAGGCATTTATCCCAGAGAAATGACTATTTTCATACAAAAGTCACATGCATGCATGTCCATAGCAGATTTGTTTGTTACAGCCTCAAACTGGAAATAAGGTCAACTTCTATCAATAGGAGAAAAGTAAGACAAACTGGTCCATCCATTCTGTGGAATACTGCTCAGCAATAAAATGGACTGAACTGTTGATACACACGATGACTTGGATAGATCTCAAGGGAATTATTCTGAGTGAAAAAAGCCAACATCAAAAAGTTACACACTGTATGTTTGTATTTATGTTTAATTCTTGAAATGACAAAATTATAAACTTGGTAAATAGTTTACTGATTGTCACAGTTTAGGGAAATGGAAAGGGAGGAAGGTAGCTGTGATGGTAAAACGGATCCTTAGACATACTTGTGGTGGAATTCTTCTGTGTCTCAACTGTGTTGGCAGTCACATGGATCTATATACACACAAATGAGTGCCTATAAAAACAGTGAAACTTGAAAAAATTTGAAGGTAAATTGATATTATCAATTTCTTAGTTGTGATATTGCACTATAGTTACTCAAGATGTCACCACTGGGAGAAATTGAGTGAAAGGCTAATAGGATCTCTCTGTATTAAGTGTTATAAAAAATACCTGTGAACCTACAATTATTTCAAAATTTAAAAATAGTTGTATTAAATATTAAATCAAAGATTTGATTGACATCAAGTATTAAGTCCTCTGAATGAGTAAAGCTGTTCCAGAAAGAAGACTAACCAGATTGCGACATTTCTTAGACATCACCGATGTTATCCAAAGTCATCCCTAACTACTGGAGAATCTAGGGAGAAGAACATTTTTATCGATCATATTGATGCTCTCCAAAAAAATGTTTAACTTAAGGAATAAGGTGAAAGTCTATACTACAATTCTCATTAGAAACACTAAATTTGATAAATCAATCCTATAATTTACCTATGAATAAAGTCTATCAAAGTGAAATTAATTTAAAAAAAACTAGAGTTCACTAAAGAAAGCAATAGAATTCTAACTTCAGTCATCAGTGATTGCATGCTACCAATTTGTATGAGTTTTAATGATGTAAAACTCAGTACACCTCAACTCACCTGATAAATGTATATCTAATACGTATAATGTGCCTACGCTTTTACTTACAATCAACCGAATGGAAACTTGGAGAAAAAGGCTATGTGATGGTGAAATTTAAAGAATAAAATATTTTTAACTTGATATTTTAGATATTTAAAATTTACTTTATAAAGAAATCTTTCCTATAAACTTCAGAAAAGATTATAATTAAGAAATACTGGGGCTTCCCTGGTGATGCAGTGGTTGAGAATCTGCCTACTAATGCAGAAGACATGGGTTTGAGCCCTGGTCTGGGAAGATACCACGTGCTGCAGAGCAACTAGGCCCATGAGCCACAACTCCTGAGCTTGTGCTCTGCAACGAGAGACCGCGATAGTGAGAGGCCTGCACACCGCGATGAAGAGTGGCTCCCACGTGCCACAACTAGAGAAAGCCCTCACACAGAAACGAAGACCCAACACAGCCAAAAATAAATAAATAAATAATTATTTTTAAAAAAAAGAAATACTAGTAAACATTTATTCTCTCAACAATAGAAAAATAAACAAAAATGAACAATCAACTTAGAAATTGGACAAAAAATGATGAAGAGACATTTCACCAAAGGGAATATACAGATGGCTAATAAACACATGAATGTGCTTCATAATCATTAGCTATTAGGGAATTCCACATTAAAACCACGATGAGATATCACAACATACCTAATTAGAGTGGCTTATATATAAAATATTTTGGTGAAACAGCAAAATGTTGGTAAGAATGCTAAGAAAATGGACCATTCATATGTTGGTGATGAGAATATAAAATGGCATAGCCAGGCTGAAAAAGTATAAGGCAATTTCTTACAAAGTAAACATACATCCTGGAAATTGCACCCTTGTACATTTATCCCAACTTCTCAGATTGACTCAGTTGTGAATTGGGGTGTCCTGGGTTGGGAAAGCACAAGTATAGAATAGAGCTGCAGCCTCTGAGGTGAGCTCTCTATCTTGTTCTCTGCTTAATAATATTAAAACTACCAGTATTTTTTTAATGTTTATCTCATTCTTCCAACTCATTCATATAATTAATAAGTCCATTCCAACTCATAATTGTACAATGAAAAAGAAGATATTCAAAGTTCAGTGATTATCTACACCATGAAAAGAGTGAAGGGCATAATAATTTACTGCACAATTATATGTCAATATCTATATTAATCTATCTAAAATTTTATTACCTGTTTATTGGGGTAATCAAGAGTTACCTTGGAGGCTTAGTAAGTATAATAAGATAAAAATCTCTTAAGTGGATAAGAAATGCAGGGAACATAGCATACACTTGATCAATGATGTATTACTGTTTTAATTATTGGACTCGTCTTCCCCCAAATAGTTTATATTTCCTGTTCTTCCTACATTTTGAATACAGTACACGTGGAAGAGATATATGACAGATTATAGATACATGATAGATAGATTAGATAAATATAGACTGCCAAAGATGTCTTAATTTTTCAATGGCTAAAATCAAATTTAAAATGAACAAAATGCATGACATTTCAGGAAAATTAATTAAGCTTCTTGGTCCTCAGTTTCTTCACTTTTAAAATGGATATAAAACAGCAATTATCTCTGAAGTAGTTTGTGATCATTTAAAATAAGATTGACTGTAATTAGCATGACCTGAGCATGAGACTAAATAAAATAAGCTATTTTATTATTAATACGATTAACACACAAAAGCAATTTGCTAAATATCACAACTATTCTTTTATTAAAAATGGAGCATTTCCTACTTCACATTCTGCAAAGACATTCATATGGATTCTGCACACCTGGATTTTACAGTTTGGGTTCCCAGATTTGTTGACGTTCATGACAACTGCAAAAATAGGAGAAGCCAGGAGTAATCCAAGTTAAAAGTACCCTTGAACTACACAAAAGGATTCTGCATAATTTCAAGAGTTGCTTATGTATTAATTTGTGGTATTATATCTTCTGACTCACAATAATTCAGAACCACAGATTAAAAATTCTAATTAAAGGAAAACTGAGTCTGTCTCTTTGGATTGAAAGCAAATATAATGAAGAGTTGCAAATACTAAATGATATCAGTGTTTAGGAATGACTGAGTGATTTTATTATAGTACTGTTCAGTTATTATTTGTTGCCAAGATATAATAACTAGACATTAACAATAAATAATTATTTATTTGAAAAATCTACTACATCCATAAGTAGATAATGGAGAGGATAATGCAGGGTAGTGATTCTCAAACTTTACTGCATACTGGAATTACTTATTTAACTTTCAAAACTCCTCAGGCCTTTTCACATCCCACACCAATTAAATTTGATTTTCTTGGAGTGAGATCAGGCATCACTATTTTTCAAACCTGAAAGGTGGCTCTAATATGCAGTAACATTTTAGGACCAGTGATACAGAGAATACTTTTCAAATTGATTTTTACCTCCAGAGTAGCCAGAAATCAGCTTATTATTCAAATTAATCAGAAAAGAAAATTGCATGCCAATTTCTTCTTATTTAACAACAAAGGAGTGACATCATACTAGAAATTCAAGACAAGAGTTGTGGCCAGGAGTGACCAGTAATTGAAAAATTCAATAAAGCATTAAATGTAATTAATTTCCAAGCTGAGGAGCTTAAAACTCTAGATTGGAAAGTGTTATGTATGCCAGAGGCTGATATAATTCAATTTTAGTGCCTTTGGGGTTCTGAACTTGTCAGAAGCAGGGTTGTCCAGAGTACTCTTATAGAAAGAAAGAACTATTTTAATTATTACAAACTTGTTCATTCTTTGACTTCTTATTGCTGCTATACAGGATCAGTGCAACAAAAGGATCTGTGAATTTAGATAATTCTTCCTCAAGATATTCATGAATAAAGGGGAAAAAGTAATTCTACTGAAAGACAAGAGCAGCACATTTTTTTCAGATGTGGCTAACAAAAAACAAACAGAAGCAATTCCTCAAATTTTATTTTCAAACCAAATTTTAATATTGTTCTATTGTTTTGTTCACTTTTATCACTGAAGTTTTCTTTCATGTGTTTTTGTTTAAAAATCCTGTTTATTAGGACATGTAGCCAACACTTAAAAACATGTGTGCATGTTAGATTAAGAGAAAAACAAAACAAAACAAAACACCAGCCACCTAGTTTGAGAAACAGATTTTGCTCAGCCTCTTCACTGACTCTTGTATTACATTCTGCTATCATTACCCCTTTTCATCTCTTCAGTGATAAACACTCCCCTGAAATCTGTGATAACCATTTCCTTGATTTTATTATAGATTACCTCTGCTTTAGAACTTTGTGTAAATGTACTATAGTGTCTCTGTATTATTTTGTGACTGGTGTGCTCTGCTCAGTGTGGTCCTTATGATATTTATGCATTGGTGCTTTTAATGGTAGTTCATCTATTTGCTGTCCTGTATTTCATTGTACAAACAAAGCAAAATTTATTATCCAATTTTAACATTAATGAACATATTCCCATTGTTTTTTCATTATGAAAACTCCTACTTTATATCATACACTGACACACACAAATAATTAGAGATGAATCATAGACCTAAAGGTAAAAAATAAAAATATAATTCTTCTAGAAGCAGATGGAGGATGATGTCTTAATGACCTGAAGGGAGAAATATACTTACTAAACAAGATATAAGAGCCATAGACTATCAGATGTACTAAAAATAAGTTAATAATAAAAAGGAGAGCCGACCATTAAAAAATCATTGGTAAATTAAATTGGTAAATTAAACTACATTAAAGTTAATAATATTTATTTATCAAAGGACACCATAAAGACTTCCACTTTGGGCCAAGAGGGAGTAACAGGGACAGAATTGACCCTATTTCCTGACTTAAAAAACTACAATACTGGGCAAAATATTTTATATCTTGATCCAGATGAAGATAACAGAGTGATAGGTAGATAGATATACACACATATCCAACAAAGCTGAGTTGTATTCATCTAAAAATATTCTTAACTTTTCATCATTAAATGTCATTTTGCTGTAGTATTGAAAAGAAAACTTGTTTCTTCTACTCACAACACTTCTTACACCAAATGTGTGTGGGTTTTTCCTACATTGACCAATTCTCTAATTATTTGACAGCAATTAATTGTTCTACCATTCAATTCTGATACTAACTACTTGGAGTTTTAACAATGCAGATTCCACATGTTAAGAGCTCAGTCCCACAAAACTGCCCCCACTTCAGACCCCAATCACAAGTAGTGAGCTCTCGGGATATCCATGCTTCTGTTCAACTTGGCTATGAACCAGAGGTTCCCATGACCCCCTCCTCAGGCTTGATACTTTGCCACATTGGCTTATAGAACTCAGGGAAACACATTTACTGGTTTATTATGAAGGATATAATAAATGATACAGATGAACAGTCAGATGAAGAGGTACATAAGATAATGTCTGGAAGGGTCCCAAGAGCAGCAGTTTTGCTCCCCCACCTTCCTGCCGTTTTGATGCACTCACCAATCTGGATGCTCTTCAAACCCTATTGTTTAGGCAGTTGATCTTGGATGGCCTCAGCTGCAACACCTTGAAGCAGGGTTTCAGTTCCTGGAAAGTGATTGAGGTCAGGTCGCGGTGGTGAGAACACCAAATCCTAGCTGCTAGACCAGTGGTCAGTGACAAGGCCCTGGCCCTAGGGCTTAGGAGAAAAAGAATTCCCACAAAGACAGAAAGTAGTGAAATAAGTTAAGTATTTGTTGAGAATAAAGAGTACGTGTGGATACACACATGGGCAGACTCAGAGTCACGCTCCTGTGGCAGTTTAAATCACTTTTATGGGGCATTTCTTCCATGTTCCCTTTGGCTAGTCATTTTGATTTGCCTGGTTCAAACTCCATATTTGGTGTATCTCAGGATTTTCCCATGTGTGCTCACACATGTCTTAGCCAAGATGGATCCTACTGAAGAGGTCTATGGATAAGTGAGCATTAGTTGGCATCACTCACCATTTGACCTCCAAGGAGCCTTTCTGTGCATGTGTAGTCACGGAGGTTTCCTGACTTCAAGAATGAGGAATATGTGATCTCTTATCTTCTATCTGGGCAGGGCCCAGCCTCCTCTCTCAATTGTCCTATCATTCCCATCTCGGGAGTATAGGTCCACAAGGAACAAACTCAAACCTTTTGCCCTGGGACCCATCTTTTTCCTGTCTCAGGGTTTATGGAGGCTTCATCACGCAGGCATGATCAATTGCTAACTCGGTCTCCAGCCCCCTTCCCCTCCCTGGAGGATGGAGGGTCTGGCTAAATGGTACAGGCTTATAATCACGGCTCAGTCTTTCTGGGGACCAGCCCCTATCCTGAAGCGATCCAGAAGCCCATCAGAAGTCACTTCATTAGTATAAAAGTTGCTCCCATTACTCAAGAAATTCCAAGAGATTTAGGAGTCCTGTGTCAAGAACTGGAGTCAAAGACCAGATATTAGAACAGAAGATCCTCCAGGAGCCCCTATCACTCAGGAAATTACAAGGGCTTTAAGAGCTCTGTGTCAGCAATAAAGTGCAGAAAGCAATTATATATTTCCTATTATTTCACAGTTTTATTTGTGGAGGGAGCTATTCTTTATACAATTTTAAAAGTTGTCTTTCTTTCTTAGTTAGCTGAGTTTTTATCATTATGAGATGTTGCATTTTCCTAAGAGTTTCTTCTGCCTTATTCATAATGATGCTGAAAGCACAGCCTCTGTGCTCTGGTGCCTAATTTAATCTTGAAGACAGAGATTTGGTTGAAGTAGAGAAGAATAGGTTTATTTCTTTGCCAGGCAAATGGGGACTCAGTGGGCTCCTGCCCCGAAAAACTATGTGTCCCAACCTGAGGAATTTTATAACAATAGTTCAAGGGTGGGGTTACTGACAAGATTAAGGCTGTATGCAGGGTCTACATTTTTGTTGTTGTCATTGTTGCATTGGGTCTTGATGCATGTGGACTTTCTCTAGTTGCAGTGAGCAGAGGCTACTCTTCGTTGCGGTGCATGGGCCTCTCATTGTTGTGGCTTCTCTTTGTTGCACAGGCTCTAGGCACGCGGGCTTTAGTAGTTGTGGCTTGTGGGCTCAAGAATGCAGGCTCAGTAGTTGTGGTGCATGAGCTTAGTTGCTCCATGGCTTGTGGGATCTTCCTGGACCAGGGCTCGAACCCATGTCCCCTGCATTGGCAGGTGGATTCTTAACCATTGTGCCATCAGGGAAGTCCCCAGGTGTGCACTCCTTTAATCTGGTCTCAGGTAATCTTCTTGATGAGCTTCTCTGGTTCCTTTAATGTTGCCTCAGAGGGTCGTCTTTCTCTGGTATGAACAATGTCTTTAAAGAGATTAAAGACATTGTTATGTGTATTCCTTAAGGTGGAACCAAGACCCTGCCCCAAGGCTGCACTATTTGTTTTTGCCTGCCCCTCCCTTGCCTTTGTATCCCTTCCCTTCCTGGATAAGCAACTGTTGAAATCTGCCCTTTCGAACTCAGGGAAGGTCTTGTAGCCTGTGGAGTTAAGAAATGCAGAACAGAAGTCTTCTGTGCCCAGGATCTCCAGAGGGTCCTGCTCGGTTTCAGGTTTCAGTAATATCATACCTACTAGTGTGATAAATTATATCAATTGGCTTTTGAATATTAAACCAAGTGTGCAATCTTGCAAATCTAATTTGGTCTTGATGTTTTATGTTTTAATACACTATGAAATCTGGTTGATTGATAATACTTTATTCAGGATTTTCTCCTCCAGGTTCATTCATGTGATCAGATTATTTTCTGTTTTATGTCTTTGTGGACTTTGATTTCAAGATTATACTAGCTTCACAAAATGAGTAAGAAAATGTTTCACTTTTTTCTCAAAACTGAAAAATATTTTGGAAGTTTTAAATTATTTGTACCTTGAATGTTTTATAGAATTACCCATTAAAAATAGTTTCCTAAATTTCATAAACTATTGTCACTTATTTTCAAAATACAGAACTACTAAAGACCTTCAATTTTTACTATGTTATTTCTTGGAATGCACAGGGGTGCATCACAGGAGCCATTTAACTTCTCAATTTCTCCTATTATAGCCCACTGTTTGGTATTTTTTGTCCTTATTACAAGTTAGTGCCTAACCACTCCCATATAGTGACTGATGTGTCAACTCTAAAATTTGCAAGAAAGGTTGATTTATCAGAGCCTTGTGGAAATGGAAGCCTGGGGTAGAGCAGGGGTTTGTACAATGTGCCTTGCGATTCTCACTGAGATGAAGCCATGAGAGTTTCCTTATAAAATGGGAAGAATTCATCTTTTTTACTCTGCATCAATGCAACTATAACCCATCTCTGAGTCTCCCAGAGGCTTTATATAAGCACATTGCTAAACTTTTCTGAGAAGATCCCACTTCATAGGGCTAGCCTGAGGATCAGGCCCCTGGGGGAGCCTACACTGCCTACCCACCATACCTATCTTCATTAAGATACTAATTAACACAAACTAAGCAGTACAGACACAAATATTCTACAGTCAAAAACCCTCATCCAAATAAATTTCCAACAGGGACCCATCCATGAGCTAACATAAGTCTAAATTCCACCTTAGACTCTAAATTTCATCCTCCTGCATAATACGTATGGTGTACAAGAAGCACATCATTAAGTGACCGACCCAATAAGGGACTTCAATCAATGTGTGTTGACAGTGATATCATAAATATCACTAAGGACTTCGGGAAAAAACTGAAAATTTGAAAGTCTATGAATTTTGTGTGTGTGTGTGTGATACGCGGGCCCCTCACTGCTGTGGCCTCTCCCATTCTGGAGCACAGGCTCCGGACATGCAGGCTCAGCGGCCACGGCTCATGGGCCCAGCTGCTCCACGGCATGTGGGATCCTCCTGGACCAGGACATGAACCCACGTCCCCTGCATCGGCAGGCGGACTCTCAACCACTGCACCACCAGGGAAGCTCTATGAAATATTTATTTTCATTTAGGAATTATAGTTGAAATGGTTTGGGAATATACAAAATAAATGGAATTTCAAGTAGGTTTGTCCAAATAGACCACAGCAGAGGATATTTGCAATTTCTATTCAATCATCCCCATTCTTCAGGACATCAATTAAAACAATTTTAATATTTTTAATGTCAGTACTGCTCTACTGTTTATTTACATAGGTTCAAATATCACAAATTCATTGGAAAGCAACCATTTTGTAAAAAATTCAGTCAGACTGAGAGAGTTTGGAATGGAGTAAATCATTAATGATAAGATCAATAGTTGGAACATAGCTCTACTAGGGCCAGAGTTGTGAGTCTGATCCCCATAAGAGCTCATTAGCTTCACACACAGAAAACCTTGGTTCTGAAGTTGCAGACTGGACCACTGACCTTAGCCAGCCTTGATGATACATGTTTGCCACCAGGCATGAGGACAGAGGCTGGGACTGGTCAGTCTACTCCAAACCACTTTAGGAAAAGTAATTTGCTGCATTTGGTTTACTGGTAGCAATGGATCTTGTTATTATTATTTTTTAATATTAAAAAGGTGGAATTTGTAGGTCCCTATCTTTTATTTATAGAGGGAAAGACTATCATTGGATTCGTTTGTCTTTAGAGATAGCAGGGTTTGCTGATTTTGATGAAAATTGAAAATAACCTTTTGGAGTTCACCTCTAATTGTTTGCTTTTGATGACAAAGTTTTAGGAATATTTATCCTGATTTTTAGAATAAATGACAATATAGGCTGTTGGAATAGATTAGTGACCTAAAACTAAAATAATAAAAAGAAGACTGATTTCTGTATAAAAGGAAAATAAGAATATCTTCAACTGACCACATGCAGTTCTTGATATTTAACTGATAGCTTTTGTTCCAAAGACATGGACACAGCTCTGTGTGCTCTGCACCATCTGCAATGCCTCAGGGAGCCCTTCATTTCAATTCTTATTTGTGACCCATGTCTGAAATGTGAAGGGACTGGCAAAGTTTCCTGTGGAGAGCATGTGTAAGCCGTGAACTTTACAAGGGCAGTTGTCCAAATACATAAATATTTAAATAGATTTAGAGGCATATGGTCAGTGATGACCTTGCACTCTGCCCAGTTCCACGCATTCATTTCTGTCCTGTTATATTGATCAGCATCTCCTGACCTAAGCTCTGAGGGTAATTTCCAGGGAATCCTCTGCTCCAGCTTCTCCAGCTGATGGTTTCCCCCAAAGGCTGAATATTCTTTGTTTTGAGGCAGGGAAGGCTTTCACTACACCCAGTTTCTTAAAGCTGGGTCAACTGTCTGATGATCTTAATGTTTTTGTGACCTTGATATCTTCGTGCAGATTACAGGCAGATGGTAGGACTAGCATATCACACAACAGGTCACAGCAATCTGAGCTACTTGTCCTCCTCCTCCTTTAATAGCTTGAATCATAATCTTAAATTGCATGATGTGTCTGTTTGCTTGTTCACTTTCTCTCCCACCATTGAAATGCAAGTTCCATAAGGGTGAGGGCTTGTCTCATTGATCCATCTGCTCAGCTCCTGGAACACTGCCTGGCATACATTAGGCACTCAGTAAATTTGTATTGAAAGGATAAATTACTTGGAAAAGTGACGCATCTTCTGGGTTTGACATTTTCTTTCACATCCGTGGTTTATACATGAGAGAGTTTCCTCATGCTGAGACCTAGAATTTTCTCAGATCTCACATCCCTGGAGGTTCGTACAACAGCATGGCCCTAATGAATAGGTCTGTGTCTATCACAATCTGTAAAATAAATAAATAAATAAATAACTACAATAGATTTATAAAATACTTTTGCTAAAATTTAATTACATCATTAAAGGCAAATATCTGGATAAACAACTAAATTATGATGATGAATTCATAAGTATGGAAACCAAGAATGAAAAGTTAAGTGTGGATGCTCATCATATGACTTGCAAGTGGCTCTCTTTTTTTTAGAGTTATCAAATTTATCAGCATGAAGTTCTTTCACAATATTTCTTTGTTCTTAATTTTACATAATTGTATATTTTGGAATAATTTTAGATTTAGAAAAGTGTAGCAGAGACAATACATAGAGTTTCTATATATCCCTCATACAGTCTCCCCCATCACGCCAATTACCCTATACTTTCTGGTATTATTGTGGCAGATTTGTCAAAACTAAGAAATTAACATTGGTACATGGCTATTCATTAAACTCTAAACATTATTTGGATTTCACTAGATTTCCATTCATGGTCTTTTTCTGCTCCATAATCCAACGTAGAACAACACAATGCATTTAGTTGGATTTGGTCTTTTATGGTGTGTGACAGTTTCACAGCCTTTCCTTATTTTTCAGGACCTTAATATTCTTGAAGAGAACTTGCAAGGCATGCTGTAGAAAGTCTCTCAGTCTGGGTTTTCCTCTTGTTTCCTCATGATCAGACTGGTATTTTTGGTTTTTGGAAAAAATACAACATGGATTAAAGACCCTTCTCATTGCATTGTATCAGAGGGTACATAATAC
Source organism: Stenella coeruleoalba (assembly GCF_951394435.1). Classification (NCBI taxonomy): domain Eukaryota; kingdom Metazoa; phylum Chordata; class Mammalia; order Artiodactyla; family Delphinidae; genus Stenella; species Stenella coeruleoalba. The sequence continues at coordinate 3,864,594 of NC_137155.1, read as the reverse complement.
ATATATGACATCACACATGATGTTAACTTTTGTCACTTGGTTAACTTGGTGCTTGGAAGGTTTCTCCACAATAAAGTTCCTATTTGTCCCTTTCCGTACTGTATTCTTTTTTTTTTTTTTTTTTGCAGTACGCGGGCCTCTCACTGTTGTGGCCTCTCCCATTGTGGAGCACAGGCTCCGGACGCACAGGCTCAGTGACCATGGCTCACGGGCCCAGCTGCTCTGTGGCATGTGGGATCTTCCTGGACCGGGACACGAACCTGTGTCCCCTGTATCAGCAGGCAGACTCTCAACCACTGTGCCACCAGGGAAGCCCCATACTGTATTCTTTTAAAGGGAGCCGCTAAGTCTAGCCTAGCCTCAAGGGGAGACTAAGAATTAAGCTAATGGGCTTATTTTTAATCATTATTATTTTGCCATGGATTAACAAATGAAATAATAATATGGGAAAATGAGACCTGGGTGATAACTAAAAATCTTTTTAGTTGCTAATAAATAAAATTCAACTTGAACTAGCCAAAGAAAACTAGGGGAGTCTATATAAAGAGTCACGTACCTCAAGAAGTTCAAGGCTGCAGCTGGGTGGCAGGGCCAAATGGAAACACATTGGGTTGGCTCCTTGCTGTCTTGCCATTATTTACTGCTGATTCTCCCTGCAGGTAATCTTTATTTTCCTACATGGGAATTCTTCATAGGGCTGGAAAAACAGCTACGCATATATCCTGTGTGCTACAAATTTAATAATTTCCCTGATTGACAGAAATTAAAAGAGACATTAGCTTTGACCTCATGTTTCACAATCCTAAGGAAGGGGTCTGATTTTCTTAGCTGGAGGCAATGCTTTGATTGACAGAGATTCAGTGAGTTGTTAAAAGTGGGGCAATTTACAGAATCTACTGCACAAAATCTGAAAGAAGATAGAAGCTATCATGGATAGGGTGACCAAAGGTATGTTTTCTTGTAGGGACATTTAGAAGAGAGTGATGCTGCAAAAGAATGGATGGGTGAGCAATGTTTGCCAGGCTGATGAATTAACAGCTGTTTACCCCATAATGGTATCTGAGTCCAAGTGGAGGCTGTGAAGTGTAGTCTCTAGCATGGAGGTTAGGGATCATGTACTCATGTAGCCTAAGGGCTGGTCTATTTCAAAATGTGTGTCTCACAGTAATATCTACAACTATATAATCAGTCCAGAAATGTCTCCTACATTGTGAGAAATGATGTGTATTTTTTTTTGTTAATTGTATAAAACATGATAATTTGGGGGAAGATGAGTTAGATCATCTGCTTTGTGATTCGTTAAAAACACTCCATAATGACTATTATATAATGCCCACCCAGTGCAGTCAGCAATGAATTAGAGAAAATTCTATAAATTCTAAAAATGTTTGAAAATGAGTAAAGATATAACAATTTAGTATGCATCACATCACCATTATCCCTATGGCATAATTAAAATATAGAAGATTTCAACATTCTTAAATAGATATGATTACTAAATACTTGGTAAACTTAAGTAGAAATAGTATGTAATTTTTCCTAAGTGAAAATGGACTATTTTGAAAATTGGACATTTAATAAACCAAAATAAAAATTTTAAAAATTATATGGCTACAATTGCATGTTAAAAACTCAACAGTAGGTCTTTCCTGGTGGTGCAGTGGTTGAGAGTCCACCTGCCGATACAGGGGACACAGGTTTGTGCCCCGGTCTGGGAAGATCCCATAAGCCATGGAACGGCTAGGCCTGTGAGCCATGGCCACTGAGCCTGTGCGTCCAGAGCCTATGCTCTGCAGCAAGAGAGGCCACAACAATGAGAGGCCCGCATACAGCAAAAAAAAAAAAAAAAAAAAACAAAAAACTCAACAGTATAACCACCATAACAATTATTAATCAATTATATATTATATTTAATTTAAATTATATTTATTTAATTATATTTAATTATAAATTTATTTAATTATATTTAAATTAAATTTATATTTATATAAATTTATATAATTTATATATATATATATATATATATAAATTATATATATATATTATATATATATATATATATTATATAATTTATATATATATATATATATATAAATTATATATATATATATAAATATAATTTATATATATATAAATAATTATATTTAAATTAAAAATATTTAAATATAATATTAAGCATTAAGTAAATGACATTCATTAATGACTGTTAATTAATCATCAATTAATACTTAATGACAAGACATTTTTATCCAGTATTAGAGTTAGAATGGCCATCTAAATGACCACTGGAAGCAAGGAACCAAGAATAAAATAGTGAACATAAGAGTAGCATGCTAGACAGTAATATGATGGCCTCACTAGCTGTCAATTTCTAAACAATAAAATCTGAACAGTTTTGAGAATGAGTCAGAGTTAAATATGTTTCTTAAGGAGAAAAAAATAGTTTAGTACTTCTAAGCAAAGGAACAACTTACTTTAAAGAAGTATTAAAGTGAAATTCATGAGGGAATAAAAATACATTAGAAAAATGGAAACAGTGAAGTTTATATAAAAAGTAAGAACAAGATCTCTGAAAGTATAGTCAAATAGATAAATGATAATAAAAATGAATAACCATAATAAACAAATAGATAAACTGACTATAAAAATACTCCTAGAGAAGCTAAAATATGAAACAAACAAGATTAAAAAATAATTATGAAAACTATTTATAGTGTAAGATATTAAATAACCTAAATCTAACAATACATTTTAAAATTTGAGGAATGTTTTTAAAGATTTATCAAGATGTAGTATTAGCTTATAGGTAAGCTATTTAAAAATTTCAAATTAAAAAAAAATCCTATACATGCCAAACCAAAGCCTCTATTTCATTATACAAGTTAAATATAGTTTTGATTCTATATTCTAATGAACATTCCAGAAAAAGAAAACTATTTGTCAGAAGAATAGCAAAGAAGAATATTAAAAAAAAAAAAAACTAATATAAAGCACTTAAGTTAATAAATGAGAAACAGGCACAATTGCAGGGATGCAGTGACAGAGGCCCCAGTCATGGGTAGGCCTCTCTGAGAAGGAGCAGGAGGTAAATGTAATGAACCTCAGTAGAGACATTCTTGTGATGCTGGGAGGACTAGTCATAGAGGCAGCAGGGAAGATGCATTCACAGCCGGTGCACTTCCACCAGAGCCAGACGGGTTAGGACATGGTTCAGCTCCACCAGCAACATCTTGGCACTGGATTGCAGTGTCCAGAGGTGGTGTTAGGTAAAGTGGCCAGTTCTTTCCACAGAATTGCATGGAAACAGACACAGAATTGAAAAATTTAGTCAGGAGTCTAATTTGTAATGATTTAGAACATTTAAATGCAACTCTGCTGAGAGTTTCAAAACTTTCAGATTATGTGATGTAAGCTTTTCTTTATTTTCACTCAACTCTATGCCTCTTCTCTGGAGTCCTACTGTGTTTTGTCTTGTTTTGTTTTGTTTTTTGAAAAATATCATTAAAATAAACAACAAGTAGAGAGCTTACTGCATTGTCACAAAGCTTGATCTGGGTACACAACCAGATGGCTGGAAGGTGCAACCTTGAACACTAGTCAGGGAATTCTGTATGGTCTCTGGCTAGCATAAAAATCCATGACTATCTAATTGTCATTTGAAAAATACATGGAGATATGACAACTCTTTCCAAGTTAAGTTATAGATTGAGTGCATTTCCAATTAAAAGTCTAATGAGATACTTTATGAAACATGACAAAACAATTCTAAAATTCATTAATAAAATAAATGAATGACTAATATATTCTGAAATAAAAAAATATTAATGAAGGAGTAAAGATCTTACCAGATATTAGGACCTAACATATATCAAGAAAAATTAAACTTCCATTGAAGGGCATAAAACTCAGAGAAAAAAATATTGGAATAATGTAAAATACAAAACAAACATGGTATGTACAAAAAATATTGAATGAATCTTAAACTGAGCAAGCAGTTCAAAAAGAAAACAATATGCAGTGATTGTTCTTGAAATAACTGGGTAACAATACAATGCAGAAATATAATATAAAACAGAACATAAATTTGTAGATTTATCTCCTCTTTCTGAAACTATATTGTTAATGAATTTAAAAGGACAAGCTATGATGTGGCTTTAGGAAGACAGTCAGAATGTAAACTATAACCAGGGTGGAGATTATCTATCACCTATGTATCTATGTATGTATGTATGTATCTATCTATCTATCTATCCTCTATCTGTGTCTGAAAAATATCTACAATGACCAACGGTCGGTATGTCTATTAATATTTTAACTAACGGAAATAATAAAATGTAATCAGTTTCTTTGGAAGGATTTAATACCATTTTGAAGACATTAGTCTTTATATATCTGCATTATATTTAGAAAGCAATGCATGTGTAGCAAAAGCAGTATATGTAGATCTAATCATAGTTTCAGGCCAAAGCACTCCTTGTTATAAATATGCTATATTTTCACTGTACTTTACAAATATTATATTGTTTTTCTTAAAATTTACTCATTTCCTTGGGTAATGGTCAAATGGAAGATTATACACAAAGGCACACACAATTGTCATTTCATAATTCCTGGCACTCAAAATTTCTCTATGTGCAGCCAAAATGAAGAGACGGTTGTGAAAATTTGTGGATATGGACCTATGAAAGTGAAGCTATCCAAAAATCCCACTTAAGGTATAGAACTGTGAGAACAGTGAGATGTGAGGGTGTGAGTTGCACATCTGCTGCAGCAACTACATGGCACAGGGCTCATGGCCTCCTAGTTCTACAACCCAAATGTTCATGTCCTAATCACATAGGTCCTAGTGCCCCTCTTTGCCCCTCTCCTCTCAACATCCAAGGAGGACCGCTGCCCCTAAACAGACTTGAAGTAAGAGCCTCTCCAGTCTGTTTTCTGCTTTAAGTCCAACCACAACTGTGCCCATCCAGGGAGACATAGGGCTTCCTATGTTTAAAAAACTGAGTAACAGAAGTTCCTGTATGTAATTTTCTGCCTCTAGACTTATGTTATTTCCCTTACTTTGTACGTTTGTCTTCTACCATCTCTGTTTAATTTCAGTGTAATTTATGTCAAGCCTCACATAAATTGCGTGTGAGTCATAAACAGCATGATTTCAGGGGGGTACTGGAAGGGCTGGGCCAACTGAGTATGTGTAAGAAAAATGGCTTATTAGAATGAAAACATTGAAGGAGCGTAAAGGTAGAAAAACTATTTTCATCCATTTCACAGGAATTTGTTTTGGCAACATGACCAGTGTTTGGGGTGATAGTGCACATGTGAAAAGAGAAAATAGAAGATTCTTTTCAATTTCCAGCTGCCAATTTGTAGATAATACAGGTGCACATGTTAAATTAAACCATAGGAATGTAATCAGCAACATCTAGACTGAAAAAAACCTCTACAGTAGTGCTTCTAAATGTGGTGAAGCACCAGCTTAGTTTATGTGCTTGGTCTTAATTTCATTCACTAAAAAAATGTATCAGATCACATACTTGGATAGTCAAATGGCCGAAAATGGTTTGTAAATTCTTATTCTTTTCTACTGGTTTATATTTTAAAATTTTACATAATGAAGGGAATTCCCTGGAGGTCCAGTGGTTAGGACTCCGTGCTTTCGCTGCCAAGGGTCTGGGTTCAATCCCTGGTGGGGAGCTAAGATCCTGCAAGCCACGTGGCCAATAAATAAATAAAAAGATAAAAATTTACATAATGCAAGTTTTTTTGGTTTTTTTTTTGCATTACGTTGGCCCCACACTTTTGTGGCCTCTCCCGTTGTGGAGCACAGGCTCCAGACACACAGGCTCAGCGGCCATGGCTCACGGGCCTAGCCACTCCATGGCATGTGGGATCTTCCCAGACTGGGGCACGAACCCATGTCCCCTGCATCGGCAGGTGGACTCTCAACCACTGTGCCACCAGGGAAGCCCCATAATACAAGTTTTAAAAAATTCTACAGGGATAATGGGAAAAAAAATTAATTTATGCAGAGTTTGAATTGTGCATTGTCATAAAAAATTATACATTAGAAAGTACAAAAAATATTTTTCCTGTAAAATATAATATTGACATTATTTTCAAAGGAAAGAATATTAGCATATTAGTTTTAATGTGTATTGGTTATATGTCTTTTTAATTATGTACAATATTGTCTTGATTTGTATCCAAAGAAAATGTTCATGATTTTATAATCTTTCTACCTTTTTGTTGAAATGGATATGTAAACTTAAAAAAAATGATTACTATAAAATTATAAAGATGTTTCTATGATGTATTTTCAGTTCTTTATTTTTGATCTATTAGGAGAATATCTTGAGATAAATTCCCTTGAGTAGAATTGCTGTACTGGCAAAAAGTAAATGACTTATTTCTTTAAATTTGGAAATGTTTCTGTACTGTTTTCCAAAATAATCAGGATTTTTATAATGGCACTAACGGTTTAATCATTTACCTAGAGTTTGACTGGTAATGGATTTTATATCACTTAAAAATTTTAACTAATTAAATATTTAATTCAAAGAACATCTATTTTGAACCTTTGTGTACAAAGCAATAAGGCAGCTATGGGGAGCTCCCCACATGTGCGACATCACTGGCACTCTTGTTTGGCCTATACATTCTCTACCAGATCTTGGAATTATTCAGAATCAATTCTGGTCCCTCACTTCTCTGCTCATTGTGAAATTTCCCCAGTTCAAACTTATCTGTGCACATGGATTCTTTGGCATAGACACATGGACAATCAATTCTCATTATCTGTAGTAGTTACGTTCAATGAAGCTGCCACAAATACTGAATTAGTGAACACTGAACCATTGCTCCCAGGGGAAATGTAGCATTAGGTTTCTGCAAACCTCTGGTCACATTATGTTAACAGATCTATAAAAAAAAAAATTAAAAAAAAAATTTTTAAAAAATGTGTTTTTCCATTTAAAGACACCTTCTTAAATATATACTGTTGACTCATTAGCATTGAACTCACAGCTAACAGCACTATAACTCATGCCTGAAATAAGCTTTTCCATCATACATATTTTCCTTGTAAAGCACATCACAGCCTTCTTGCTCTTAGGCAACTAGACAGCACTTCAACACTACACAAGGAGGCCTTTTTTAAACAGCAAAACCACCCAGGAAAGCACAGAATCATGGAAATGTGGAGCTAAATACACCACAAAAGTATACTTGTGTACAGTGTGAGAGCTAAAACAAGTAGGCTAAGCATTGCCTTGTTCGAACTCAGCTGTGAGCATGAGCAGGAGGTAACTCAATGTTTTTTGGCATTTTGTGCACCTCTTCTGTGAATGATGGTGAAATCACAATACATGTTGGGTTTGGGTTCACAAGTAAATTTTAGTGAATAGGTAAATTCCCAAATTCAGAATCCATGAATAATGGGGATTGACTCTCGCTCTCTCTCTCCCTCCTTGAGAGAGACATCAATATTGACATAGATGTAGGTATCTAATTATCTATCTTTATCTATATAGATATTTATCTTGTACTGGTATCTATCAATCTACTAACTAAGAGGAAAATATTTCTGTTCCCATTTCAGCTCATCATTTACTGAGTATTTCATTAGTATATAATGGTTATCTAAAACTGAAATCATGGCTTTCCATCATGCATGTTTCCATTCTGAGTAACTAGCAACATCATCTATCTCACATGGCAAGGCAGTGAAATAGGGAGTCATCTCTGATACTCCACAGGGTGATCCCTACCTAGCAAATGACTCCCCTAGACCACTTGATGATATCTACTATATACTGCCAGAATCTGTCCACTCTTTCTATCACCACTGGTGACATTGAATATTACACCAAGATGGTCTTACCTAATTACCTGCAATAACCAATGGGGATACTTCCATTTTGTTATCTATACCGATGACTGAGTAACCCTTTAATCTTTTAAAACCCCAATTAGACATATCTCCTACTTCAAAGCTTCTCATTGATTTGTTTTGTAAGAACATTTTTCCCCCTCTGGCATCAGTCAGTATTTTTTACTTTTCTCCCATTTTCTGTGACTTGAAATTGATGTGCCTTGGTGCAGTTTTTTTGGTATTTATCCTACTTAGTATTCTCTGAGCTTCTTGGATCTGTGGTTGGGTGTCTGACATTATTTTGGAAATAGTCTCTTTTTATTGGCTCAATTGTTTCTTCTGTTTTATTTTTTTTTCTCTCTTTCTTCTACTTCTGGTACCCCATTATGTGTATGTTTTACTTTTTGTTGCTGTTTCATGGTCCCTAGATGTTTTATTTTTTTTTCTGTCTCTGTTCTCTTTCCTTTTTAGTTCTTAAGAATTCTATTGACATACCAAGCTCAAACATTTTTCCCTCAGCTATGTCCAGTCTACTAATAAACTCATGAAAGATATTTTTATTTCTGTTAAAGTTTTTTTTTTAATCTGTAGCATTTCTTTTTTGTTATATTTTTTAAGGATTTCCATCTCTGCTTATCTTGCCCATCACTGCATGATGAATACTTTATCCATTAGAGACCTTAGCACATTAATCATAATTGTTTTAAATTCCTGGTCTGATAATTTCACCATCCCTGCCTGTCTGATTCTGATGCTTGCTCTCTCTTTCTTCAAATTATGCTTTTGCCTTTTGATAGGCCTTGTAAATTTTTCTTGACAACTGGACACTATGTGCTGGGTAAGAATAGACCTTCAGTAAAGTGGTGGTAAAGTATGGGGTGAGGGGGAGTGTTCTATAGTCTTATGATTAGGTCTCAGCTTTCAGTGAGCCTGTGCCTCAGGACTTTTAACATCACAAGTGCTTCTCAGTTTCCACCACACACCCTACCCTCTGGATGTGACAGGATGACTATAGTAGTCTGGAGTTCAGTATTCCCCTTCCCCAGGGCAAGTTCTCTTAAAACTCCAGCAGGTTAGGTTCTGAATATCCAGGTTTCCCTGAGGGCAGGTCTTGTTTAGAACAGCGTGCTCTGGCTACTTCAAGCGTTCCTTTTCACCGCTTCCTGCTAAAAGTCCAAGGGGACTTTTCTCTAATATTTACTGTGGAGACCTGGTCAAGCTCCTGGAGGTAAATCATATAACACTGTAGGGCTCCCCTATGACTAGGTCCTTCTGGAGTTTTTAACTCTCAGATTTGTCTGCACTGAGCCTCCAGCAATTCATCAATTATAGTTTAGGTTTTCCTACCCCAGCACTGGTTTCTGCAGTGGATTCTGTTCCTGAGTCTCTGCTCTGGAAAGCTATGATGTATCTGCCTGTCTCTCTAATCTTATGGGCAGTAGTTTGCCTTTTCCTCCCCTCTCTTATAGATCTAAGAATAGTTGCTGATTTTTCAGTCTGTTCAGCTTTCTACTTGCAGTTAAGATGAAGTGGTGGCTTCCAAGCTCCTTACATGCAGAACTGGAGGCCATTCCCACTGTTTTTTTTTGTTGTTTGTTTATTTGTTTGTTTGTTTGTTTTCGTGATATGCAGGACTCTCACTGTTGTGGCCTCTCCCGTTGCAGAGCACAGGCTCTGGACGCGCAGGCTCAGCGGCCATGGCTCACGGGCCTAGCCGCTCTGTGGCATGTGAGATCTTCGCGGATTGGGGCATGAACCCACACAGGTGGACTCTCAACCACTGTGCCACCAGGGAAGGCCCCCCCCCAACTGTTTTTTTTTTTTAACCATAAAAGTCATATCAGTAGCATGGATTTTAAAATCATGTGCATTCAAAAAACACTCAAGCTCTTTAGATGTTGTTGGGTAAGGGTTAGATGCTTGGAGCTGCTATAATCACTATGCAGAAATGAAAAGAACATTGAAAAATGAAGCCAAAACTCTAAAGATGACAAATGAAAAAGATGGATAATTCTCTGTGTGTATGTGAGTGTTCTGTAGATTTACTGATTTATTTGCATGTTACCAGAAAGTCACCTAGATTCTCCTCTCCAAGGGCAACTTTTGTTTCCTGTTTCTTGAGTTCTTTCCAAGGATATTCTGAGTGGATATATACACACATCCTCCTTATTAGTCAGGGATATGAGCATTGTTGTACATCTTGCTTGGTTCACTTGATATTTTAAGTGGCAGCAACCAGCTGTTCCTTCTTCTTCTCTTCCCCCAAGAATGGTTTGGCCTGGGCCTTTTCCTCTTCCAGGATTTAGTTCTACAGTCAGTCCTCCCTGTGCTTCTCAGCCTCTTTGCTTCTTCTCTCAGGTGCTTGATCTTCGGCTCTTCACCTTCATTGTCCTTGTTTTCAGTCCTTTTCTCTAAATCCTTTGCCCTCAACTCCTCTTTCTTCAGCTTGAAGTGGCTGAGTTAACTGATCCTGAAAATACTTCATCCCTGTCTCCTTCTTTGAGATAATAAGCCCTCTCATGATTCAAACTCATTTTAGTGGCGTTTTCTGATACTTGCAGTTAGAACCATCCTGAAATTTAATATCAAGAGTTGGAAAGAGGATTTTCAAAAAACACCATCACTTGAATGTGGTAATTAGCAGAAGGAAGTTGTGGTACCATAATGACCTTCATCTAAATCAGGCTCCGGGGAAGTGGACCCTGATTGAGCTAATAAGGGTCAGCAGACATATGGAATGTTCTTCTTTGTGGCACAGAGACTGTTTCTAGAGTAGGAATCAGGATATGGGGCTGTGCTCAGTGTTGCACAGATGAGCTTCCCCTGAGAAATACCAGATTTGAAAAGCAGTTTCCAAAACAACAACCACTACAATGCTAGCTCCCAAGAATTTGAAAGATTTCCTCTGGAGGAAGAAGTCAGGAGACAATAAAGCTTAACAGTTTTGCAGCATCTCAAGAAAGAGGAGCCAACAAATGGCAGGGATTTTAAGAATAAGGCAGAGTTGAGACCAGAAATAATAAAGGCAGGACTGGTCCAGGGGCTCTAGTCCTAGAAGCCCTGGTCCACCCACTATTGATTGGTGATGTACCTCTGACCTCTGAGAGCAGGGTAGAGTCTAATGGAAAACTAAAATCTGTCACAAGGGCAGCCAAGCAGGGTTGGCAACACAACAATGCCTGGGTAATGTTCAAGCATCCTTGTGATATTTAATTGGAGGACAGTTTTCACATGTATAGAAGCAAGGATCTCAGTCATTTGTTACAGTTATTAAATACTATTAATTTGTTTTCTAGGGAATAGATGATTATAAAAATACAAAGCAATACTTATTCCAAAGTTTAACTTTAAAAATTTGTGATGATAATATAAGGCTTTATATTGTCATCTGGCTTCAATTTATAAAAATTTTGTTATTTATTATAGGAAGTATTTGACATTAAGGATATTTACAAGATCTTTAATTTCCTCATCCTAACACGCAGGTTGATTATTTTTTCTTTCCTGTTACTCTCAATTCACCACTAATATTCAAGTTAAAGATCACATTGTGTTATCAAGTTGATTTTTTTTTCTTTTTTTAACTAGCTTTGTATTAAATACAATAAATAAATAAATATAGTTAATATTTATTTACTTAATATAGTTGCAATAAATCTTAACATGCACCCATGATTTCCAAACTTACATCATGTAACAGTTATGATATTAAAAATTATTTTTATTCCTCACAGTTCCAAAAATGCTCTTGTAAAATTTCTTATTATACAGTGTTTTATCTCCAAGGAAGTAATTTGTCATGGAAATTCCAAAATAGAAGTCATTAATTTACCTACATTATATAATCTCTCCCAGTTGATATTCTAACCCTGGCATGAGAAATTTGGTGAATTACTTCACAACTTTCCCAGCACCAGATGTAGATTGTAGAACATTTGGCTAATTAATTTATAAGAATGCCACCTCCATATTACATGAATTTGCACTGCTTTCTGATGCTGAAGGATTTCCTGTAATCCCCCAATCTATCTTCTATCTATCTATCTATCTATCTATCATCTATCTATCATATTTGCAAATATTTATCAACCTATCTACCTACCATCGATGAATTTTGAGTATGTGAATTATCTGTTCTGTAAGAATTCAAGTTACTACTTTTTAAAGATATGCATTCCTTGTGTTTGCATCTGTTTGTGTAGTTTTGCCCGTCACTCAAATTTGAACCTCCTGCATCATGTTGTGTTCTAGACAGAGCTGGCCCCCAGCCAACATGCATCAAGATGGCTCTACTGGTCAATACTGAAATTTTTTTATTAAATCTAATTTCTTGGTCTCTGTACTTCAGTTTTTGAATCATATTTATTTTTATTTCTTTATAGATCTCACTATTTTCAACCCAGGGAGCTATAACAGCTTTCTGGATCACACTTTGGAAAATACTTCTATATTAAATATTCATGCAGTTTGCATATGTGATTTTAATTAATTCTTCCCAAAGACAATCATGAGAAGGCAATATATAAAAGTATTTTGTGGTACAGAAAATAGGAATCTGTTTGTGTAGGTGGCCAGTGAAAGATATACTCTCTAAGTTCAGGGACCCTCATTGTGGGGTCTCCAGGCAACCATGTCAGAATTCTATTTAGGGACAGGAAACACACAGATTTAAACAAATGGGCTAGGGAAAAAGTGGTACCTCACTATAGTTTTAGTGTGTAGTCATTTATGAAAGAGGCTAAGCACTTTACATTTGCATTAGATATGTATATTTCTATATCTGTGCAATGCCTGCTTATATCATTTGCCTTTTTTATATTAAGTTACAGTTAATTTTACAATCAATTTGTAAGAGTTGTTAGTGCATTGAGATTTAAATTATCTCTAAGTCATCAATAATGTTTGCATTTTTCTCTTATCTTTGGAATTTGTGTATATTTTTATAAGTTATACTTAGCCAAATGTATCAACATTTATTGTATTAACTGGGGTCTGGAATTTTATTAATATAAAATTTGGAAATGTAATTTTATGAGTTCTTAATATATTAAGGAGATTTTATGGAAATCTGTGTGAATAATTATTTCCCTTTAAAATTTAATAAAAATTGTATCTATCTCCTAGCAAGAACAATTTGAGATTCATCTTGATTTATGATACTATAAAACAGTAATAATAATAATAATAATAATAATGGTAGCCATCATTTATTTAGTCTGATGTAGGTATTCATCTAGGAGTTTTATATAACATATAATTTAACTAAAAAATAACCCAATAAGATATATGTTGTTGTCACCATTACACAGGTATAGGAATTTGAGGCCCAGAAAGATTAAAAAATGTTGCTAAAATCAATGGAGGAAGTAGGATTAAAAATAAATAAACTACTTGACTACTAAACTTCTTCCTTAAACCCCTTATTATATAGCACTACTCCATTTTAAATTAAAGTTCATAATATACTTGCGTTCATTATAGATATTTAAGGAAAACAACATACTGAAACTTGTTTCAGGATTGTTTGGTACATATTTTACTAAAGTGTTAAGAAATGTTCATGGAAACACTGAATTCCATCATTTCCAGGCACAAAGTGTGTTCCAAATGTTAATCCATTTAGTAAATATATACTGAATGCCAGGCACTGGATATACAGTGAAGGAAAAAAGGAAAAAAAAATGGTTTAGGGATAAAAAATAAGTGCCAACTTGGCTCAGGGGACATGTTTTCCATTTGTAGGAGATTTTGAATAATGTATGAACTCAGGGGTAAAAAACACTGTGAGTTACAAGGAAATTCATGTGGGATGATGTAGATCAGGGTCTCCATGGCATCATTGCTGCATCTCCCTGACACCTAGCTTTTGTCTCCAGTCTATGCCTGAAGACTGTTGCTGGTCCTTCGTGGCTGGTGGGGCTCTGGGACCAACTCTGGCCAGAGGCTTGTGAAGACGAGTGTGTTTTCACCAAGCTAGAGAATGTAATAGCTGGTATGAGACTCTGAATATTTCTCATCTCCATCTTGAGCCTGTGTCCTTGGGTGATTAGGGACAGAGCCTCCTGCTGGATGAACACACAGAGTGAACATTAACTTCCTGTTATGTTAATTAGCTGGGAAGTGGGAACTATTTGTTACTGTAGCAACACCTGTATCCTGTCTGTCCTGACTGGTAAAACCTGCCAGCTTCTCAGAGTGCACAATTATGGCAAGTTTCATCATCATGCCCTTTTCCTTTTGAATCTCATTTTACTTATTATCATTGGAATTTTCTACAAGTTTTGAGACTTCATGTGTGTATGGATCATAGCAGAGTATTTTGCTGCTGTGTCCCCAGCATGTACATTACATGAGTCAGCACAATGTAATCATACAATATACATTTTGAACGAATGAATGAATGTATAGCATAGTGTTGTCCATTTTCCTTACTGAATGAAATAACTCCTCAGATATAATTAGAAAGACCTGAATTTTTATATAAAATATATGTTACATTTTAATATAGCTTTATATTTAGAAATTACAGATGCCTTCTATTTTACCAGGCATCTGAGACTAAAACTTGAGGCAACCTCTTATTTTGTATCTCTCATGGTAAAGGCAGCAAACAACCCATGTGAGGAAGTGTCATATTCCACCAGTCCAGAAGACCTGCTCCTGTTGAAACACTTTCAGGAACATCAGAACAATTGTATGAATTTCCATATCCATAAAAATAACATTAAATTGTAATTTCTTTTTTTTCTTTAAATTTAACAACTTTATTGGAGTATAATTGATTTACAATGGTGTGTTAGTTTCTGCTTTATAACAAAGTGAATCAGTTATACATATACATATGTCGCCATATCTCTTCCCTCCTGTGTCTCCCTCCCTCCCACCGTCCCTATCCCACCTCTCTAGGTGGTCACAAAGCACCGAGTTGATCTCCCTGTGCTATGCGGCTGCTTCCCACTAGCTATCTATTTTTTGTTTGATAGTGTATATATGTCCATGCCACTCTCTCACTTTTTTCCAGCTTACCCTTCCCCCTCCCCATATCCTCAAGTCCATTCTCTAGTATGTCTGCGTCTTTATTCCCGTCTTGCCCCTAGGTTCTTCATGACCATTTTTTTTTTTTTAGATTCCATATATATGTGTTAGCATATGGTATTTGTTTTTCTCTTTCTGAACTTACTTCACTCTGTATGACAAACTCTAGGTCCAGCCACCTCAATACAAATAACTCAATTTTGTTTATTTTTATGGCTGAGTAATATTCCATTGTATATACATGCCACATCTTCTCTATCCATTCATCTGTTGATGGACACTTAAGTTGCTTCCATATCTTGGCTATTGTAAATAGAGCTGCAATGAACATTTTGCTACATAACTCTTTTTGAATTACGGTTTTCACAGGGTATATGCCCAGTAGTGGGATTGTGATGGTAGTTCTATATTTACTTTTTTAAGGAACCTCCATACTGTTCTCCATAGTGGCTGTATTAATTTACATTCCCACCAAGAGTTCAGGAGGGTTCCCTTTTCTCCACAACCTCTCCAGCATTTATTGTTTGTAGATTTTTTTTATGATGGCCATTCTGACTGGTGTGAGATGATATCTCATTGTAGTTTTGACTTGCATTTCTCTAATGATTAATGATGTTGAGCATGCTTTCATGTGTTTGTTGGCAATCTGTATATCTTCTTTTGAGAAATGCCTATTTATGTCTTCTGCCCATTTTTGGATTGGGTGGTTTGTTTTTTGATATTGAGCTGCATGAGCTACTTGTATATTTTGGAGATTAATCCTTTGTCAGTTTCTTCATTTGCAAATATTTTCTCCCATTCTGAGGGTTGTCTTTTCGTCTTGTTTATGGCTTCCTTTGCTGTGCAAAAGCTTTTATGTTTCACTAGCTCCTATTTGTTAATTTTTGTTTTTATTTCCATTTCTCTAGGTGGTGGATCAAAAAGGATTTTGCTGTGATTTATGTCATAGAGTGTTCTTCTTATGTTTTCCTCAAAGAGTTTGATAGTGTCTGGCCTTACATTTAGGTCTTTAATCCATTTTGAGTTTATTTTTGTGTATGGTGTTAGGGAGTGTTCTAATTTCATTCTTTTACATGTAGCTGTCCTGTTTTCCAAGCACTACTTACTGAATAGGTGTCTTTTCTCCACTATGTATTCTTGCCTCCTTTATCAAAGATAAGGTAACTGTATGTGTGTGGGTTTACCTCTGGGCTTTCTTTCCTGTTCCATTGATCTTTATTTCTGTTTTTGTGCCAGTACCATACTGTCTTGCTTACTGTAGCTTTGTAGTATAGTCTGAAGTCAGGGAGCCTGATTCCTCCAGCTCCATTTTTTCTTTCTCAAGATTGATTTGGCTACTTAGAGTCTTTTGTGTTTCCATACAAATTGTGAAATTTTTGGTTCTACTTCTGTGAAAAATGCCAGTGGTAGTTTGATAGGGATTGCATTGAATCTGTAGATTGCTTTGGGTAGTAGAGTCATTTTCACAATGTTGATTCTTCCAATCCAAGAATATGGTATATCTCTCCATCTATTTGTATCATCTTTAAATTCTTTCATCAGTGTCTTATAATTTTCTGCATACAGGTCTCTTGTCTCCTTTGGTAGATTTATTCCTAGATATTTTATTATTTTTGTTGCAATGGTAAATGGGAGTGTTTGCTTAATTTCACATTCATATTTTTCATCATTAGTGTATAGGAATGCCAGAGATTTCTGTGCATTAATTTTGTATCCTGATACTTTACCAAATTCATTGATTACCTCTAGTAGTTTTCTAGTAGCATCTGTAGGAATCTCAATGTATAGCATCATGTCTTTGGCAAACAGTGACAGCTTTAATTCTTCTTTTCTGATGTGGATTCCTTTTATTTCATTTTCTTCTCTTATTGCTGTGGCTAAAACTTCCAAAACTATGTCGAATAATAATGGTTAGAGTGGGCAACCTTGTCTTGCTCCTATTCTTAGTGGAAATGGTTTCAGTTTTTCACCATTGAGGACAATGTTGGCTGTGGGTTTGTCATATATGGCCTTTATTATGTTGAGGAAAGTTCCGTCTATGCCTACATTCTGGAGGATTTTTATCATAAATGGGCATTGAATTTTGTAGAAAGATTTCTCTGCACCTATTGAGATGATCGTATGGTTTTTCTCCTTCAATTTGTTAATATGGTGTATCACATTGATTGATTTGCATATAGTGAAGAATCCTTGCATTTGTGGGATAAACCCCACTTCATCACAGTGTATGATCCCTTAATGTGTTGTTGGATTCTGTTTGCTAGTATTTTGTTGAGGATTTTTGCATCTATGTTCATCAGTGATATTGGCCTGTAGTTTTATTTCTTTTTGCCATCTTTGTCTGGTTTTGGTATCAGGGTGATGGTGGCCTTGTAGAATGAGTTTGGGAGTGTTCCTCCCTCTGCTGTATTTTGGAAGAGTTTCAGAAGGTTAGGTGTTAACTTTTCTCTAACTGTTTGACAGAATTCTCCTGTGAAGCCATCTTGTCCTGCGCTTTTCTTTATTGCAAGATTTTTAATCACACTTTCAATTTGAGTGCTTGTGATTGGTCTGTTTATATTTTCTATTTCTCCTTGGTTCAGTCTTGGAAGGTTGTGTTTTTCTAAGAATTTGTCCATTTCTTCCAGGTTGTCCATTTTATTGGCATAGAGTTGCTTGTAGTAATCTCTCATGATCCTTTGTATTTCTGCAGTATCAGTTGTTATTTCTACTTTTTCATTTTTGATTCTATTGATTTGAGTCTTCTCACTGTGTTTCTTGATAAGTCTGGCTAACGGTTTGTCAATTTTGTTTATCTTCTCAAAGAACCAGCTTTTAGTTTTATTAATCTTTGCTATCATTTCCTTCATTTCTTTTTCATTTATTTCTGATCTGATCTTTACGATATCTTTCCTTCTTTTAACTTTTGGGATTTTTGTTCTTCTTTTTATAATTGCCTTAGGTGTAAGTTTATGTTCTTTATTTGAGATGTTTCTTCTTTCTTCAGGTAGGATTGTATTGCTGTAGACTTCCCTCTTTGAACTGCTTTTGCTGCATCCAATAGGTATTAGGTCATCGTGTTCTCTATGTCATTTGTTTTTAGGTATTTTTTGATTTCCTCTAGATATGATCTATCCTGGAGAATGTTCCATGAGCACTTGTTAACAATGTTTATTCTGTTGTTTTTGGGTGGAATGTCCCATAAATATCAATCAAGTCCATCTTGTTTAATGTATCATTTAAAGCTTGTCTTTCCTCATTTACATCCATTTTGGATGATCTGTCCATTGGTGAAAATGGGGTGTAAAAGTCCCCTACTGTGATTGTGTTACTGTCAATTTCCCCTTTTATGGCTGTTAGTATTTGACTTATGTATTGAGGTGCTCCTTTGTTGGGTGCATAAATATTTACAATTGTTATATCTTCTTCTTGGATTGATCCTTTGATCATTATGTAGTGTCCTTCTTTGTCTCCTGTAGTAGTCTTTGTTTTAAAGTCTATTTTGTCTGATATGGGAATTGCTACTCTAGCTTTCTTTTGATTTCCATTTGCATGGAAAATCTTTTTCCAACCCCTCACTTTCCGTCTGTATGTGTCCCTAGGTCTGAAGTGGGTATGCTGTCAACAGCATATATAAGGGTCTTGTTTTTGTATCCATTCAGCCAATCTATGTCTTTTGGTTGGAGCATTTAATCCTTTTACATTTAAGATAATTATTGATAAGTATGTTCGTATTATCATTTTCTTAAATTTCGTGGGTTTGTTATTGTAGGTCTTTTCCTTCTCTTGTGTTTCCTGCCTAGAGAAATTCCTTTAGCATTTGTTTTAAAGTTGATTTGGTGGTACTGAATTCTCTTAGCTTTTGCTTGTCTGTAAAGGTTTTAATTTCTCCATCAAATCTGAATGAGATCCTTGCTGGGTAGAATAATCTTGGTTGTAGGTTTTTCTGCTTCATCACTTTAAATATGTCCTGCCACTCCCTTCTGGCTTGCAGAGTTTCTAATGAAAGATCAGCTGTTAACCTTATGGGGATTCCCTTGTGTGTTATTTGTTGTTTTTCCCTTGCTGCCTTTAATATTTTTTTTCTTTGTATTTAATTTTTGATAGTTTGATTAACGTGTCTTGGCATGTTTCTCCTTGAATTTATCCTGTATGGAACTCTCTGTGATTCCTAGAATTGATTCACTATTTCCTTTCCCAAATTAGGGAAGTTTTCAACTATAATCCTTCAAATATTTTCTCAGTCCCTTTCTTTTCCTCTTCTTCTTCTGGAACCATTATAATTCACATGTTGGTGTGTTTAATGTTGTCCCAGAGGTCCCTGAGACTGTCCTCAGTTCTTTTCATTCTTTTTACTTTATTCTGCTCTGCAGCAGTTATTTCCACTATTTTATCCTCCAGGTCACTTATCCATTCTTCTGCCTCAGTTATTCGGCTATTGATCCCTTCTAGAGAATTTTTAATTTCATTTATTATGTTGTTCATCACTGTTTGTTTGCTCTTTAGTTGTTCTAGGCACTTGTTAAACATTTCTTGTATTTTCTCCACTCTATTTCCAACATTTTGGATCATCTTTCCTATTATTCTGAATTCTTCTTCAGGTAGACTGCCTATTTCCTCTTCATTCATTTAGGTCTGGTGGATTTTTGCTTGCTCCTTCATCTGCTGTGTGTTTCTATGTCTTCTCATTTTGCTTAACTTACTGTGTTTGGGGTCTCCTTTTCACAGCCTGCAGGTTCATAGTTCTTGCTGTTTTTGGTGTCTGTCCCCAGTGGCTAAGGTTGGTTCAGTAAGTTGTGAAGGTTTCCTGGTGGAGGGCACTAGTGTCTGTGTTCTGGTGGATGAGGTTGAATCTTGTCTTTCTGGTGGGCAGGTCCAGGTCTGGTGGTGAGTTCTGGGGTGTCTGTGGCCTTATTATTATTTTAGGCAGCCTCTCTGCTAATGGATGTGGTTGTGTTCCTGTCTTGCTAGTTGTTTTGCATAGGGTGTCCATCACTGTTGCTTGCTGGTCATTGAGTGGAGCTGAGTCTTGGCGTTGAGATGGAGATCTCTGGGAGATTTTTGCTGTTTGATATTACATGGAGCTGGGAGGTCTCTTGTGGACCAGTGTCATGAACTTGGCTCTTCCACCTTAGAGGCACAGCCCTGATGCCTTGCTAGAGCACCAAGAACCTGTCATCAACATGGCTCAGAATAAAAGGGAGAAAAAACAGAAAGAAAGAAAGAAAGAAAGAAAGAAAGAAAGAAAGAAAGAAAGAAAGAAAGAAAGAAAGAAGATAAAATAATATAAAATAAAATAAAGTTATTAAAATAAAAAATAGTTATTATGAAAAAATTTTTTTGGTAGAAACAAATTTTTTAAAGTAATAATAAAAAAAAAAGTTTGGACAGAACCCTAGGACAAATGGTAAAAGCAAAGCTATAAAGACAAAATCACACACAGAAGGATACACATACACAGTCACAAAAAGAGAAATGAGAAAAATATATATATATCATTGCTCCCAAAGTCCACCTCCTCCATTTGGGATGATTCATTGTCTATTCAGGTATTACACATATGCAGGGTACATCAGGTAGATTGTGGAGATTTAATCCGCTGCTCTGAGGCTGCTGGGAGAGATTTCCCTTTCTCTTCTTTGCTTGTAGAGCTCCCGTGGTTCAGTTTTGGATCTGGCCCCACTTCTGCATTTAGGTGGCCTGAGGGCGTTTTTCTTTGCTCAGACAGGATTGGGTTAAAGGAGCAGCTGATTCGGGGGCTCTGGCTCACTCAGGTCAGGAGGGAGGTGTATGGATGCAGGGCCAGCCTGCGGCGGCAGAGGCTGGCATTACTTTGAACTTCCGTGAGGCGCGCCATGCATTCTTCTGGGGATGTTTTCCCTGGATCATGGGACCCTGGCAGTGGTGGGCTGCACAGGCTCCTGGGAGGGGAGGTGTGGGTAGTGACCTGTGCTCACACACAGGCTTCTTGGTGGCGGCAGAAGCAGCCTTAACTTCCCATGCCCGTCTCTGGGGTCTGCTCTAATAGTGCGGCTTACACCTGTCTCTGGAGCTCTGTTAAGCGGGGCTGTTAATCTCTCCTCGTGCACCAGGAAACAAAGAGGCAAGAAAAAGTCTCTTGTCTGTTCGGCAGCTCCAGACATTTTCCTGGACTCCCTTCCGGCCAGCCGTGGAGCACTAACCCCCTTCAGGCTGTGTTCACGCAGCCCACCCCAGTCCTCTCCATGGGATCCGACCTCCGAAGCCCAAGCCTCAGCTCCCAGCCCCGCCCACCCCGGCAGGCGAGCAGACAAGCCTCTTGGGTTGGTGAGTGCCGGTCGGCACCGATCCTCTGTGTGGGAATCTCTCCACTTTACCCTCTGCACCCCTGTGGCTGCATTCTCGTCTGTGGCTCTGAAGCTTCCCCCCTCCACCACCTGCAGTCTCCGCCCGCGAAGGAGCTTCCTAGTGTGTGGAAACCTTTCCTCCTTCACAGCTCCCTCCCACTGGTGCAGGTCCCATCCCTATTCTTTTGTCTCTGTTTTTTCTTTTTTCTTTTGCCCTACCCAGGTACGTGGGGAGTTTCTTGCCTTTTGGGAGGTCTGAGGTCTTCTGCCAGCGTTCAGTGGGTGTTCTGTAGGAGCTGTTCCAAATGTAGATGTATTTCTGGTGTATTTGAGGAGAGGAGGGTGATCTCCGTGTCTTACTCTTCTGCCATCTTGAAGTTCCTCTCTAAATTGTATTTTCATTATTTATTCCCACATCCCCATCATACCTTCCCTCTAACCAAACATCAGTTTCCCAAGCTAAATATAGACAGTATCATTCCTGATCTGCACTGAGAGTATGAGGGCTGCAGATCTGTCTGCTGCATGTAAGCCAGACGTTCAGAATACTAATTACATCAGCAACACCAGAGCAGCCCTGAGCTCTGCACTCTGAAGAAGCTGTTACCCTTAATGTTCTGGAAAAGAGGTAGTGCATGTTCCTAGGCACAGGTGGGAAAGCCAAGGCATAATGACACCAATTTGAAAGCTTTTGCTAATGAGACAGCAGTGGGACTTTTGCAGAGCCATGCTTCTCTGTATTAAAAATCTATCCTTATTCTATGATTTGGGTGAAAATAAAGCAACTTGCCAGTAAATGTGGGCCTGTGGCATGGGCAAGATCAATCTCCTAATGGAATCTTGGGCAGACTCTACAACCCTGTTTGCCAGTTTGCCAGTTACCTTTTGTGGAGAATCACTTATTTGGGATAAGTAACCCTGTGTCTCTTTAGAGACAAAGACCATACACTCTTAAACTAGACTCATATCAGGTAAACACATGTTTAGCTTCATGACTTTGGCTACTTTGTACCCTTGTTCCTACAAAGCAAAATAAATTGCTCTAGACCTAGTTTAAAAAATGTTAACAGTCTTTTAAAAGGTTTAAAGATTATTTTGTTTTAATATCTATGGCTCCATATGTCTTGTGCAACTATCTTTTTTTAAGTTATGTAAAGCGTTTTTTTAGAAATATTTTTACAAGGTTGAGATTATTCTGATTTTGACCAAGGTAAGTTTAGCTCTTTTGAACATAAAATAGGAAATATTACAGGATTATATTTTATCAAAGTAATAATTGGACTAGATACACTCTATTTTCTCTGTGCAGTTTTTAGGCATGTTCAACCATAATATACTTGGATTTAGTTGTATTTTACTAGAATAGTAAATAAGTACAGGTGAAAAATAGTAGTCTTGTAAATTATCCTTTGCTTTCCAGATATTTGTGATGATTCACAACTTACCTAGAGTCTGAATTAATAATGACATAACAGAGGAAGCTAAAGTAATCATGCTGAATGATCAGAGATGCTTTAGGTGTATGAAATCAAACTTTTTGATCAGGTAAAGACTTCCCCTATTTATTAATTCAGCAACTATTTACGTACCTTTTCTGTACCCATCATTTTGCTGGGCTTAGAAGGGAAACAAAGGAGCATAGTATATGAATCTTGGTTACGATAAGCTTAAGAAATATACATATGAAAATTATACTCTCCTGATATCATAGCATTTGGTGACAAAAGTGTGTAGCATAAAAATCAGGATGTGAGAAACAGGTGGGCTGGTACCTCTATCTCACAGACCTGAACAGCCTGCTGCTCCATGTCTGCAGCTCAGGTTTCTCTACAGATGTAAGAAAAAGTGTCCTTGGGCTTTCTGTCTGCCTGACAGTGGCAGCCAGGATTGAATTGGGGATGCAGGAGAAAAACATGGTGACAGAGGGAAAAATGTGTAGAGAGAATTTTTGCAACTCAGAAACATGAAGATCCAATTGTACTCCAAAAGGAATCTAAAAATTGAGTTTAAACCAAAAAAAAAAAAAAAACAGAGAGAAAGAGCAAAAGGTTGGGGGCGGGGAGAAAACAGAAAAGAAACAGAAGAGCTAAAAAAATTACTACGATTTATTTAATCACAAAGGTACTGGTAGCCATGTTGTCTTTTTCATGGTTAATTGATGGAATTTATAAAGAAATGATTTTCATTAATTTAGCTTATTATGATATCATAATAAATGAAAGGCAACCCTCAAGTTTTACAACACATTCTTCCACAGTGCTTAAATAATACAGTCTCATCTCACTGGGATGTGATCATTACAAGAACTTATATAAATACAATATCTAACTTGGATTTTAAAATATCAACACCTGATTTCTAATTTGTATTCTGTTTTCCTACCCTTCCTCACATTTCCAGCACAAAGTCAAATTATGTGACTTAATTACAATGACCTGAGATATGGCCTTAGACGACTCACTGAAATGAGGCATGGGACCCACTGCCATATGTTTCATTATTTTGTGTGACATTTTACAGGCATGGGACAGATAGCTTCATCAATAGCATATTTACACTAATACATGTTAAAATATGGTCATCCACAGAACACCAATAATGGTTAGCATTCCCAAATGGATCTTGGGAAGCCGTAACAGCTCGCTGCAGTAATATATCATTTTTTACAAGTAAAAAATATTTCAAAGTATTTTTAAAATAATCATAGTGAAAACATTTGTCAAAATCCCCAACTTGATATAGGTGAAAATGTGCAGTCTTTTACTACTAAGCATATGCTTTCTACATGCTGTCCAATATCCAGGAAAATACCAAATGCCATGTTGTACTGTTGAAATAATGTTATCTTATGGCTTTGACAATGATGACACTTTGAGAAGATGTAGATTTGCAACCTCATCTTTTAAGAAAAACATTTATCCATACATTTCATGTAATAGAAAGTGTAAACAGGGAAGTTTTCAAAATCTTAAGAATCTAATTAGTGTTTTGTTGTTAGAGTTAAGATACGTTTTAACACAAAAACAAAAATAACTTTCCAAGTATTTTATAGTAAGGTATACTGTGCTCCCCTGCTTCTAAAATATAGGCTTTTATTTTTTTAGGTTATAAATAGAAAGTAAAGCTTAGTTTATTTTCTCAGATTTGTTTCTTTTCTTGGGGAGAAATTATGATACTTGAAAGGATCAATAGCCCATGCAACAAAAATCCTATATTTATCCAGAGCACATGAGCAGAGGGACACAATAAATAAGAAGTACCAACATGAGACTCAGCCCCTCCCCTGTGGGCGCCTGAGCAGAGCTTGCTTTTGGAAAAATCATGAAGCAGCCGAGTCCTGTACTTGGTGTTCATGAACTTGTGGTTGAGGCAGGCTTTTGCCCACAGCTTGCCCTCATGCCCACCAGACCAGGCTGCCAGAAGGGAGGCTCCCTAAAGCAGCACTTGGAACTCCAGATTTCCTTTGTTTTAGTGTGTGCTCTGAACCCCTGACCAGTTTCCTGCCTGGGTGACAGTACCTTGGAATGCCTCTGACAAAGGGTTTGTCTACTCAAGACTCATGAACAAGTGAAGTAATCTCTTCTTGGGGGAGTTTGCATTTGGCAGAAAAGTCCTACAGCTCTATAAAGCCCTGAGAAATCAAGATCAATTGATCATTTACAGGAAGCTTAAAAAAGGAAATATTCAAAAGAATTGAAAACCAAATCAGACCCCATTTGAATACCCAGAGAGGTAATTTGGATGGACACTGAGATGCCTTCCTGAAGGGGATGGCACATTCCTCTCCTTTTCACTCGTAGATAACGCCTTTATTCAGTACAACATTCCAGGTGACATTCTGCACTGCCTTTTATCTGAACAACTTTATAGATATGCAGACATAAAATCTTTTCCCTCATCAGTGCACAGGTTAGTTTTAGAAAGTAAATTAGATTGTAGGGAATTAAACTAGTTTCTTCACTGGAGGTTTTTTGTTTTGTTTTGTTTTGTTTTGACAAGATTCAAGAAAGTAAAGCACTATGCAAAGGAAATATGAGACAGTTTTCAAGAGTTTATACATTGTGGTACTCATTTGTGTGTCCATGTGTATGTGTATGTGAGTCTGTATGCCATTAATGAATATGTCTCAGAAATCATTTTCTGTAAAATAGGGAACAGTGGGCCAAGATATAAGTAGATAGAGATAGATTTAACATTTTTTTTCATCTTCATATTTAGTTTTTATGATCCATGCTGTCTTCGTATTGCTAACATGCTGATGAGGAGAGTACATGTTAGATGGACTTCCCTAGTGGTGCAGTGGTTAAGAATCCACCTGCCAATGCAGGGGACACTGGTTCGAGCTCTGGGCCAGGAAGATCCCACATGCCACGGAGCAACTAAGCCTGTGCACCACAACTACTGAGCCTGCGCTATAGAGCCCACAAGCCACAACTACTGAGCCTGTGTACTACAACTACTGAAGCCCGCTCACCTAGAGCCCATGCTCCCCAACAAGAGAAGCCACCACATTGAGAAGCCCGTGCACCACAGTGAACAGTAGCCCCTACTCGCTGCAACTAGAGAAAACCTGCGCAGCAATGAAGACCCAATGCAGCCAAAAATAAATGAATAAATAAATAAATAAATATTTTTAAAACACTTAAAAAAAAGGAAGTACATGTTCGAAAACTCATATCTCTAAGCTATGTGCCTGCTATCAGGACCTCAGGAAGACCTTTCCCACATGCTGATTTTCAAGTGAGTAATGGGTGGAACTAAGTAGCACAGAAAACCAAGGTCACAAGAAAACCACACAGGAGCCTTGAGAACAAACATCCCTGACTTGGGAGTGACATTTATGTTTGTGGACATATATGTGCTGCCTTTCTTGATAATGGTGCTTCTGTTCATTATAGAGCATAGACTATTAAGGAGATAGATTAAGGGGTAGGGTAAGGAGGGTAAGGTAATATGGATAGGGATTTGGTGGCATGAAGGTTCACTCTTTTGGACTGGGCTTGTAACAGCACAATTGACAGCCAGTTTGCTGATACAGGAGGAATAAACAAAAGGACCTCCACTGATCCTGTACACCAGACTGGTCTGTCTTTACTTCATCCCCTTGGATATCCACAAAGGTCATTATTATAAAACCAAGCATCACTATATTGATAGTAGAAGAAAGAAGTTCAGGAAATGCAAACAGTAGGAGAGATTTCATTTGACATAGGGAACAATTTTGCATTTCTCACATGGACATGGACTACATCACTGGTGTGACTCTATCTTTCTTTCTACTTAAACGTGTCCTGTGCTTGGGAGCTCTTATGTAAATTAAGGACAAGTATTATGGTGTGTTTGTAACCAAGCAGGACTCTATGGGGCCTCCCCATAACAGAACCCCCCACCCCATGTCTTCTTTTTTTTTTTTTTATGGTACGCGGGCCTCTCACTGTTGTGGCCTCTCCCATTGTGGAGCACAGGCTCCGGACGCGCAGGCTTAGCGGCCATGACTCACGGGCGCAGTCACTCCATGGCATGTGGGATCTTCCTGGACCGGGACATGAACCCATGTCCCCTGCCTCGGCAGGCAGACTCCCAACACTGCGCCACCAGGGAAGCCCCCCACCCCATGTCTTCTGCCTGCCTCTTGTCTGTAGAAAAACTTTAGCCTTCTAGGCTTTATCCAAGTTCCAAATTTATCCAGAAAAGTGAGAAAATGCAGAAAGAAAGGAAAATAGTCAAATAAGACAAAATAATAATTGTTTAGCCATTAAACAAAGTTAAGGACCTTTAGTTACCCTTCAAGGGCTATGGGTAATATTCTGAGCCATGTCCTTTGAGCTGTTGTGTGGATACTGAAACCACCACCAGGTGGAAAAAATTAACTGAATGCTGACCACAAGCGCATAGACCCCAGACTGGTCAGAACCAAATGGTTGATGATGCTGACTCCTGATTACATCACCAGCAAACAATCAGAAGAATTTCCATGAGCTGATCACACACCCCACAACCTACCTCCCTCAGCCTGTATTTAAAAACTTTCCCCAGAAAGCCATCAGGGAGTTCAGGTTTTTGAGCACAAACTGCCCTGGACTCCTTGCTTGGCACCTGCAATAAATGTTCCACTTTCCTTCAGCACAACCTTGGGTCAGTAGGTTGGTTTTATTACAAGTGGTCAAGGGGGCCCAAGTTTTGCTCTGTAACATATTGATGTGAAGACATTCTGCAGGAATAGGCTGACAGAGCTAGTGAAATTCTTGAAATGTTAGAGATGAGAATATCTTTGATCTTAAAAGAAATCAACTAAGTGTGACTTTGTTATATTTGGCTACAGAGAGGAAAAACCTTCAGATACAGCAATCAAATAACATCTACTTAACATTTCAATATATACTGAGTTTGATTGGAGACAACTGAACGTCCTCTATAAAAAAGAGAGTAAGTATTCAGGGATTGTGTAGAGATTAAATCCATCTAGATAGAGAATATCACAGATATAGTGTAAATAATCTGGTGCCTCTTCTACAAGGAAAAATCAAATTAAAGCAAGATAACACTATTTCAGCATTCATGCATGCAGAATACACAAATAGAAAGTGCTGAAATCTACTTCTTATTGTCAACAGTAACATACTCTTTTCCTAATGAAGAAAATTAGACAGAATTGCAAATTTTAAACTTACATAAAATTTTAGAAACATCTGTCTAGCTGAAGAGCAATCATGCATTTTATTTCATGACAAATGCATTACAGGAAATTTAAAAGGAAAACAATGTACATTAATAATAAATGAACCCTGTTCACAAGTTTACAGTCAGTGAGTTGAATAACATATATTCAATTAACTACAGTTATGTAAGAATAATATCTAGCATGCTTTCTTGGGAAATAATAAAGTGGGATCTCACTTCCTCACTGGGTAGATCTTCTGTTGTGTTCTTTCACCAGCAAAACAGGAATATTTTACCTGTTTTAGAATATTGTGAAGTTCAAATGTGAAAAAAACAAGTATGTATTATGTGTGTGTATATACACATACTACATATAATATCATGTAATATCATATATATGATCTTGGAAATCCAGCTTCCAAAACTATGAGAAATAAATGTCTGTTGTTTAAGTCACTCAATCTATAGCATTTCTCAAGTGGTGTGAACAGATTAATACAACATCACTGTCCAGCTCAGGTTCACTGACTGCCATCTGCTGATGGCAGAAGCTGCAAAGCAAAGAGGGGAGAATTGTTTTGGCCACATTTTAAAACTTTTAATGGAGGATAATTGATTTACAATGTTCTGTTAGTTTTAGATGTACAACAAAATTATCATTTATATATATATATATATATATATATATACATATATACACATATAAATTCTTTTTCAGATTCTTTTCTCATATAGGTTATCAAAGAAAACTGAGTAGAATTCCCTGTGCTATACAGTAGGTCCTTGTTGGTTATCTATCTTATATATAATACTGTATTGTGTTTATGTTTATCCCAAGCTCCTGATTTATCCCTCCCCTCAACATTTCCCCTTTGGTAACCATAAGTTTGTTTTAGATGTCTGTAGGTCTGTTTCTATTTTGTAAATAATTTTGTTTGTGGCATTTTTAATTAGATTTCACATGTGATATCATATGATATTTGTCTTTCTCTGTCTGACTTATTTCACTTAGTATGATAATCTCTATGTCCACCCATGATGCTGTAAATAGCAATATTTCATTCTCTTTTATGGCTGAGTAATATTCCATTGTATACATGCACCACAACTTTTTTTTTTAATATCTTTATTGGAGTATAATTGCTTTACAGTTTTGTGTTAGTTTCTGCTGTATAACAAAGTGAATCAGCTATATGTATACATATATCCTCATATCCCCTTCCTCTTGCATCTCCCCGCACCCTGGCTATCCCACCCCTCTAGGTGGTCAAAAAGCACCAAGCTGATCTCCCTATGCTATTCAGCTGTTTCACACTAGCTATCTATTTTACATTTGCTAAAGTATATATGTCAATGCTACTCTCTCACTTCATCCCAGCTTCTCCTTCCTCCCTCCTCTCATGTGCTTAAGTCCATTGCCTACTTCTGCATCTTTATACCTGTCCTGAGCCTAGGTTCATCAGAACCATATATATATATATATATATATATTAGATTCCATATATATATGTGTTAGCATATGGTATTTGTTTTTCTCTTTCTGACTTACTTCACTCTGTATGACAGACTCTAGGTCCAGCCACCTCACTACAAATAACTCAATTAAGTTTCATTTTATGGCTGAGTAATATTCCTTTGTATATATGTGCCACATCTTAATCCATTCATCTGATGATGGGCACTTAGGTTAGTTCCATGTTCTGGCTGTTGTAAATAGTGCTGCAATGAACATTGTGGTACATGACTCTTCTTGAATTATGGTTTTCTCAGAACATATGCCCAGTAGTGGGATTGCAAGATCATATGGTAGTTCTGTTTTTAAATTTTTAAGGAACCTCTGTACTGTTCTCCATAGTGGCAGTATCAATTTACATCCCCACCAACAGCGCAAGAGGGTTCCCTTTTCTCCACACCCTCTCCAGCATTTATTGTTTGTAGATTTTTTGATGATGGCCATTCTGACTGGTGTGATGAAATATTTCATTGTGGTATTGATTTGCATTTCTCTAATGATTAATGAGGTTGAGCATTCTTTCATGTGTCTCTTGGCAATCTGTATATCTTCCTTGGAGAAATGTCTACTTAGGTCTTCCCCTATTTTTGGATTGAGTTGTTTGTTTTTTTGCTATTGAGCTGCATGAACTGCTTGTATATTTTGGAGATTAATCCTTTGTCAGTTGCTTCATTTGCAAATTTTCTTCCATTCTGAGGGTTGTCTTTTTGTCTTGTTTATGGCTTCCTTTGCTGTGCAAAAGCTTTTAAGTTTCATTAAGTCCCATTTGTTTATTTTTGTTTTGATTTCCATTTCTCTAGGAGGTGGGTCAAAAAGGATCTTGCTGTGATTTATGTCATAGAGTGTTCTGCCTATCTTTTCCTCTAAGAGTTTGATAGTGTCTGGCCTTACATTTAGGTCTTTAATCCATTTTGAGTTTATTTTTGTGTATGGTGTTAGATAGTGTTCTAATTTCATTCTTTTACATGTAGCTGTCCAGTTTTCCCAGCACCACTTTTTGAAGACACTGTCTTTCCTCCATTGTATATTCTTGTCTCCTTTGCCAAAGATAAGGTGACCATATGTGTGTGGGTTTACCTCTGGGCTTTCTTTCCTATTCCATTGATCTATATTTCTGTTTTTGTACCAGTACTATACTGTCTTGCTTACTGTAGCTTTGTAGTATAGTCTGAAGTCAAGGAGCCTGATTCCTCCAGCTCCATTTTTCTTTCTCAAAATTACTTTGGCTATTTGGGGTATTTTGTGTTTCCATGCAAATTGTAAATTTTTTTGTTCTAGTTCTGTGAAAAATGCCACTGATAATTAGATAGGGATTTCATTGAATTTGTTGATTGCTTTGGGTAGTATAGTCATTTTCTCAATGTTGCTTCTTCCAATCCAATAATGCTGTATATCTCTCCATCTGTTTGTATCATCTTTGATTTCTTTCATCAGTGCCTTATAATTTTCAGAGTACAGGTCTTTGTCTCCTTAAGTAGGTTTATTGTTAGGTATTTTATTCTTTTTATTTCAATGGTAAATGGAAATGAATCCTTAATTTCTTTTTCAGATTTTTCATCATTGGTGTATAAGAATGGAAGAGATTTCTGTGCATTAATTTTGTATCCTGCAACTTTACAAAGTTCACTGATTAGCTCTAGTAGTTTTCCAGTACTATATTTAGGATTCTCTATGTATAGTATCATGTCATCTGTAAACAGTGACAGTTTTGCTTCCTCTTTTCTGATTTGGATTCCTTTTATTCCTTTTTCTTCCCTGTTTACTGTGGCTAAAACTTCCAAAACTATGTTGAATAATAGTGGTGAGAGTGGGCACCCTTGTCTTCTTCCTGATCTTAGAGGAAATTGTTTCAGTTTTTCACTATTGAGAGTGATGTTGGCTGCGGGTTCATCATTTATGGCCTTTATTATGTTGAGGTAAGTTCCCTGTATGCCCGCTTTCTCGAGAGTTCTTATCATAAGATGAGTGTTGGTTTTCTCAAAACCATTTTCTACATCTATTGAGATGATCGTATGGTTCTTCTCCTTCAATTTGTTAATATGGTGTATCACATTGATTGATTTGCATATATTGAAGAATCCTTGCATTCCTGGGATAAACCCCACTTGATCATGGTGTATGATCTTTCTAATGTACTGTTGGATTCTGTTTACTAGTATTTTGTTGAGGATTTTTGAATCTATATTCATCAGTGATATTGGCTGTAGTTTTCTTTTTTGTGACATCTTTGTCTGCTTTTGGTGTCAGGGTTATGGTGGGCTCCAGAGTGAATTTGAGAGTGTTTCTCCCTCTGCTATATTTTGGAAGAGAAGGATAGGTGTTAGCTCTTCTCTAACTGTTTGACAGAATTCTCCTGTGAAGCCATCTTGTCCTGCACATTTGTTTGTTGGGAGATTTTTAATCACACTTTCAATTTGAGTGCTTATGATAGGTCTGTTCATATTTTCTACTTCTCCTTGGTTCAGCCTCGGAAAGTTGTGCTTTTCTAAGAATTTGTTCATTTCTTCTAGGTTGTCCATTTTATTGGCATAGAGTTGCTTGTAGTAATCTCTCATGATCCTTTGTATTTCTGCAATATCAGTTGTTACTTCTCCTTTTTCATTTCTGATTGTATTGATTTGAGTCTTCTTACTGTTTTTCTTGATAAGTCTGGCTAATGGTTTATCAATTTTGTTTATCTTCTCAAAGAAACATCTTTTAGTTTTATTGATCATTGCTGTTGTTTACTTCATTTCTTTTTCATTCTTTTCTGATCTGATCTTTATGATTTCTTTCCTTCTGCCAACTTTTGGGTTTTTTTGGTTCTTCCTTCTGTAATTGCTTTAGGTGAAAGGTTAGGTTGTTTATTGGAGATATTTCATGATTCTTGAGTAGGACAGTATTGTTATAAACTTCCCTTTTAGAACTGTTTTTGCTGAATCCCATAGGTTTTTGGTCATCGTGTTTTCATTGTCATTTACTTCTAGGTTTTTTTTTATTTCCTCCTTGATTTCTTCAGTGATGTCTTGGTTATATATTAGTGTATTGTTTAGCCTCCATGTGTTTGTATTTTTTACAGTTTTTTTTTCTTGTAATTGATGTCTAGTCTCATACCGTTGTCGTCAGAAAAGATACTTGATACTATTTCAATTTTCTTGAATTTACTGAAGCTTGAATTCTGACTGAAGATATGATTTATCCTGGAAAATATTACATGTGCACTTGAGAAGAAAGTGTATTCTGTTGTTTTTGGATGGAATGGCCTATAAATATCAATTAAGTCCATCCAATCTATTGTCATTTAAAACTTGTGTTTCCTTATTTATTTTCATTTTGGATGATCTGTTCATTGGTGTAACTGAGGTGTTAAAGATCCCTACTATTATTGTGGTACTGTTGATTTCCCCTCTTATGGCTGTTAGCATTTCCTTATGTATTGAGGTACACCTATATTGGGCACATAAATATTTACAATTGTTATATCTTCTTCTTGGATTGACCCCTTGATCATTATGTAGTATCCTTCTTTGTCTCTTGTGATAGTCTTTATTTTAAAGTCTATTTTGTCTGATATGAGTATTGTTACTCCAGCTTTCTTTTGATTTTCATTTCCATGGAATATCTTTTTCCATCCCCTCATTTTCAGTCTGTATGTTTCCCTAGGCCTGAAGTGGGTCTCTTGTAGCCAGCATATATAAGGGTCTTGTTTTTTAAAACCATTCAACCAGTCTATAACTTTTGGTTGGATAATTTAATCCATTTAAATTTAAGGTAATTATCAATATATTTGCTCCTATTACCGTTTTCTTAATTGTTTTGGGTTTTTTTTGAACGTCTTTTCCTTCTCTTGTTTCCCGCCTAGAGAAGTTCCATTAACATTTTTTGTAAAGCTGGTTTGGTGGTGCTGAATTCTTTTAACTTTTGATTTTCTGTAAAGGTTTTAATTTTTCAGTTGAATATGAATGAAATCCTTTCTGGGTAGAGTAATCTTGGCTGTAGGCTTTTCCCTTTCATCACTTTAAATATGTCCTGCCACTCCTTTCTGGCTTCAGAGTTTCTGCTGAAACATCAGCTGTTAACCTTATGGGGATTCCCTTGTATGTTATTTGTTGCTTTTCCCTTGTTGCTTTTAATATTTTTTGTTTGTATTTAATTTTTGATAATTTGATTAATATGTGTCTTGGCATGTTTCTCCTTGTGTTTATCCTGTATGGGACTATCTCTACTTCCTGGACTTGATTGACTATTTCCTTTCCCATGTTAGGGATATTTTCTACTATAATTTCTTCAAATATTTTCTCAGACACTTTATTTTTCTCTTCTTCTTCTGGGACCTCTATAATTCGTATATTGATGCACTTAATGTTGTCCCAGAGGTCTCTGAGACTGTTTTCAATTCTTTTCATTCTTTTTTCTTTATTCTGCTCTGCCACAGTTATTTCCACTATTCTATCTTCCTGGTCACTTATTCCTTCTTCTGCCTCAGTTATTCTGCTATTTATTCCTTCTAAAGTATTTTTAATTTCATTTATTGTGTTGCCCATCATTGTTTCTTTGCTTGTTAGCTCTTCTAGGTCCTTGCTAAACGTTTCTTGCATTTTCTCCATTTTATTTCTGAGATTTGGATCATCTTTACTATCATTACTCTGAATTCTTTTTCAGGTAGACTACCTATTTCCTCTTCATTTGTTTGGTCTGGTGGGTTTTTATCTTGCTCCCTTATCTGCTGCATATTTCTCTGTCTTCTTATTTTTCTTAACTTACTGTGTTTGGGGTCTCCTTTTTGCAGGCTGCATGTTCATAGTTCCTCTTATTTCTGGTGTCTGCCACCAGTTGGTGAGGTTGGTTCAGTGGCTTCTGTAGGCTTCCTAGTGGGGGGTCTGCTGCCTGTGTCTGGTGGGTGGGGCTGGATCTTTTCCCTCTGGTGAGCAGGACAGCATCCTGTGGTGTGTTTTGGGGTGTCTGTGAACTTAGTATTACTTTAGGCAGCCGTTATGCTAATGGGTGGGATGTGTTCCTGTCTTGCTAGTTGTTTGGTATAGGGCATCAAGCACTGGAGCTTGCTGGCCTTTGGGAGGAGCTGGGTATTAATGTTGAGCTGGAAATCTCTGGGAGAGCTCTCTCTGCTTAATATTACATGGGACCAGGAGGTGTCTAGTGGTCTGACATCTTGGACTTGGCTCCCCCACCTCAGAGGCTCAGGGCCAGCACCAGCTGGAGCACCAAGACCCTGCTGCCTGAATGGCACAGAAAAAAAGGAAGAAAAAATATAAAAAACAAAAACAAATTGAACATACAGAACCTCAAAACAAATGGTAAAGGCAAAATTAAACAGACAAAATCACACAAAGAAACATACACACTCACAAAAACGAAAAAAAATATAAAAGGAAGAGAGCAACCAAACAAATAAACAACCCACAAATGAAAACAAACTCTAAAAACTAAACTAATATAAACATAAAAACAAAAGCAAATCAAACTCACATCCACAGTTGCCCCCTAAGTCCACCGCCTCAATTTTGGGAACACTCCTTGTCTATTCAGGTATTCCAGATGCAGGTTTTACCAAGCCAATTGAGGGGATTTAGTCCGCTGTTCCTGAGGCTGCACAGAGAGATTTCCCTTTGTCTTCTTTGTTCATACAGCACCTGGGGTTCAGCTTTGGTTTTGGCTCTGCCTCTGTGTGTAGGCCACCCAGACAAGAGGGGATTAAAGTAGCGGCTGATTAGGGCTCTCTTGCTCACTCAGACTGGGGAGAGGGAGGAGTACAGTAGTCATAATTGGGATGTGGACAGTGCCTGCAGCAGCAGGGGCTGGCATGTAGTTGCACCAGCCTGAGGAGTGCCTTGTGATCTCCCAGGGAATTTGGCCTTGGATCACAGGACCCTGGCAGTGGCATGCTGCACAGGTTCCTTGGAGAGTGTGGTTAGTGACCTGCATTTGCATACAGGACCTTTGTTGGCAGTGGCAACAGCAGTATTGGTCCATTCCCGCCTCTGGATTTTGAGATGATAGCCACAGCTTGTGCTCATCTCTGGAGCTTGCTTAGGCAGTGCTCTGCCATCTGTGGGCACATGGAACAAGAAGGCCCTCTCCTTGTGCACCCCAAAACAATAGTCTCTTGCTTCTCTGGCAGGTCCAGACTTTTTCCTGGACCTCCTCCTGGCTATCTGTTGAACACTAGCCACCTTCAGGCTGTCTCCATGAAGCAAATTCCAGTCCTCTCCCTGGGGTTTGACCTCTGAAGCTTGAACCTCAGCTTCCAGCCCCCACCTGCCCCAGTGGGTGAGCAGACAAGCCTCTCGGGCTGGTGAGTGCTGGTCAGCACCAATCCTCTGTGTGGGATTCTCTCCACTTTGCCTTCTGCACCCCTGTTGCTATGCTTTCCTCTCTCTTCCACATCTTCTTTATCCATTCATCTGTCGATGGACACTTAGGTTGGTTCTATGTGTTGGCTACTGTAAATAGTGCTGCAGTGAACATTGGAGAGCATGTTTCTTTTCAAATTATGGTTTTCTCCTGATATGCCCATGAGTGAGATTGTTGGATCTTAAGGTAGTTCTATTTTTAGTTTTTAAGGAACCTCCATACTGTTTTCCACAATGGCTGTACCAATTTACCTTCCCACTAACAGTGTAAGAGGGTTCCTTTTTCTCCACACCCTCACCAACATTTATTATTTGTAGACGTTTTATGATGGCCGTTCTGACCAGTGTGAGGATACTTAATTATGGTTTTGATTTGCATTTCTCTGATAATTAGTGATGTTGAGCATCTTTTCATGTGCTTTTTGACCATCGTATGTCTTCTTTGGAAAAATATCTATTTAGATCTCCTGTCCATTTTTGATTAGGTTGTTTTTTTGATATTGAGCTGGTTGTATATTTTGGATATTCATCCCTTGTCAGTCATTTCATTTGCAAATATTTTCTCCCATTCTGTGGCTTGTCTTTTTGGGTTTTCTTTTTCTTTTTTTTTTTTTTTTATGGTTTCCCTTGCTGTGCAAAAGCACCCATTTATGATAAAAGCTCTCCAGAAAGTGTGCAAAGAGGGAACTTACCTCAACATAGTAAAGGCCATATATGACAAATCCACAGCTAACATCACTTTCAATGGTGAAAAGCTGAAGGCATTCCCTCCAAGATCAGGAAGCAGACAACGTTGTCTACTCTCACTACTTTTATTAAACATAGTATTGGAAGTCCCAGCCATGGCAATCAGAGAAGAAAAAAAATACAAGGAATCCAAATCAGAAAAGAAGAAATAAAACTGTCACTATTTGCAGATGACATGATACTGTACATAGAGAATCTTAAAGATGCTACCAGAAAACTACTAGAGCTAATCAATGAATTTGGAATAGTAGCAGGACACAAAATCAATGCACAGAAATATCTTGCATTCCTATACACTAATGACGAAAAATCTGAAAAAGAAATTCAGGAAACACTCCCATTTACCATTGTTAACAAAAAGAATGAAATACATAGCAATAAACCTACCTAAGGAGACAAAAGACCTGTACTCTGAAAACTGTAAGACACTGATGAAAGAAATCAAAGATGACACAAACAGATGAAAAGATATACCACATTCTTGGATTGGAAGAATTAATATTGTCAAAATGACTATGCTACCCAAGGCAATCTGCACATTCAATGTCATCCTTAACAAATTACCAATGGCGTTTCTCACAGAACTAGGACAAAAATTTTTAAATTTGTGTGGAAACATAAAAGCCCCTGAATAGCCAAAACAATCCTGATAAAGAAAAGTGGAGCTGGAGGAATCAGGTTCCCTTACTTCAGACTATAATACAAAGCTACAGTAATCAAAACAGCATGGTACCTGCACAAGGACAGAAATATAGATCAATGGAACAGGATAGAAAGCCCAGAAATAAACCCATGCACCTATGGTCAATTAATCTACAACAAAGAAGGCAAGAATATACAAAGAAGAAAAGACAGTCCCTTCAATAATTTGTGCTGGTAAAACTGGAAAGCTACAGGTAAAAGAATGAAATTAGAACACTCTTTAACACCATACACAAACAAACTCAAAATTGATTAAAGACCTAAAGGTAAGGCCAGACACTATAAAACTCTTAGAGGAAAACATAGACAGAACACTCTTTGATATAAGTCACAGCAAGATATTTTTTGATCCATCTCCCAGAGAAAAAAACTAAACAAATAAACACATGTTTTGGCCATTTTTAAAAAACTAGGTCTCAAAAGACTTAGGTAATGGTAGAGCTTCTGCATTGTAGATTTTCTACTAAATCTGTAAGTTTTTCCACTATAAAAAAGTTTGTGGTAAAAAAAAAAAACACACAAAAACGTTTGTGGTATTAAGCTTTTGATTGCCAAGGCACCTATTTCAATGACACCCATCTTGAATAAACATATTGCCAGCTATATGACACAACTACTCCCTAAACAACAAGGTAAGGAGCCTGGCCATCCCAGCCATGAAGGACCTCTTTTAGAAAGCCTTAGTGACCTGGATGGTTGATACCTTTAGCAACTCCACTCTTCCCTCCTACTCTTATGTTGTTTTTCTTTTTTAGAAATTTATTTATTTATTTTTATTTATTTTTTTGGTTGAATTGTGTCTTCATTGCTGCACATGGGCTTTCTTTAGTTGCATTAAGTGGGGGCTACTCTTTGTTGTGGTGCCCAGGCTTCTCACTGTGGTGGCTTTTCTTGTTGCAGAGCATGGGCTCTAGGCACACAGGCTTCAGTAGTTGTGGCATGCAATTTCAGTGGTTGTGGCTCATGGGCTCTAGAGCACAAGCTCTGTAGTTGTGGTGCACGGGCTCTGCAGCATGTGGGATCTTCCTGGACCAAGGCTCAAACCCATGTCCCCTGCATTGGCAGGTGGATTCTTAACCACTGTGCCACCAGGGAAGCCCCTACTCTTATGTTTTAAATTCTCCAATAAAGAGTGAACCTCTGAAACCCTAGCCATCCCACACTTGGACCCTAATTAATGCAGAGCCCCATGTCTGTGCACTCTCTCTCTCTTTCCTCCCATGTGACCTCTGTTGTGCTGTGTATTTTCTAGGATTTGTAAGTAATAAACCTTTGGTTTTTTGTTTCTTTGTTAGCTGCTACATTTTAGGGTAAATTTTATGCATCAGTAGATAACTAACATAGCATGCTAGTGAACATAGCCCCCATAATCTTGGAAGTGACTGGAATGAACAGAGCAACCATTCACCAGTAGAATTTTAGGGGAATTTAATTTGCACATTGCCTATCTCCCACTATGGAAATCAGGACATGTGCTTACCAAAGATTTTACAAGCTCTAAAATTACAGAGATTACCCAAGTCTGTTCCAGTTCTATCCCATCACCTCACACCATTATATCAAACATAGGTGGCGGTTCCAGTGCTGGTGGTAAATTCTTAAGGGAAGAAAAATATTTACCTTATAAGGGTTGACTTTTGATCTAAGAGGTTTCTTAGCCTATCTGATCTCAACAGCCTTGTCTCCTATGCTTTGGTTCTTGTGACAAATTGTATTTTTATAAAATGACTGTGATGATATATCCCTTCCCACATACTCCTCTCACTTTATGATGTTGACACTCTTCCCCTCCAGAGGAATCAGAGTGGGTCTATAACTACAGCCAAAGCGTTGCTTTGTGACTTTCAAGGCTGGATCATAAAAGGGAATACATTCCAAACGGGTCCTCCTGAGACACTTGCTCTTGGAACCCAACCACCATGCTGTGAAGAAAGTAAGAAACCACACAAAAAGCCCACATGTAAGTGCTCTGGCTGATAACCCCACTGGGGTCCCAGCTGACAGCCAGCATCAACTGCCAGGTAGTGAGTAAAACTCCAAATGATTCCATCCCAACCACTGAGTCACTCCCAGACTTCAAGCTGCACCAGTGGTGCCACTTGGAGCAGAAATGAGATATAGCCATTGTGTTCTGGCCAAGTTGCAGATTCATTCATAAAACAAAACATTACTGTTGCTTTAACCCACTAAATGTGGGATGGTTTTTATGCACATTGTATAACTTGCAACATCTCAAGTTTACCATCAAAGTCCTAAATGTCTTGTGTTTATATTATAGATATTGTAACTCATGTAAAAGGGAAGAAACAGAGGAAAGCAATAATGCAAGCATCTTCCCAATCAAAATACTGCAGTCTGAAATATAGTTTAATAGGTGAGGGAAGCAAGTGTGCCTGAGTTCTTAAGCAATCTTGTAATTTATATCAGGCTGCTGTATGATTATTTTTAATATTATTATTGAAGTATAATTGGCCTACATTGCTATGTTAGTCCTAGTCTACAACAGACTGATTCATTATACTTCTATGCATGACTATATGATCACTACTGTAAGTCTAGTTATCATCTTTCACCATACAAAGTTATTACAATATTATTGACTATATTCCCCATGCTGTCCATTTCATCCCTGTGGGCTCATTTATTTTATAACTGAATGTTTGTACCTCTTAATCTCTCCCCCACCTATTTCACTCATCCTCCCCATGCTCCTCCCCTCACCACTTGTTTCTTCTCTGTATCTATGAGACTGATTCTGTTTTTTTTACATCTGTTCATTTGTTTTGCTTTTTACGTTCCACACAAAGGTGAAATCATATGTTATTTTTCTTTCTCTGTGACTTATTTCCCTTAGCATAATACCCTCTAGGTCCATTCATGTTATCCCAAATGGCAAGATTTCATTCCTTTTTATAGCTGAATAATATTCCATATATTACTCATATATACATATATCACATCTTCTTTATCCATTCATTAATCAGTTGACATTTAGGTTGCTTCCATATCTTGGCTATTGTAAAAAAGATGCTGCAATGTTATGGCAGAAGTTATTTCACATAGCCCATAAAAATACAAAAATAATTTCCATGAATTAAAGTGAGGCTAAGTACC
The DNA here is from genome assembly GCF_951394435.1 of Stenella coeruleoalba. NCBI lineage: Eukaryota > Metazoa > Chordata > Mammalia > Artiodactyla > Delphinidae > Stenella > Stenella coeruleoalba. The sequence goes on along the minus strand of NC_137155.1, from coordinate 3,824,298 downwards.
TAAGATACAATAGTCAGACCAGACAGAGAGCAAAAATTTTTTTTAAGTCAACCATTCCCCCCAGCTTCTGTCTCTCTGCACTGCAGAGAAGCAATGTCTGTACCCATTTGAAGCCTGCAGAAATAATTCATGAATGAGACCAATTTTATTTGATAAGATTATCTTCTCCAATAGAATTATTTTCCTTCATTTTTTCCAAGACCAAGTTTCATCACAAAGCAACAGTGCTGGGAAGGAAGAGGTCAGAGAATGTAATTTGCATCAGAGTGTGAATATGGGATAGAAAGTAGCTGAGACCATAAGATCCAGGTGCTAATGGGGTCCATGTTTCTGGGCTTATACCCCCTCTTCTTGGTTAAAATAAATAGTATTGAAAAGTAATGACATTGAAAAGTGCCAAAAGTAAACCAGTGAAAAATCTAAAATCTTAGATATTTTTTTAAGAATAAATAAAATAATAAATAAATGGAGCAAATTATTCAAAGGACAATGTTAAAAAAAAAACTAAAATGAAACACTAAAGGAGAGAAGGAGAAATAAAGGAGACAAAAAGGACAACTTCTTTTAGAAAACAATGCACATGAAAATTTAAAATTAAAACCAGAGGCTAATCTTTAAAAATAAGATAAAGTAGGTAAACATTAAATAAATCTAATCAGAAATATAAGCAAATAAATAAAACATCAAATGAGAAAAAGAATATAACCAAATATATAGACAGAGTTAAAATTAATAGATTTTTATGCAGAGGTATTTGCCAATAAATTATAAAATTGACAACTTTCTGGGCAATTAATTTCATTAAATTAGCATCAAAATGAATAAACCCAATTATACCAATAACCATGGTAATGTATAAAACATGCCCACAACTTAACTCTAAAAGTGCCACACTCAAAATATTTCACAAGTAACATCTGTCAAGCAGAGATACCAGGTAAAAGAGTGCTGATCAGCCCATTCATGAACATAGAAGCAAAGAGACTAAATGCCATCTTGGCATGTAATTCCCAGTACACATTGAAGATTAATGCAGCAGTGCTGGTCCAGTGGTTGGGAAGCTCCAAGTGGACAGGTGTGCAGCTCAAGGATGACAGTAGAGAAGCAGGTGTTTGCCATGTCCTCCTCTGCTGTCTACAGGTAGATTTAGGCTAAGTCTGGTCTTCACCGATGGAAAATGTATGCCAGGAGCCACTGGGGAGACAGACACTTTTCCCTTTTGATGTCCGGGAGGAGAGGGAAGTTGACACCGTTTCACTGGCAACCGTGATTGAAGAACACTTCAAGAAGCTTCCAGAAAACCTCTCCTCACTTCCAACTGGTCAAAATTGAGTCAAATGTCCACTCTGACCTAACAATTACTAGGATTGGTGGGAATATCCTCAGCCCAACTGGAGTCAACACCTAGCTGAGATGATTGTGTTTGGGGTATGCATTAAAGGACAAACTGGGGTTTCCTTGCCAAAAAAAAAAAAAAAAAAGAGAGAGAGAATATTAGATGCTAAGTGGGCCAGCAACAACCACTACTAACTGGGTGTGTTTTTCACCATTGCCTGATCCTGCACAGCTTTTCTCTCTCTGAGCTTTGATCAAATCTTTTCTGGAAGAGAGTTCCCCAAAGCTAAATGAACACAAGTTATCACATAAGAAACAAACTTTCATAGATTATGTTATGTATTAGAGAGGATGGAGTGAAGCAAAAGTTAAACCCAGTTAAAATTGTGTACCACATATGAACTCCCTGAAATTTCCTTGAAAAATCCCTGACAGTGGGAATTTCCTATCATTTAAGATCCTTAATGAAACCACACTTCTTTCATTTTTGTTGTTGTTTGATATATCTCTTTTACTCTCAAATCTATGCTAGAAAATCCAGTTCACTCAACCTTCTTTGTTCTTTCCTCACATTTTGGAGCGTGCACTGTAGCCAAATATTTGCATAAGGGTGAGTTAGGCTCCACTGAGATGACTAAGAATCAGTGCTGTTACTTTGTTCCTTTGTTTGGTTTCATTGTTAGCATATAAAATATATGTCTGAGGAAGTTAAACTGGAAAGAATATGATAACAGTGGTTAACTTTGGACTGTGGAACTAACAGTCCTATTTAGTTTCTTTGTGTGTTTCTGCACAGAGTAGTTGTAAAATTCTGTTGACAATTTAGGTTTGGAAAATCTAATTTTATTTTTCTAAGATTAAATTGAATTTGTATTTTGAATTTGCATTTCTCCAGAGTAGTTGTAAACCTATTCTTAGGGATAGAGCAGAAGCTTTCCAACCTCTCCAGATTACACTGGGTTTGCCTAATTTCCAGAATATTGGGAGATGGGAGTTGGAATCCTTCCTCAAACGTAGAAGGCAACATGAGTATCTGACAATGTTTTGTAACATAATCATTTCCTATCTGGTCTTTTATGCCTCTGTTTTTTCCTACTCTTCAAGACATAGCTTATCCTCGCCTGACCGTGTACTAGCCTTAAGTGCCAATGTGGAAATTATACTGTAAGGTGTGTGAGATCTTCTCTGTGTAAACTCACTAATAGCTGTTTGTCTCTAAACAGGGTCTCTCAGCCTTGCTGCGATTTTATCTGAGGAACAGACACTTTCCATTTGCTCCTTTATTTCTTCTCCCTCTTCTTATCCTGAATTTTTCACTTGTTCATTCTTTCCCTATTAAGGGTTGAAGCATATTTGCAAATATTCAGTCTGCTACTCAACTTCCAAGGTGGAAAATAAGAGCTGGGAAGAGATATGAAGATGACATGCATCCCTCCTGCCATGCACCTCACCTCTCTGGCCGTGGGGAAGACATGGGAACCTGTCCCCATGGAACAAGAATCTATCCAGAGAAATGGTTGTAAAACAGTTTGGTACAAAGCTCTCTGCAAAGAAAGACACTAAAAGTGAGATTCAATATGGAACTATGGAAGTCCATAAATGCATCAGCTTTCCCTCAGAGCTAAGCTTGTGAGGTCCCAGGAACATTGATATTTTGCAGATGTTTGCTTGAAATTAAAAGATTCTACACATGATCTTTTTCTGTCTGTATTCATTTTGCCAATCCCTACAGACCAACTATTCTTCCTTATTTTTGTAGGTATTAGTACATGTTTCTTTATTTTTGCCTTAATTTTATTATCTTACATATCCTTTACAATGGAACTCTAACTTAATTTAGTCTGTCTCTGAAATCCAGTGTGCATATCCTTCCAGATTAATGGCCCTTAAACAGTTAAACAGTTTTTAATGTCACTGACAGTTTCCATGACCCTAGGAAGTGTTCTATTAAATAGATGATTAAACTTAAAAGTAGCCACCCTGATTTTAATGTCTTCTATACAGCCCTGTCTTATGTCAAAATACCTATTGGTTCAAGGCAAATTGATCTGGATGATGTTAGAAAGATTTGCTGCAAGGGAAGAAAGAGACAGTGCTCACCTGTGAGTGGGGTGGAGAAGATGCATGAAGGTGGAGCAGTTATGTGTGCTGCAGCCATAGGTGGGTCCACGGTTTGGGGGGAGGGAGCTGCCTGTGAAGGGCCTCAGCAAAGCCATGCAGAGGGGAAAAATTCAGATAACAGCAAGGACCTGCTCTCCACTGGCTACTGGGAAGGTTTAGGAAAGAAAGATTTAGTGGAGAGTATTAATCCTCATCCCTCCCCAACTGTGCACGGGCAAGTGAACACTGGTGTGCCTTTCCCTAAAATCTTGTTTTCAGGATCAGTGGAGATATTGCACAGTCCTCAATGCTCTTGGAGAAGCAGTTTAGTATAATGGCTAAGAGTCAGGGTTCTGCAGCCAGACCCCATGGATTCTTGTCACAGTTCTGACCCCTGCTAGCTTGGTTTGGATAAGGTACTTAACCTCTTATGACTCAGTCTCCACATCTGTAGAAGAGGATAATAATACTGTCTGCTTCCTCAGATTTTTGTAATGATTAAGTAAGTTATTATAAGCAAAGCACTTAAAAGAGTGTCCAGCTAACAAATGTTAGCAATGACGATGATGATATTTTTTACCTTCCCAACAGATTGTAATGACCCTAAGGATAAAGCCTGTTATTCAACCTGGTGCGTTGCATAAGCTAGGCATAGATTTCATGTTCAAAAAATGCTTTATTTTCTCATTTATAATATGGTGGTGAATATCAAAGCAAAATCTATCATAGAAGAGAATATGGCATCTGGCCAAGTCTGCTCTGATTTCCTTGGGGATCCAGATTAAAAAAGTATTAAGACCCATGGGAAAGGAAAAGAAGGATTTAGGGAAAGAAATGGAGACTAGATGATCTTACATTCCAATGAGGATAGGCACTTCAATTTTACTCACCTCCTGCTAAACTGCTTTTCCTTAAGAAGACACTTAAGAAGCTAAATTTAAGTACAAGTTAAATCAGAGACTGGAGAGCCAGCTACTGAAGTATTTTTATACCACTTGACTTCCCTGAAGATCTTCAGAAATGTTATGGCTAAGGAGAGTCCAACTAGGAATTCAGTGCAGAACTCGAACTTGAGGTGAATAAAGGTGAGAAAGTTATTCCCCCACTTTAGGGAATAAAGGGGATTCGAATATGAGGGTCAATATTAGTAACTTTTATTTTCTTCTGATGAAATCACCAAAATGTGTGTATATGCCTTAGGGAGAGCTTTGATGTTAGATAATAAAATAAATGGGACATTCAAGAAAGAAGAGCTGTCTGTTGGTACCGTGAGATTAAGATATATGTATGTTCTCTAAATGGAATAAGCAAAGGCTATAATATGGTGTGTAAATAAAAATCACCAAAGCAGGCTGAGAGGACCAGACAGGACTTCATTCTCTTTGTATGTTTGTGTGCGCATGTGTGCACGTGTGAGCCTGTGTGTGTGTCTCACGGATTGGTGGGTGGGAATTGTATGTCTATGTTTAGGGGAAAGGCAGTGGGCAAGCAGAGGTCCCAAGGTGTATTGCATTGAACCTCAGGGCACTTGGAGTGAGCAAGGGGTCCTCAGGAAGGTTCCAGACCCCAGATCACCTTTGTCACTCTCTCCAGGGGGTCACTAACATGCATGAAAATGAAAATCATTTCTTAAAGGATGAGCAGTTGGAGACACCTTTGAATTTTAATGTTGAGATTCACTCCTATCCTGTTCTGGTGACCTGCTAATTAAGTAAGCTCCTTAGCAAATGAATGATCCAGGGTTTTTCCAGTCCCTAAACACCAGCACACTGCTGCAGAGAACTAAAGTTCTGCTTTTTTCCACAATACCCCAACTTAAAACTGAGCAAAATTTCTGACATGCTGTCAGATTTCAGTCAATTAACTTCAAAACATAAAGGTGCAACTTTAGCAAAAAGTGCTAGATATTTTCTAGAAAATGTTTGATTTTTTACAAGATTCTAAATTGCATAACATTTATTGTTAAAAAGTTCAATTAAGTTGAAAAAATCAGTTCTCAAATCTCAGTTGCTTGTAATGATGACAACTTAAATCAGCTCTTTCCATAATTTTTCACATGGAGCAAGAAGGGCCCTCAATGATATTTAAAGATCTGGTTGGTGGATTATTTATGGAAGCATTTCTGATCCAGACACTCTCAGAAAGGTCTATGGAGAGGCCCCTTGAGGAAAAATTACAAATGTTTTCATGTGTTGGTTATCAATCACCACACAGCGAATGACCTCCAAGTTACTCACTCCGATTCTGTGGAAATCAGTTTAACTGGTTGGTTCTGACTCAGTGTCTCTCGGAAGGTTTCAGTGTAGATGTTGGCTGGGCCAGTAGTCATCTGAAGGTTTGACTGAGCCTGAAGGGCTACCTCTAAGGTACTGCATTTCCATGCTTGGCAAGTTCATGCAGCAATTTGCCCCTTGCCACATGGACATCTCCATGGAGCTATATGATGCTCTCCTAGGGAGAAAGCTGGAAGCTGCAATGTTCTCTATGACCTAATCAGGTGGTACTCAGCTTCCACAATGGCTCCTGTGATCCCCAATGCTAGTATTTATACCAACTGCAATCCATTCTCCTATGCGTGGGTTGGACCTTGCAACTTGCTTTAGTGAATAGGATATGGTAAGAGTGTTGTGATGTCACTTCTGAAGTTAGGTTATAAAATACCCTGACTTTTGTCTTGCTCAAGTACATCCTTTGCTTATCTATCTATCTATCTATCATCTTTCTCCGTCTCCTTCTCCTTCCCACTTGCCTGTTTGGATAGAGCAGGCTGCCGTGCTCTGAGCCTCCCTGTGGAGTGGATCACAGGACTAGGAACTAAGGGCAGCCTCTGGCCAACAGAGAGGGAGAGACTGAGACCCTTAGACAAACAGCTGATGAAGAGCTGAATACTGTCAAGAAACACTGGGGTGGGCTTGGAAATAAGCCCACACTTAATCAAGCCTTAAGGTGTTTACAGCCTCTTAAGAGAGCCAGAGCCATAGGTCTTGGATAACCCCTCCTGAGTCCAGACCCACTGAAACTAGGAGATAATAAATGTGTCTTTTAGGGAGATCTGTTATGTAACAATGGGCAACTAATACATCTTGGTATCAAGCATTGTCATTTTTGCTATATCCTATGGCTTTCTCAGGTGAACTCTATTCTCTGCAGGAGAGGGACACACAGGTATGAATACCTGGAGGTAAGAATGACCAGGAGGCATGCTGTCCACCACACTATACACTATGCCCCCTTAATGATGGGTTCCGAGAGAAAGCTGTAAAAAAACAAAGGTAATTTTGATTCACTTCTGTTCAAGGTCATGACAAGATACTTCTGTTAGAAGTATAGAGAAAACAATGTACCAGAATTCTGGGCTGGATTGTAACCCACTTTCCCAATAAGAGAGGCTGGTGCACCTTGTGTGAGATGTGGGGTTCTCCCTGGAAGGGACCACAGGAGCAAGAACAGGGCATGTTTTTCTAGAGCTGTCTCGATGAATACATTTTTATACAATAGTGATGTGACAGTGGGAAAACATTAGCAACTCCTTGATCACTGAGTGCACCCTACAAACTACAGTCTTTAAATGGAGTCAGAACTGGCCTTTGATGAGATTAGGAAAGCTGAGTGAAAGTACCATAAAGAAGGAAGCAAGGAACCACACACAGAAGATGAGAGCACCAACTTGGACAAATGGAAATCCTTCCTGGATGCAGCTTCTTTTAGCTAACTCCTTTGTTATGAAATATAAAGCCGTAATACCTTCAATTTTCATATATACTCGATTATATTCATTATTTGTAGACCTTTTGCTTTTGCTTTATTTTCGTTTGATTTAATTTGGTTTTCTGGTTTGTTTTCAGTATTATCAATTAGATAATCAAACTAAAGGGTCCTCTCGGCAAGATCCCCAGTGACCTCCACATTGTCAAACCGAGGACCCAGTGACTGGTCCTCATATCCCTCCACTGAGTGTCAGTAGGGTTATCACAGCGGTTCACTCCATCCTTCTGGAATATCCCTCCTACTTTTCTTCTAAGACACTCTGCTCTGCCGGGATTCTTCCTAGTTGAAGACATGTTACTTTTCCACTTACTATTTTTTTTTAATTTTATTTATTTATTTATTTATGGCTGTGTTGTGTCTGCGTTTCTGTGTGAGGGCTCTCTCTAGTTGCGGCAAGCGGGGGCCACTCTTCATCGCGGTGCATGGGCCTCTCACTATCGCGGCCTCTCTTGTTGCGGAGCACAGGCTCCAGACACGCAGGCTCAGCAGTTGTGGCTCATGGGTCTAGGTGCTCTGCGGCATGTGGGATCTTCCCAGACCAGGGCTCGAACCCGTGTCCCCTGCATTGGCAGGCGGACTCTCAACCACTGCGCCACCAGGGAAGCCCTCCACTTATTATTTGCATCTGCACATCTCCCAGCATCTCCCAGGAGTTGGAATACCCAAGAGTTCGATCCCTGGACTACATGCTTAGGCTTTGTATGCATCTAATTATGTGCCAATGATGCTGTTTGAAGCGCTGATCTTGCCCTTGAACTCTGGTCTTGTTTACCCACCTGCTTCCTTGATACTTCCATTCAGATGGTGACAAGTACCTCGAACTCACCATGTCTCAATCTAAACATCTGCTCTTCCCCCTACCCCCAAATCCCTTCTCTTTCCATGGTCCCTATCTCACTTGATAGCAATGCCATATTCCAATCATGGAGTCTTGCCCATAAGAGCCATCTTTAGTTCCCTATGTCTCTCACATACTCCATTTATTCGTACTACTAAAATACCTTCTGTTCTACCTTCAAAATATATCCAGAAGCTGATCAGTTATCACCGCCATTGCTTCCACCTGGTGCAAGTCACCATCATCCTGTACCAGATTGCTGGGGTCAACCGCTAAATGGTCTCTGATTTTACCCATGTAATTTTACTGTCTATTTTCAAATGGCACTAAGTGTAATCCTTTAAAACTAGTTGTATCACATCCATTTGAAGACCACAACTCCTCAATGGCTTTCTATCATACTCAGGGTAATTACCAAAGCCCTACAAATGCTGTACGACCTCATGGTCTAACCTCCCTTCCCAGTGCCTCGCTAAGCTCAAGTTCAGCCAAGATAACCTCCTTGCTTCTCCTTCCAAACACGAGTCATTCTCCCATCTCAGAACCCTGAACTCACTCTCATATCCCCCCCGGCAGTAACACTTCCCTCACCTCCACCAGGCCTTTCCATAAATGAGCTTTATTAGTGAAACTTTACCTCCCCACCTTCTTCATTTTTTATCAGGCTTATTTTTCTAGGTAGCCCTTTATACCATACAATTAACTGTATATATATATATATATATATAGATAGATAGATAGATAGATATAGATATAGATACACACACACACACACACACACACACACACACACATATATGACTTATTTATTTTTTTACATCTTTATTGCAGTATAATTGCTTTACAATGGTGTGTTAGTTTCTGCTTTATAACAAAGTGAATCAGTTATACATATACATATGTTCCCATATCTCTTCACTCTTGTGTCTCCCTCCCTCCCACCCTCCCTATCCCACCCCTCTAGGTGGTCACAAAGCACTGAGCTGATCTCCCTGTGCTATGCGGCTGCTTCCCACTAGCTATCTATTTTACGTTTGGTATTGTATATACGTCCATGCCACTCTCTCGTTTTGTCACAGCTTACAATTCCCCCTCCCCATATCCTCAAGTCCAGTCTCTAGTAGGTCTGTGTCTTTATTCCTGTCTTACCCCTACGTTCTTCATGACATTTTTTTTTCTTAAGTTCCATATATATGTGTTAGCATACGGTATTTGTTTGTCTCTTTCTGACTTATTTCACTCTGTACGACAGACTCTAGGTCCATCCACCTCATGACAAATAGCTCAATTTCGTTTCTTTTTATGGCTGAGTAATATTCCATTGTATATATGTGCCACATCTTCTTTATCCATTCATGCAATGATGGACACATAGGTTGTTTCCATCTCCTGGCTATTGTAAACAGAGCTGCAATGAACATTTTGGTACATGCCTCTTTTTGAATTATGGTTTTCTCAGGGTATATGCCCAGTAATGAGATTGCTGGGTCATGGGGTAGTTCTATTTGTAGATTTTTAAGGAACCTCCATACTATTCTCCATAGTGGCTGTACCAATTCACATTCCCACCAACAGTGCAAGAGTGTTCCCTTTTCTCCACACCATCTCCAGCATTTATTTTTTTCTAGATTTTTTAATGATGGTCATTCAGACTGCTGTGAGATGATATCTCATTGTAGTTTTGATTTGCATTTCTCTAATGATTAATGACGTTGAACATTCTTACATAGGTTTTTTGGCAGTCTGTATATCTTCTTTGGAGAAATGTCTATTTAGATCTTCTGCCCATTTTTGGATTGGGTTGTTTGTTCTTTTGTTATTGAGCTGCATGAGCTGCTTATACATTTTGGAGATTAATTCTTTGTCAGTTGCTTCATTTTCAAATATTTTCTCCCATTCTGAGGGTGGTCTTTTGGTCTTTTTTTTTTTATGGTTTCCTTTGTTGTGCAAAAGCTTTGAAATTTCATTAGGTCCCAATTGTTTATTTTTGTTTTTCTTTCCATTTCTCTAGGAAATGGGTCAAAAAGGATCTTGCTGTGATTTATGACATAGAGTGTTCTGCCTATGTTTTCCTCTAAGAGTTTGATAGTTTCTGACCTTACATTTAGGTATTTAATCCATTTGCAGCTTATTTTTGTGTATGGTGTTAGGGAGTGATCTAATCTCATACTTTTACATGTAGCTGTCCAGTTTTCCCAACACCACTTATTGAAGAGGCTGTCTTTTCTCCACTGTACATTCCTGCCACCTTTATCAAAGATAAGGTGACCATATGTGCATGGGTTTATCTCTGGGCTTTCTATCCTGTTCCATTGATCCATATTTCTGTTTTTGTGCCAGTACCATACTGTCTTGATTACTGTAGCTTTGTAGTATAGTCTGAAGTCAGGGATCCTGATTCTTCAAGCTCCGTTTTTCGTTCTCAAGATTGCATTGGCTATTCGGGGTCTTTTGTGTTTCCATACAAATTGTGAAATTTTTGGTTCCAGTTCTGTGAAAAATACCAATGGTAGTTTGATAGGGATTGCATTGAATCTGTAGATTGCTTTGGGTAGTAGAGTCATTTTCACAACGTTGATTCTTCCAATCCAAGAACATGGTATATCTCTCCATCTACTTGTGTCATCTTAAATTTATTTCATCAGTGTCTTATAATTTTCTGCATACAGGTCTTTTGTCTCCTTAGGTAGGTTTATTCCTAGATATTTTATTCTTTTTGTTGCAGTGGTAAATGGGAGTGTTTTCTTGATTTCACTTTCAGATTTTTCATCATTAGTGTATAGGAATGCCAGAGATTTCTGTGCATTAATTTTGTATCCTGCTACTTCATCAAATGCATTGATTAGCTCTAGTAGTTTTATGGTAGCAATTCAGGATTCTCTGTGTATAGTATTATGTCATCTGCAAACAGTGACAACTTTACTATTTCTTTTCTGATTTGGAATTCTTTTATTTCCTTTTATTCTCTGATTCCTGTGGCTAAAACTTCAAAAACTATGTTGAATAAGAGTGGTGAGAGTGGGCAACCTTGTCTTGTTCCTAATCTTAGTGGAAATGGTTTCAGTTTTTCACCATTGAGGACGATGTTGGCTGTGGGTTTGTCATATATGGCCTTTATTATGTTGAGGAAAGTTCCCTCTATGCCTACTTTCTGTAGGTTTTCTATCATAAATGAGTGCTGAATTTTGTCAAAAGCTTTCTCTGCATCTATTGAGATGATCATATGGTTTTTCTCCTTCAGTTTGTTAATATGGTGCATAACGTTGATGGATTTGTGTATACTGAAGAATCCCTGCATTGCTGGAGTAAACCCCAATTGCTGGTGTATGATCCTTTTAATGTGCTGCTGGATTCTGTTTTCTAGTACTTTGTTGAGGATTTTTGCATCTATGTTCATCAGTGAAATTGGTATGTAGTTTTCTTTCTTTGTGACATCCTGGTCTGGTTTTGGTATCAGGGTGATGGTGGTCTCGTAGAATGAGTTTGGAATTGTTCCTTGCTCTGCTATAATTTGGGAGAGTTTGAGAAGGATAGGTGTTATCTCTTCTTTAAATATTTGATAGAATTCGCCTGTGAAGCCATCTGGTCCTGGGCTTTTGTTTGTTGGAAGATTTTTAATCACAATTTTAATTTCAGTGCTTGTGATTGGTCTATTCATATTTTCTATTTCTTCCTGGTTCAGTCTCGGCATGTTGTGCATTTCTAAAAATTTGTCCATTTCTTCCAGGTTGTCCATTTTATTGGCATAGAGTTGCTTGTAGTAATCTCTCATGATCTTTTGTATTTCTGCAGTGTCAGTTGTTACCTCTCCTTTTTCATTTCTAATTCTATTGATTTGAGTCTTCTCCCTTTTTTTCTTGATGAGTCTGGCTAATGGTTTTTCAATTTTGTTTATCTTCTTAAAGAATCAGCTTTTAGTTTTATTGATCTTTGCTATCATTTGCTTCATTTCTTTTTCATTTATTTCTGATCTGATTTTTATGATTTCTTTCCTGCTGCTAACTTTGGGTTTTTTTGTTCTTCTTTCTCTAATTGTTTTAGGTGCAAAGTTAGGTTGTTTATTCGAGATATTTCCTGTTTCTTAAGGTAGGATTGTAGTGCTCTAAACTTTCCTCTTAGAACTGCTTTTGCTGCATCCCATAGGTTTTGGGTCATCCTGTCTCCATTGTCATTTGTTTCTAGGTAATTTTTTATTTCCTCTTTGATTTCCTCAGTGATCACTTCATTATGAAGTAGTGTATTGTTTAGCCTCCATGTGTTTGTATTTTTTGCAGATCTTTTCCTGTAGTTGATATCTAGTCTCATGGTGTTGTGCTCGGAAAAGATACTTGATATGATTTCAATTTTCTTAACTTTACCAAGGCTAGATTTGTGACCGAAGATATGATCTATCCTGGAGAATGATCCATGAGCACTTGAGAAAAATGTGTATTCTGTTGTTTTTGGATGGAGTGTCCTATAAATATCAGTTAAGTCCATCTTGTTTAATGTATCATTTAAAGCTTGTGTTTCCTTATTTATTTTCATTTTGGATGATCTGTCCATTGGTAAAAGTGGGGTGTTAAAGTCCACTACTATGAATATGTTACTGTCAATTTCCCCTTTTATGGCTGTTAGTACTTGCCTTATGTATAGAGGTGCTCCTATGTTGGGTGCATAAATATTTACAATTGTTATATCCTCTTCTTGGATCGATCCCGTGATCATTATGTAGTGTCCTTCTTTGTCTCTTCTAATAATCTTTATTTTAAAGTCTATTTTTTCTGATATGAGAATTGCTACTCCATCTTTCTTTTGGTTTCCGTTTGCATGGAATATCTTTTTCCATCCCCTTACTTTCAGTCTGTATGTGTCTCTAGGTCTGAAGTGGGTCTGTTGTAGACAGCATATATATGGGTCTTGTTTTTGTATCCATTCAGCCAATCTGTGTCTTTTGGTGGGAGCATTTTGTCCATTTAAATTTAAGGTAATTATCGATATGTATGTTCCTTATTCCCATTTTCTTAATTGTTTTGGGTTTGTTATTGTAGGTCTTTTCTTTCTCTTGTGTTTCTTCCCTAAAGAAGTTCCTTTAACATTTGTTGTAAAGCTGGTTTGGTGGTGCTGAACTCTTTCAGCTTTTGCTTGTCTGTAAAGGTATTAATTTCTCCATCAAATCTGAATGAGATCCTTGCTGTGTAGTGTAATCTTGGTTGCAAGTTTTTCTCCTTCATCACTTTAAATATGTCCTACCACTCCCTTCTGGGTTGCAGAGTTTCTGCTAAAAGACCAGCTGTTAACCTTATGGGGATTACCTCGTGTGTTATTTGTTGTTTTTCCCTTGCTTCTTTTAATATGTTTTCTTTTATTTAATTTTTGATAGTTTGATTCATATTTGTCTTGGCATGTTTCTCCTTGGATGTATCCTGTATGGGACTCTCTGTGCTTCCTGGACTTGATTAACTATTTTCTTTCCCATATTAGGGAAGTTTTCAACTATAATCTCTTCAAATATTTTCTCAGTCCCTTTCTTTTTCTCTTCTTCTTCTGGAACCCCTATATTTGGAATGTTGGTGCATTTAATGTTGTCCCAGAGGTCTCTGAGACTGTCCTCAGTTCTTTTCATTCTTTTTCTTTATTCTGCTCTGCAGTGGTTATTTCCACTATTTTATCTTCCATGTCACTTATCCGTTCTGCCTCAGTTATTCTGCTATTGATCCCTTCTAGAGTATTTTTAATTTCATTTATTGTGTTGGTCATCATTGCTTGTTTCCTCTTTAGTTCTTTTAGGTCCTTGTTAAATGTTTATTGCATTTTGTCTATTCTATTTCCAAGATTTTGGATCATCTTTACTATCATTATTCTGAATTCCTTTTCAGGTAGACTGCCTATTTCCTCTTCATTTGTTAGGTCTGGTGGGTTTTTATCTTGTTCCTTCATCTGCTGTGTGTTTTTCTGTCTTTTCATTTTGCTTATCTTACTGTGTTTGGGATCTCCTTTTTGCAGGCTGGAAGTTCGTATTTCCCTTTGTTTTTGGTGTCTGGCCCCAGTGGCTAAGGTTTGTTCAGTGGGTTGTGTAGTTTTCCTGGTGGAGGGGACTAGTACCTGTGTTGTGGTGTATGAGGCTGGATCTTGTCTTTCTCTTTGGCAGGTCCATGTCTCATGGTGTGTTTTGGGGTGTCTGTAGCCTTATTATGATTTTAGGCAGCCTCTCTGCTAATGGATGGGGTTGTGTTCCCATCTTGCTATTTGTTTGGCATAGGGTGTCCAGCACTGTACCTTGCTGGTTGTTGAGTGAAGCTGGGTGTTGGTGTTGAGATGGAGATCTCTGGGAGATTTTCATCATTTGATATTATGTGGAGCTGGGAGGTCTCTTGTGGACCAATATCCTGAAGTTGACTCTCCCACCTAAGAGGCACAGCACTGACTCCTGGCTGGAGCACCAAGAGCCTTTCATCCACACAGCTCAGAACAAAATGGAGAAAAAATAGAAAGAAAGAGCATAAAACAAAATAAAGTAAGATAAAATAAAGTTATTAAAATAAAAATTAATTATTAAGAAAAAAATTTAAGTAAAATAAAAGAAAAAAAAAAAAAAAAGAAAACGGATGGTCAGAACCCTAGCACAAATTGTGAATGCAAAGCTATACAGACAAAATGTCACACAGAAGAATACACATACACCCTCACAAAAAGAGGAAAAGGGGAAAAAATAATAAATCTCAAAGTCCACCTCCTCAATTTGGGATGATCCATTGTCTATTCAGGTATTCCACAGATGTATGTATATCAAGTTTATTGTGGAGATTTAATCCGCTGCTCCTGAGGCTGCTGGGAGAGATTTCCCTTTCTCTTCTTTGTTAACAGAGCTCCCGGGTTTCAGCTTTGGATTTGGACTCGCCTCTGCGTGTAGGTCACCTGAGGGTGTCTGTTCCTGCTCAGACAGGATGGGGTTAAAGTAGACGCTGATTAGGGGGCTCTGGGTCACTCAGGCCGGGGGGAGGGAAGGGCATGGATGCGGGGCAAGCCTGAGGTGGCAGAGGCCGCCGTGACGTTGCACCAGCCTGAGGTGTGTCGTGTGTCCTCCCGGGGAATTTGTTCCTGGATCCCGGGACCCTGGCAGTGGCGGGCTGCACAGGCTCCCCGGAAGGGCGGTGTGGACAGTGACCTGTGCTCGCACACAGGCTTCTTGGTGGCGGCAGCAGCAGCCTTAGCATCCCATGCCCGTCTCTGTGGTCCGCGCTGTTAGCCACGGCTCGTGCCCATCTCTGGAGCTCCTTTAAGCAGCGCTCTTAATCCCCTCTCCTCCCACACCAGGAAACAAAGAGGGAAGAAAAAGTCTCTTGCCGCTTCGGCAGGTTCAGACTTTTCCCCGGACTCCCTCCCGGCTAGCTGTGGTGCACTAACCCCTGCAGGCTGTGTTCAGGCCGCCAACCTCAGTCCTCTCCCTGCGCTCCGACTGAAGCCCGAGCCTCAGCTCCCAGCCCCGCCCGCCCCGGCGGGTGAGCAGACAAGCCTCTCGGGCTGGTGAGTGCCAGTCGGCACTGATCCTCTGTGCGGGAATCTCTCCGCTTTGCCCTCCTCACCCCTGTTGCTGTGCTCTCTTCTGTGGCTCTGAAGCTTTCCCCTTCCACCACCCACAGTCTCCGCCCAAGAAGGGGCTTCCTAGTGTGTGGAAACCTTTCCTCCTTCATGGCTCCTTCCCACTGGTTCAGGTCCCGTCCCTATGCTTCTATCTCTGTTTATTCTTTTTTCTTTTGCTCTACCCAGGTATGTGGGGAGTTTCTTGCCTTTTGGGAGGTCTGAGGTCTTCTGCCAGCGTTCGGTCAGTGTTCTGTAGGAGTTGCTCCACATGTAGATGTATTTCTGATGTTTCTGTGGGGAGGAAGGTAATCTCCGTGACTTACTCTTCTGCCATCTTCCTCCTGTAACACACACAATTTAAAAAGCACATATTATTTATCAACTATACATCCAGAGTTATGTAAAACACTATATATCCCTGAACATAGTTTTTTTTAATGTGGGAAAGAGTAATAACTTACCTATTATCTTTCAAGGTAATTTCAAGAGTTAAATAAAAATAGTGTGTAAAATTAATAGTAACCTCTAAATAAAATATTGGGCTGGGAAACATGTTTACTCTTCTCCTCAAGGTAATGAGGAAATGCAAGTCATTACAACAGAAGGAGGGAAATCTAGGAACTTTTGTTTGAAGGCAAAGCATAAAAAGAAAGGAGGCAACTGTATTTTTCTGGGCAAGAAATGGTGAAGCAGGAGCCGGGTACCATAAACACTAATGTGCTTTTGCTGATAGCAAAAGGAGGTCTCAGTTACCCGAATCCCATCTGCTCTCTGTAGGGCGAGTGATCTTCTTGAAGGTTATGCTCTCTGTCAGGCGAGGGGGAGAAACACAGCAGTGTGACATTTCACCCCATCAGATGCTCGTCTTAAATGCATCTCAACAGCTGTGATGCCCTGTGATGACATTAAAATGAGTGCAAACCCTGAATTGTTTCCCTCCACATTTAGGAAACCTCTGGACACTTTCTGGCACTCTCTCAGGGTTTTCTATGTCACATTTGCTTCTCTCCACTGTCATATTCTGGTGAGAAGGTTAGCAGGCTTGCACACTAAATATAGCCTTTTAAAAATCCATGACACTTGACAAATGGGTTAAAATTCAGGTTGTTTCTCCATTTCAGGAGAGAATATTTAGCTGATTACATACTGTAGCCTAAACAAATGCACCAAGACCTTGAGTTAAGGGTATGGAAGGAAATCATTCTCATTTCTTCTGCACTTGAATAACAGGATCTAGGGCTGACAAGCGAAATGGCAGTAAATCTCACAGAAACAACATAATGAGAAAAAACAAGACCAGGCTGCATAATGAAAAGTGCAGAGACCCTCCTCCAGGAGGGACACATGCAAAGGAATGAACACCACTGTAACTCACCATCTACTTTGCGACTCGGCTTCCCCAGATGAAAGGCGAGGCTGCAATGAAGGCCCCAATAGACGCTGTTTATAATGTAAGTATCGCCCCTGCTGTACGTCAGCAGCTTCCCCTATCTCCCAGCACCCTATGTTCTTCGTTCTTCACAATTGTTCTTTGATGCCATGCATCCTGGCATGCTGCTGAGAAACCTCTCTTTCTGCTCTGATCTATCTTATGATTGGGAGGTTGCAACTCTCTTTACTTGCTGGTGTCAGTTTCAGTTGATTAAATGCAGCATTATTTTAACAACATGTGACAACTGACACAGAGAGGATTCATGGGCTGCATCCTGAGAATCCATCCTCCATCGTTAAACAAGGGGCTTGGTGTGAGGCTGTTAGTCAAATGTCACTATAGATTACTAGCAACAGCAATGCAAGCCGTGTGACCGCTTAACTTATGATATTGTTAATGCAGCAGGACTTTTTTAAAAGATAGTTCACTTTATCGAGGTAGTTTTATCAATATCACTAATGTTCTGACTTGCCTTGTTCATCCTTGAATGCCAGTATTCTAGAAAACAGCTGCAAGCAACTGGGTCCAGAAAAAGTAGATAACCATCTTGAGTTATAAAACCCCAAACTCCAAAGGCCTGAATATAACTGGCCAAATGGCAGTGGTGTATTCCCAGAGAAGCTGCTTCTAGAAAAAGTTATGCAGTTTTAAAGGGTGGCCCCTACTCTTTTCTCAATGTTGTAATTAAAATCAAAGAAGACTTATAACAAGATATTTTGAACAACTCATGTGGCATTTGAGAAATAAGAAATAAGATCAAGTAATAATGACAAGAACATCAAACAATGGACATCAAGACGCACAATGAGTCCCTCACCTGGAAGAAAGATGGGGTCATGCCTGGTACATTCCTTTCAGTTATACTCACCTTGGAAGCCAAAGGTGTAAGCAGTGGCTTTAGTGATCTTAGACTTTCTCCCCACTTCACTGAGAAAGGTTTCTTTAGTCATGGCCAGCATTTAGATTGACCAGAAAATAATGAAATCCATCCTTTGAAGGGTCTTTGCATTTTGCTTCTACTGTCTTCTCAAGCTTCTTCATTTGTATAGAAGGCAGTCAGTCCTTTCCTTTCTTAAAATTGAATGAGTGAACATAATGCATGAATCACACTTTTTGTTTCATTGGAACTTTAGGGACTTTTTTTGAGGGAGCTTGTTTGCTATTTTCAACAACAGAGTGATTAATCAATTTTCCTGTCCTGCTATTCTGTGATTGATGATTTGTTTTTGTAAGGCAGTTTGAATTCTAGGTCTCATCAGCTAAATTATATTTTTGGATCCTAACAAGGCATTAAATTACATATTAAAAATTAAAGAGCTCTCCCTGTTCATCATATCAGGACTCATGCTCCCTTTTATTTTTTTCTGGAGGAGGGGAGAGGAGTGAGAATGTCTTGGAAAGAGCCCCTGCATTCACCTTCCCATGATTCTTTTCATTCGAAGGGTCCCATATTTTAGGTATTTGAAACAGCAAACTCAGGACTCCATATGGGCACTGAGGAGAGAGATTTAGGAGCTTAGACAACTTCTTATTTCTCATCGTGGTCTCACACTCATCTCTCCAAGGAAGCAGACATATATGCCTGGTTCTTCCTTGTTTCATGGAAGCTATAAGGGCAAATAAACAGATTGAATGTTTTTATGAAAGACCTCAACATTCAGAGGTCTTCTCTGAAGCAGGGACCTAAATATAATTTGGGATAATGGCACCCCAGTACTCTGTAGTTTGGAATTTGTCCTGTTTCTGACCTCATTCCCCTGGACTCCTTCCCAAGACTTGTGTCCCTTGATTATCTCATGGTGTTGCCATCTGGTCTCTGCCACTCACCTCTTGGGGACTTAGCCAAAGCATTCAGATGATCAGGGAAATCAGTTTAAAGAAATAATCAGAAATGCAGGATGTGTCTTGGTCCTGTGCAATTATTTTGCTTCAGGAAAATCAGCATGCTTTATTGACCCCAAATGAAGGAAGTATCAGATGAAGAGCAATTTATGTAAAATATGTCAGGCCCCCAAGTAAAATCATTTCCCTGTTTTGTCACTTTGCACTGACTTCAGCACATCACTTTGGTTTTCATGCTTCCTTGGAATGTTAATCAGTGTTTTCCTTCTAAAAAATGGTATGTGAAGATAATAAATGGATCAAGAGTCTTCCACTGGAATTTAAATTTAATGTGGACACAGCATCAACATAGACCCAATTCTGTCTTAAACTCACAGCTCATCAGATTTTTATTACTATCATCTCTATGTAAAATATAAGTCACATTTGTTGGAAGCTTTTATTTAAAGGAACATAGTAGAATGTACTTGATTCAATTTAGAAATCTCAATAAATGATGTAATTTCTGAATACACTTTATTTTATTTCCTTGCTGTAACATTTGCTTTTGTGTTCTAAATTGAGGGAGTGTTGTATCCTGGAAAAACTGTGGCTTTAGAATTAGAAAGTAATGGATTCTAATAAATATTCAAGGGAAGTCATCACTGCACCTCAAGTAATCATCAGTCAAATGGGAAGAATGCAAACATGTAGAGTTGTTGAATAATTAAATAAATAACTTTTTGATAGAGTAATGGAATGACCAATATCTTGCTATTATTATTAATAGGACCCATTTTTCTATGAAAGTTGTGAATATATTGAGAAATAAGCCAGGCTTATTGACCAGCGAGTACAAAATAACACCATTAGTATTGTAACAGCTGTGCTGATGTTTCAGCTTTGCGACATAAGCATATTCAGGCACAAAGGAGAAGAGGACTCCTACTGCAGGGATGCTTCTCTCTTCCAGGAAACACAGGGTTAAAGCAAGTGCAGAATGGAAAAGAAGTGATGATGTTGCTGTCATAGATGCACCCCTGCTGGTCCCTTCTTCCCTTTCTCCCCACTGTTCACCCTGGGGGACTGAGCCGAAAAGATTGAGTCAGATTTTTTTTTTAATTGGGTTTAGCCAATGAGGAGCCCTAGGAGGAATTCAAAGAGGCAATAGAGATAGTGTGGGTATTTATTCCCTAGACTTCCTCTCTGAATGGTCAGCTCAGGCATGCTGAGCCACTTCACTGAAGGTCACTGCTCTTCTTCATGAGCTGATGAAGTGAACATGATTGCTTTTGTCAGGTTCTCCAGAGACCAGAACAATAGGAATGTACTGTATGTATATCTATATGTACTATATCTATATCTGTATCCTTTATATCTATGAATGAGAGAAGAGAGAGAAAGATTTTAAGGAACTGGCTCACATGATGTGGAGGCTGGTGAGTCTAAGATCTGCAGGGTGGTGGGCCAGCTGGACACCCAGTGAAGCACTGATGTTGCATCCTCATATCTGAAGGCCATCTGGAGACAGATTCCCTTCCTCCTCACAGGATGGCCATCTTTTCACTTAAGACTTTACTGATTGGAAGAAGCTTATTCACATTATAGAGGGTCATCTGTTTTACTCACAGTTTACTGATTTAAATGTTAACCTCAGCGAAAGGACACCTTTGCAATGCCACCTAGACTGGTGTTGGAAGAAAAACTGGGCACCATGGCCTGGACAAGTTACATATAAAATTAACGAGAACACTGTCTTTCCCGCTGGTTCCAGTAACCACTCCATCCCATCATGTCTTTGGGTTCAGGTACCATGACAGCTTGGCCACTACCAGTTCTAAGTTGTTGCATGACCACTTATGTTCCACTATATTCCAGCCTTTGCAAGAATTCACTATACAGGCAAATCCTCCTGGAATTATTGTGTTTTACATGTACTGTCTGTTTTTTATCAAACCTTTCACAAATATAATTATTGGTATTAGATTGGAGCCCAGGATATGGACACTGGAAATAAAATTCTGAGATTGGATTGCACATATATATAATCATGTATAATAAAAGGCTTATATAAGGAAAACTTATACAAAATGAAGCATAATCTCTGTGTGGGAGGATGCAAAGTGGGTGATTTATGCCATGTGATGAGCATATTTCATTCTAATTATCACTGTAATAGCATGAGGTGAAAAGCAGGTGGAGGTCAAGGTGACAGTAGCTCAAATAACTGTGATATTTAGTTGCTGGGGAGAAAAAAGGCAGCATACACAGAGAAAAAGAGAAATGGAAAATTCTGAACAGGCACCTGGGGCAGCTTGAGGAAAACCCAAAGGCTCTCATGACAACTTAGAAGAAGTCCCTCATCTCCAAATGGCTTTGAAGAAGTCACAGGTGGATGTAGCAGGGGAACAAGCCAATGAGCAGCTTGTAAGGTGTTTTCACCAAGGTTTTGTCTTTACTCAAAAAGCAGAGCCTGCGACCAGGGCTCTTGTGCAGACAGTTCATTTCGGGAATAACACCCGCCCAAAGGCAAGAGAAGGGGAGAGGGGAGACTGAAGCATGGAATGAGGGAAAGCCACACAGATGTGCATGACACAATTGTCACCATTGAGAACTGAGGCTTCATCTCACGGGGATACAGATGTTTTACACTCAAGGGTTGAAAAGATGGAACATTTAGATACCAGTTCCCAGCCTCCATTGCTAAGGGTGGCCTCATACTGTGTGAACTCACTAGAAATTGTAGGTAGGCACTGTACAAATTAATGAACAGAAACATTAGTTGAAATGGAGTCGGGGGCCAGAAGGGAAATCTCTCATGCACCATGATGACAGCAGAGCCCAGCAGGAAGCAAAGAGACTCGTCTTACTGCCTGGCAAGAGCATGGCCAACGAGAGAGAGTCACAACCCAGCCAATGAGAAGCCTCTCTACTTGGGACTCTCACTTCTTCCAGTGGACTCTATTGACCACAGCCCTCCCACCTCCCTCCTCCCTTCTTTAAAAGAGTTCTCGGGCTTCCCTTGTGGCTCAGTGGTTGAGAGTCCGCCTGCCGATGCAGGGGACACGGGTTCGTGCCCCGGTCCGGAAAGATCCCACATGCCGTGGAGCGGCTGGGCCCGTGAGCCATGGCCCTGGAGCCTGTGGAGCCTGTGCTCAGCAATGGGAGAGGCTACAACAGTGAGAGGCCTGTGTACCGTAAAAAAAAAAAAAAAAAAAAAAAAAGTGTTCTCCTCTCCTTATGGTGCTGCAGACGCTGAATTGCAATTCTTTCTTATCTCAAATAAAGCTACTTTTGCTGGAAGAATTACTGTCAGTCTCTTTGCTTTAGGTCAACAGTACACACAAGAGCCCCAAGCAAATATATCAGCACAGAGTCACACACTGTGTGTCATGGAGGCCTCAGAGAGAAAGAACTCCTCTGCATCCTGCAAAGGGATTTGATTCCATGATCATGATGGCCATATTAAGACCCCAGGACAGTGAAGGCCCAGGGTCCACACTGAACCATCAGAGACAACGTAGGAAAATTTACCAAAATAATCCACATTGTTAATCAGAGTTTTCACAACAACAGAGGTTTGTTCAGGGTTTTCAGATTTAAGGGAAAAGAACACAGGGTGTCCAGTAAAATTTGAATTTCAGATAAACAACACACTTTTAAATATAAGTATGCTTCATGCAACACTTAACTAAAAACTTTGTGTTTATCTGAAATTGAAATGTAACTGGTCATCCTGTATTTTATCTGGCAACCCTAGATCTGTGACAACAGCAAAATTTTTACTGGAAGGGGACTCCTTCCAGGGCCTTAGAGTAGGCTTTTGTAACTGAATTGTCTGAGGAGACACATGTACTGACAAAGCAAAAGACTTTATTGAGAAAGAGTGTGCGGGCAGAGAGCAAAAGGGTAAGGGAACCCAGGAGGACTGCTCTTCCATGTGGCTCACAGTCTCAGGCTTTATGGTGATGGGGTTAGTTTCCGGGTGATCTCTGGCCAATCATTTTGCTCGTGTCCATATTTTGTCTGACTCAGGGTCCTTCCTGGTGGTACGTGCATCTCTCAGCCAAGATGGATTCCAGCGCGAAGGTCTCTGGGAGGTTGGCAGGACATATTATGGGCTGATGTCTCCTTCTTCCTTTTGGCCCCTCCTGAATTCCTCCAACTGGATGGGTTGTAGCTTGTTAGTTCCGTGTTTCTTATCGGGACCTCCTGTTGTGCTGTAACTTATGCAAACATTATTATTGTGCCTGGCCAGGGCAAGTGGTTTTGGTCAATTGTTCCCTAACAAATGATAATAATACCTCTTGAAGTAAAAGTAATTGTCAATCTATTAAAGTTCTGCTTCACATCAACTTATGCTGACTTCCAGATACCTGCAAGGACACAATGGTTCACTGGTTAGAATAGGGCCTTGACCTCTTCTGTCTAAGAATGGGTTCCAGTTGGACCGTGGGTCCACAGTGTGGTTTTTTTCTCAGTTCCATGGAGTAAAGGTTGTTGTGGTAAGAAAAGTCAAATGGAAGCCCCTCAGATGAACCCTCTGCACATCCACATATGAACCCGGAGCATGACTACATCCCTGGGGAATTTCCAGGAATTATTGTTACACTGAAGACTAATTCTACCACGTCCCCATTTCCTGTAGAAAATCAACTTAGCTTCTGACACTAGACATAGCTATTGTCCTGGAAATTCTTAACAGGAAGGGAATTCAGAGACAATTTGCAATGGCATAGGCAGCAGAACATCTTTATTGTCTTGTTTCAAGTCAGTGTCCCCTCTCTTGCTCTTGCCAAACTATGGGCCAGAGGGATCTTGATCAGCTCGTTGATGTCCTATATAATTTCTTACTGGTTCATTACTTTGATAGTATTGACCCAGAGAATAGGAAGTAATAAGCACTCAGATACTTTAATAAGAGGTGAGAAATAAGGCCTGTGAACGTTCAGAACCTGCCTTACTGGTAAAGTCTGTGGAGATACTGTAGGCAGGGGAGTGTTAGGACATTGACTCTAATCAAATGAGAGGCAAAATATAAAGATGCACAGGTACCCTCTGCAAAATATAAAGACACACGGCCCTTGGTGGGGTTTGGGTTGTGCTGTTCTGGCCCATTTTACCTTGTAAGCCTCAAGCCTGGCAATTTTGACTGGGAAAGAGCAGAGGCATGAAAGCTCTCCACAGCAAGCCCAGGGGGCTGGAAAATGCCCTGGCACTTGGGCCTGAGGACCCAGAAGCACTGAGAGGATTAGTGGTGTCTGGGGCAGGCAGAAGTACTGTGTAGGGGTCTCTGAAAATGCCAGAAGGAGAAAGAAAGTGCAGACAGCAAGGCTTTTTGGAGTAAGGCTCTGGCTTTCTCTGCTGACAGACGTTCTCTCATTAAAAAGCAGCTTTTACCTTGTTACTCAGGCCATA
Source organism: Stenella coeruleoalba (assembly GCF_951394435.1). Classification (NCBI taxonomy): domain Eukaryota; kingdom Metazoa; phylum Chordata; class Mammalia; order Artiodactyla; family Delphinidae; genus Stenella; species Stenella coeruleoalba. The sequence continues at coordinate 3,800,023 of NC_137155.1, read as the reverse complement.
ATAGAGACTGACCGTGGAATGCCAAAACATTTCAGAACCCAAGCTGTCATAAGGAAATTGATGTGACTTGAAACAACAAGCTGTATAATAGGAATTTCATAGCCACATACCATGTAAAAATTGTTAAAGGCATATAGAAAGTCCTGCTGCACGAGGAGGTTGTTTAGACTCTGGGTACCTGCTCTCATGGCTTTGGTCTTCATGTGTGCCCCCCACTGCGGCCTCCTGGGGAGGCCCTGCAGCTGTCAGCAGAGGACGAGCTGGCCTGGAGCTGGGTCCCCAGTGCTGCAGACAGCAACTAGGCCAGCACCTGCCACAGACTTTCAACCCTACCCAATGGTAAATTTGCTCAGCAGGCAGGGTTTGGGGTGACAAATTCAGCGGTCCACTTTGAGTGGAAGGATATGTTCATTTATACTAATTACCAGAGGAAGATTGAATTGATATTAAATTATGTTTCGAATCTGGTAGATTCAATAGAACACCTTCTGGTACTTCCTTACCTAACAGTACTTTTTGATACAAAGCTGCAGGAATCTGAGAGGCTGTGCAGCAAAGACTCAGCAAGTGGTTAATGCTGGCCTCAGAACTTACTCTCCCTGGGAGGCTGACGTGCCTACCTGCCATCTCCTTTCTACAGCAGAGACGTTGGTCTCAATGTTTTATCTGAATATTGATAAATATGCAAAGTGACAGCAGGTTTTGTTTGAGTTGCCTCTTTCTCTAATATCTTCAAGACCAGCTAACTGTCACCTCTACTTCAAGGCAGGTTTTTTTTCTGAATTATTAACAAAGCATGAAGACTTCCTTTGGGACAAGAGTGCCGTGTCATGGGACTCTTGCTATAAATTTGTCTAGGGGATTGCCATGGAGTAGTCTAGGGCTAGGATACCTGCCTACTAAGGACTGTTTCTCCCCATCACCCCATGTGATTAAGCAATCCAGAAATAACTGGGGACCATGCGGTCTAAGTAGGGGGTGCCATCTGGGCCCGTGGACAGGTCACAGGGATTCCCATTTAGCCCCTCATATTTCCCTCTTTGGTGTAACCACCAGATGGAGTTTGAGTTGGCTGGTCTTCAGCTGCTTACCTAGGCTGAGAAGTAATAAGTGCACAGAAGACTTTACTTGGTGCCTTTGAGTTTGAAAACAGGCTAAATTTTTCTTCTTCTTAATATGGATGAGGCTGCTAGAAGAAAATACCCTTTGTCTACCGCCTAACCTTCACCTGTGACAAGCCTGCCTGAGTAAGGCTGCCTCTGCATGGGAAGTTTAGTAGCTTGAATTCTGAGGTCTCTACATCTGTAGACCCAGTGTGGTCAAGGCCTCATCCTGCTCCGTTGCCAGTAGTCACAGCTCACAGAGACCCAAATGCTGCCTGCAAAGCTAGCATTTGTGGAAGTCGTCCACAGGCTTACATTAACTAAGGTCCTCTTGACCTATGTCTCTGCAGAGGCCTCTAACTCCAACTTCCAACAAGGCCTGAAGCTCACCCCTTACACACTCTTGCTTGAATATGTTATTTACAACTAAAAAACAATCGCCTGTCTTTGGGCAAAGCTGTAGCCATCAATCAAGGTCATTCACCCACGTGTCTTAAGGCATGCGGTCTCCTGCCTAGGCTAAAGCAGTGAACCCAGGCCTCGATTTGCCCCTGCACACAACGATCCGTGGTAAAATGTCCCACTCATGCACTGAGTCAAAGACCCAACGGCCTGAGCACAGCAAAGTCTCAACAGGCCCATGTATTATTTTCACACTTTATATTCTATTTTATTTCTTGATGTTGCCAGAGCATGTCCCAAATATTGGGAGGGTCTTCTAGGGGCCGAATAAATAAGTACCACTTTTACATCAACATCTTGAACAAATTGGGTAATAAAGCCATGGACTATATGCACATACTTCACACCCTCCTTCTTTCCCTTGTTCTTACCTAAAATTAGGCATCCCGCTGTGAAACATCACCATTCCTCTTGCTACTTGGTGACCTCATTCCAACAATTTTATCCTCTCTCTTCTGCATTTATTTATTCATTGAAAAGTATTTATTAAGTATCTGTTTGTGCCAGATGTCATTTTAAGTGCTAGAGACACATAGCAAGCAAAATCAGTGTTGGTGAGGGTGTGGAGAAAAGGGAATACTTGTGAAGTGTTGGTGGGAATGTACATTGGTGCAGCCACTATAGAAAACAGTACAGAGATTCCTCAAAAAATAAAAATAGAACTACCATATGATCCAGCAATTCCACTATGCACCCTAATTTTCATAGCAGCATTATTTATAATAGCCAAGATATGGAAGCAAACTCTGTGTGTGTGTGTGTGTGTGTGTGTGTGTGTGTGTGTGTGTATAATGGAATATTACTTAGCCATAAAAAAATAATGAAATATTGTCATTTTCAACAACATGGATGGGCCTGGAAGGTATTATACTTAGTGAAGTAAGTCAGACAAAGACAAAAACTGTGTGTCTTCACATATGTGTGGAATCTAAAAAGTAAAACAAACGAATATAACAAAAAATAAACGGATTCATAGTTACTAAGAACAAACAAGTGGTTACCAGAGGGAAGAGAGAGTGGGGAGGGGCAAAATAGGAGTAGAGGATTAAGAGGTACAAATAAATAAGCTACAAGGATCTATTGTATAGCACAGGGAATATAACCAATATTTTATAATAACTTTAAATGGAGTATAATCTATAAAAATATTGAATCACTATGTTGTACACTTGAAATTAATATAATATTGTATTGTAAATCAACTATACTTCAGTAAAAAAGTACTAGCAGACCTTTTTTGTATGGAGACATTTACATAGGGAATTGGAATTAAGAGTGCCGACGAGTACTGTAATTGTGAATAGAGCATCAGAACAGCCAGACTCAGAGTATGACATTTCATCAAAGACCACACACATGTGGAATTCAGTGTGACTGGCTGTAAGAAGGATGCTCCAGAAGGTATAAGAGGCAGTGCAAAGAGCCCTGAGGTGGGAAATGTTCCTGGCTGACGTATGAGAATAAAGATGAGGGGGAGTGGAGAAACAAGAGGGTGGGAACAGGTCAGTCTCCGTGGCTTTGCTCTGCATGAGGTGTGAGTCTGTAGGAGAGTGTTGCACAGGGGGATGGCATGCTCTTTAGGTTTTCAAAAGATCATTCCGTTCCCCGGGAGGAGAATAGTGTTCAAGGTAAGGGTGGAAACTGGGATACCAGTTATGCGGCTCTTGCAATCACCCAGACAAGAAGAAAACAGTGGCCTGGCCCAGGCTGGTGGCAAAGAAAATGTGAGAAGTCTTTGGATGGAATTTGTACTCAGAAGTATAGGAAAGATATAGGGTTTCCTCTGTTCACCGGCACATGGCCATCTGAGGGTAGAGCCATGGAATATTTTCCTCCAGGCTCCTGTTTGCATAACACTGAGCCGTGACTTCTCCACACAAGTGTACCACTGCAGAACCAGAGGCCAGCACCACCTCCAACTCCTTCTCTGCTCCATGTTTTTTATAAAAACCGATAGAAGTCAGCACTTGGCTAATCTAAGTTTTTACAGCCTTAAATAGTTAAGTTGATACCTAAATATATATATATATATATATATATATATATATATATATATATATAAGCGTTACCTGACATTCAAATTACACTGGGACCCTCAACTTAGTCTGAGTTAGTTCAGTTTTGTCATCTGATAACAAATTCAATTGCATGCCTTTTCTCCTAGCTTGATATATACACATATCATAAATAATTGCACTGACTTTTCAAATCCCAATATATTAGGTTATATTCTTTTCCTAATTTTGCCCTTCACAAAAGCTACTATTTCCTTGTAAAATGTGCCTATTTTAACTCATTTCTTTCGGTCAGTTTGCATTTTCCATCTTTACTAATGTTGTCACCATCTTTCATTAACCATCAACAGGAAATTGCATTTACTTGAAGCCTATTCCTTTCATCATATAATTAAAAAGTTAATTAATATCAGGCGTATTGTTGGCTTCTCTGATGCTTCATTAAATACTTCCTTCCTGAAGACACTGTCAGTTATTTTAGTTGTTATTAATGGTCTTTGAACTTCAATTCTTTTTAATGTCAAAACTCATATTTAAACCTACGTTGAATTAATTTTGCAGGTGAAACTTCATCCAAAGGTTATTGCATTAATTATTGGTTAAAAGCCATTTATTGTCTTCTGATATCTGGGTTCAGCTGTTTTTTGACTACCCTCAAATTCCAGACACTGATATGGCAATCCAAAATTTGCCGGGCAGTTTCTATTATTATGTAATATATATAATAATATATTATATAACAATATATTATAAATAATATGTATTATAATATATAAATGTATGTTATATATGTATACTATAATATATAGTGTGTGTATATGTATATATATATATATATATATATATATGTTTTATTTTTAAAGTAATGAGCAAAATTCCCTTCAGTCCTGACCTGTTTATTGGAAATTCTTACTATCTCGTTGACTTTACAGAAATTTGATTATATTCTCCTATATATTTCCCTTTATATATATATATATATATATATATATATGTATGTATATATATATATATATATATATATAATATTGTTTGCCTTCCACAGGTTTATATCTTTGAGAACTTGGGGTAGGGTTCTCCTGCTATCCACCACTGCTTCGAGATAATATATTTTTGTCCATGTTGACTCAATCTTTACTCCACTAAGAGTCACCCCTCTACCTGACACCTCAGTCCCCGGATTCCCTGAAGCTGGGTGAGGGCATGCCTGTGCCTCTAACACCTCATCACCTTATATTTGTTACTGTCTTTGGGGTATGCATCCCTCGTACCTCAAGCCTAGAACAGGGATGAATATTTCCCAAGTAGACCATCCTGGATATGGGCACCCCTTCCTGCTGCTTCCCAGGGCCCCTCTGGATAAGGGGATTGATGGATGTCAGCACTCTGGAGCTGTTGCAGCTTTAAATGTTTTGCCTGATGGGGTTTGCTGCTTTCCCGGAAACATAAAGGGGCCTTTCTGGCTCTCAGAGTCCCATCACCCACCAAATGTCAGCCTAGAGTGGTGTGTTGGAGCTTTGCTTTGGGATAGAGCTCTGAGTGGTGGTGTCCACATCAGCCCAGCATTCTGAAGGTAGCACACTGAGCAGCCTGTAGATTTTCTCCCCCAGTTTCATTCCTAATTCTTATGACATGTATTCAAGTATTACATATACATACAGAAAAGTATAGATTCACAGGTGTCCAGCTTGATGGATGTGTATAGAGTGAATGTGCCTATAACTTCTCTCTCCCCACTTTACCGAAACTCCATTTTCCATATCACCAACAACCTCCATGTTGCCAGGTTTAAAATACTCCTCTCTCATCTTCCAGGGTCTTCATCCCTGACTTTATTTTTTATTGCAGCATAGTTGATTTACAATGTTGCATTAGTTTCTGGTGCACAGCAAAGTGATTCATATATATATATATATATATATATATATATATATATATATATATATATATATATATTCTATTTCATATTCTTTTCCATTATGGTTTATCACAGGATATTAAATATAGTTCCCTGTGCTATACAGTAGGACCTTGTTGTTTATCCTTTCTATATATAATAGTTTACATCTGCTAATCCCAAACTCCTAGTCTTTCCCTCCCTCACACCCCTCCCCCTTTACAACCACAAGTCTGTTCTCAATTTCTGTGAGTCTGTTTCTATTTCATAGATAAGTTCATTTTTGTCATATTTTAGATTCCACATATAAGTTATATCATATGGTATTTGTCTTTCTCTTTCTGACTTACTTTGCTTAGTATGATAATTTTTAGTAGCATCCATGTTGCTGCAAATGGCATTATTTCATTCTTTTCTATGGCTGAGTAACATTCCATTGTATATGGGTACCACATCTTCTTTATCTATTCATCTGTTGATGGACATTTAGGTTGTTTCCACCTTGGCTATTGTAAATAATGCTGCTATGAACATAGGGTGCATGTACATTTTCAAATTACAGTTTTCTCCAGATATATGCCCAGCAGTGGATTTGCAGGATCATATGGTAACTATATTTTTAGTTTTTTTAAGGAACTTCCATACTGTTCTCCATAGTGGCTGCACCAGTTTACATTCCCATCAACAGTGCCGAGGGTTCCCTTTTCTTCACACCTTCTGTAGCATAAAATACTCCTCTCTCTTCATCTACTGAAACTTGCAGCTTCAACAGATTTGACATCTATGCTCTTTTCCATAACCCAAAATAACATGCCCCAAAGATAACTCTCCACATCCCATCCTCAATTCTGAACCCATTCTCATTCCTATCATCTCTCACCTAATTCTTAAGAAATGAAAGTCCCAACCACTCAGCTATCTAAGTCCCAAACAGAGAAGTAGTCCTTCAAGTCTCTCTTTCTCTCAGTCAAATCTTCAATGAGCCCAGTCATCTTGACATCTTTAGAATCTCTTATTTGTTTTTATTTAAATCCATCTGCCACCATATTTTCCAAATATACCACCATTTCTTGGTGAATGGCTACAATAGCCTCTTGTTGAAGACTCAATTTCCTCTCCTTTCTTCCTCAAATCTACTCTTCACTTAGACAATGTAGCAACAGCAATTATTTTTAATCAATACTGTTGACCCTTGAAAAAAACACGGGTTCATAAATTGAGCATGATGCTTCTACTTAAATCGTTCAAGGGACATAATTATTTAATAAAATACAAAGTCTTTGTTGAGCCTTAGAATTTCCTGTGTGCTTTGACCTTTGATGAACTCCATAAGCTCAACCGGCCCACTTCTCACCTGCTAGGTTCTTGCCGTGTGCCCTGCTTGGGGAAGCATCTTTCCTCTCAGTTCAAAGCCTTCATCCACACCATTATCTTGTGGAGAACATTCATCCATGGCCTTCTCAAGGTCTATTCCCTTTCATCTTTCAGAAACTGGCTTAAATGCTGCATTATCAGGAAGCTCTTTTGCCAATATAGACCCTACCATTTTCTTTTGTAGACACTCTACAAAAGAGAGTGTGAGGAGTATATTTCACAAGTTTTAATGAAAATATGTGTGCTTTTTTTGTTTGTATTATTTCTATCGTCTGTCACCCCCACAGAGTGCAAACTTCATAAGGTCAGAGGCTAAGTTTGTTAAATCTCCTATTGCTTTACCTGTGCAGAGTATTGTGTCTGACACATGGTAGATACACATTACACAACTGTTTAATAAATGCAGAAAAGTCCTGTAATTGTAATTTTAGAGATTGTAATTATAATTGTAAGGCTAAAATTCAGGGAATCTACAGAAATATTATGTGACGGGAGTATCCTCAGCATTTATTTCATTTAATTTTCATAATATTTTGGGGGTGAGGCCTTGTTAATCCCATCTGAAGCTGTGGGCCTTTTATGTAGTGCATTCTTGAGGAAATCAGGAATAGTCCTCATCACTTTACATTTGTTCTCTTAATATTTATGACCTGGGATGGTTATTTCCATTTTATAGAAACAGCCTTAATGGAGTCATATTAGTTATTCAAGTTCATCCATAGTGAGGAAATTACAGGGTCAGACTTGAAACATTGGTGTTGATGTTACTGAGCTCAAGTTTTCAACGTGATCGGCGTTGTGTCCCACTCCTGGGAAACCACCTGGATCACGTTGTTTTCCAAAGGCTGCTATAACAATGATCATCAATAAGGGGAAAAAAACAACAGAAATTCATTTTCTCACAGTTCTGAAGGTTAGAAGTCCAAAATCAAAATGTTGGCAAGGCCATGTTCCTTCTGAAGGCTTCTAAGGAAGAATCCTTCCTTGCTTCTCCCAGTTTCTGGTGGCTCCATGAGTTTCTTGGTTTATGGTAGCATCACTCCAATTTTGGGCTCCATTTTCCATGGTTGTCTTATCCCTGTGTTCACCAAATCTCTCTCTCATTGTGAGCACAACATTTACTGGACTCTGGGCCACCCTAATCCAGTGTGAGCTCATCTTAACTTGATTGCTTGATGATCTGCAAAGACCCTATTTCCAAACAAGGTCATAGTCACAGGTACAGGAGGTTAGGACTTCAACATATCTTTTTGGAGGGACACAATTGAACTGACAACAGACTCCTCAAAAAAAATAAAGTATCCAGGAACACAGACAATACTCTAAGACAGAAAATTCTTCTCAAAGGGAGTTTCCTCAAACTTTGAGATCCCTCCTGTTTCATCTCAAACACAAAACAGAACTCATAATTCATAGGCAAGTCCAGCAATGACATTTATTCTTAACATCCTCAACCTCCAGCCCAAAAGCAGCTCTGGTACAAAATGAAAATTTTTAGCTGAGGAGACAAGCAAAAGATTCAGGCAAAAGCTTTTCCCCATGTCCCCAGTTACTGTTCTTGGGACAGTTCTCAAGATGTCTTTATACTTCTTCTATGGGAAGAGAAGCAAACTGAGGGGAAAGTGTGCAGATCAGGGAAAGCTTATCCAAAATCAAAGCCCAAAGAAACCTTGGAAACATTCAGAAAGATGACTGAGCTTTATTTATATTAAGTGATTGAAATCACTCAAGGTCCAAAGCAACCTTTTGCAGGAAGAGGATACTCCATAAGGAGATGAAGTCACTGTGAGGCAGGACATTTATCTAAATCACCAGAGGATTCCAAACCCATTTTTCTAACAAATGGCAAAGACAGCAGCTGGGAAAAACCCACACTTCCACCCATTCTTGACAAATATCAGGCCTTAGAATTGGTGCCTAACTGTCAAATTGCAGTTGGAAGTAGAACAGGACTCAGCAAAATGAGGAGGAGCTTATAAAAGTACATAAAATGTCAAGAAGGAGCTGCCAACATTAAGTTTGAAAAAGATTAAAAGAAGCAGCTTCTTAATTATGCACATATATTACAGCCAAAAATGAAAGCAGATTAACAGGCACACAAAAATTAACGGATCCATTCTTTAAAAAATACGTTCCAAGTAAAAGAAGAGTCTCAACAAGTCCTTTTCAATTTAGAAGTACTTTAAAAGACATGAATTAGGTAAAAACAAAGATGAAAAGGTAAAACATCCTAAGAAAATTTAAAAGAAAATTATATTGGTAAGAAAATAATTTGAGAACTAAGCAAACCATGAGTAGAAATAACTTAGAAACATTAGGAGACAAACTAGACAAAAGCTGAAACTCAACTCTCATGACTTGAGTTAATTTTGTTGAATAAGAGAAATAAAAGATGAAAAAACAAGGAGAGAATATTTTAAATGGAATGTAAGGCCAATCCAAGTTAAATTTAACTTTTTAAATAACAAAACCAATGAATACAAGATAATATGCTTTTTAAAGCATACTACAGAATTTTTCTGCTAAAACAAAAGAATAGTTTGATCTAAAATTTAAAGTACATCCATCTATTCCCTGATCAACCATTTCAATATTTAATACTATGAGCTGTCCACTGAACTTCAAGAATAAGCACAGAATTATTCAGACCTACAAACAGAAATAACTACTCTAACAGGAAGAAAATACTTCTACTAAGCTGGAGCTATTCAAGGCAGCCTTGGATGCGTTGAAAATGCCCCTTCCTTCTTAAAACTTCGTGTCTGATCACTGCTGGAGGAAACTATACAGGTCATTACCATCATCAGTCCTTTATCAGCACCCTCAGCTGGCCCTGCATGCCTTTAGACAGTGAGCAGCACTAGTTTGCTGTTCCCGATCGTACCATCCTGAGCCTTAATTCCTTTTCTCAATCAGCCCTATGTGCACCCCACCATCTCTCTGTGTCTCTGTCTCTGCATAATGGTCATGCCATCTCTTTCACAGAGGAAATTGGAGCCAATATGTCTAAGTTCACTCAACCTCCTATCCCTAAGCATGTATAACAGATGTTCTAGCATCTGTTATGATGCTAGTTATCCTTTTCACCTCCTCTCTATTCTCAAGGAAATGTGCCCATTTCCTGTTCAAGAACACTATGTCTTCATGCATGATCCCACCCATGTCTTCTCTGGCTCCTGAAAGCTTATAGAGCAACATGTCACACCCCCTCTTGAGTCTGACATGGAAAGTACTCCATCATCCCATTCCTGCCCCTCTCACACACCCTGTCTCCTTCCTCCCCCTCTCCCATTCCCAAAGGACCCCATCCTCCAGCCAAACCAATCTCCTTAAAGATGTCTCAGCATACAATTTCTCTGCTTACACTGCCTTCTTTCCTGAGTCCATCCAATATTCACTTTCATCATTTAGTTCAAGTGGTCATAAATCTGTGAAAATTCTCTTCATTCTTTTGGGTAGACACATTCCTAAATTCTGCTAAACCTCTCTATACACAATTATGCAGTATTAACTTTTACAATGCATGGCAAATTTCTGTTTAAAAATCTAACCTCTCCTACTGATGTTTGAAGCCTTTCAGAGCAGGGACTACTCTACGCTCTTCTTTGATTCTCTGATATCTATCACAGGTAAGACCACATTTGGCTGTCATTAGGTATTTGTTGAGTTGAGTGAATTGGCTGAGGTACAGGTAGGTTAAATCACAGGTCACATACCTAATGTGTGAAAATGGCCACTTTCCAAATTAGGCTCCACAGACTATAAAATCAGGGCCCTTTCCACTGTGCTGTGTGACCTCACTGAAAGGAAATTATTTCTTAATTACATGGCTTTGTGGCTAAATGCAATTTGATTAAAATTGTCAGAAGAAAATTGAAATCCAAAGGCATGAGGAGGAAGCGAATCTCACTAGTGGCTCAGGACCCCTACTGGGCATCAGTCACCAGTGCTGGACACAAATGACTCTAGCTTCAATGGGGATTTTTGTTTGTTTTTCTTCCTGAGAGATATGGCTTGATGGGCAAGGGAAGGATATGTCCACACACCTTTCAAAATTTTCTTGAACAGATGGTACACAGATGCTCCATTGTTCATAACTGAGAGAAATATAATTGCAGTGAAAGCTCATATCAATGCCTATTTGGGTTATCAAGCCACAAGATTTAAGCCTTCCTCTAATGATAGCACAAAATAAGTTCTAAGTGGTACATGTCAGAACACTCAGAATATTCATTCAACAAAGAGTGACTTGCTGAAGCGATAAGAAAATGAATTCAAAATAATAAGGGGTAAAATTCAAGGAACGTTGTGTACCTAATCACATCACAAGAAGAATGGAAAGAATCATGGGTCATTTAACAATTGTGTCTGATTTGTCAAAATTACATGATAATGCTTATTTCCTTTCTTTTATTTATTTATTTTTGGGGGTAAATATTTTACAATTTATATTTACTTCCTTATGTTTTTCTTCACTTTAAAATCTTCTTATTACCAAATATTCTGGTCAGCTAAAGAGTGATCAAAAAATCCTTTTTTCTTTTGCAGAGACCTGATGCTACCATTGGAGAGATTGTTTTAATTTTTTTTTTTTTTTTTTTGCTGCTTGTCCAACTTTGTTTATATATTTGACACATACAGGGGCTGGGAGTTATGGAGTTTACCCAGGACTATAGATTTGTCCACTCTGGTCCTGTGAATCAGTTTTCTTTGATATTCTTTTGCCAAAGGTCAGGTTTAATGAGGGTTTCAGCAAACCTAGGTTTAAAGAGAGGTCTGTCTAAGATATAACAAATGTTTAGTAAATGCTTTTGAGCAGTGATTTCTGGAAAGTTGTTAAAATACTATTTTCCACATAGAGTCCTCATGGAGGTTGAGATAGGTGAAAGAATAGCAAAAACAAGACATATACTTGACCTTCAGAATAAGTTTCAGTGTCCTTGGTTTAATGGAAACAGTGTAATGTACATGCAGCAAGCCCTGAGTCTGGTTTCTTACTCTGTCCCTTTCTTCCTGTGTGTCAGTAAAGTTATACATCAAATCAGATAAACTCATTCATCTTTAAAATGCAGCTATTTATACAACTATCAGAGAACTGAATCTAAAGCTCTGGGCATGAAAGTTTGAACGTAATAGGTGTACACCAAACCTTAGTTTTATCCTATTTAATCAAGATCATTGGCACTCTTAAAGTTAACATGTTAACAGTGCATTTTCCAAAACTTTCAGAAAAATTCAATTTTAATTTTGTCTGATTAATGGCATTAGTGTTCACATAAAAAGCCCTATGCATACTTATATCAGCCTGTAATTTTCTTTTTTGGTAATATCTTTGGTTTTGGTGTCAGGGTGATGGTCTTTGGGAGATATTTTATGTTTTCAGCCTTTTAGAAGAGTTTGAGAAGGATGGTTGTAAGTTCTTTGTATGTTTGGTAGAATTCTCCAGTGAAACCATCTGCTCCTGGACTTTCATTTTGAAGGAGGCTTTTGTTTGTTTGTTTTTAATCACACATTCCGTTTCACTTCTAGTGATCAATCTGTTCAAATTATTCCATTTTGATTCAGTTTTGGTGAGCTGTATGTTTCTAGAAACTTGTCCATTTCTTCTAAGTTGTCGACTTTGTTGGCATATCCATACCTATCAATACCTCTTTATATCAACTTTCAAGATATAATGCTTTGAGGACAAGAATAATGACCTGGAATAAATAAATAAGATTTTTGAGAATGAATTTGTTAATAATAGTGGAATATCTCTCTCAAGATAAGTGCTCCATAGATATTTGCTAAATAAATGAATAACAAATAATTATATACATTCAAAATTTAACATTTACGATTGTTCCAGAGAAAGGGCCAGAAAACTGGTAATTAATCACTTTATTCCTCCATTCTCTATGTCTCCTGAGCTGACCCTTCCCTCCCAGCTCCTCAATGTCAGAAGGAAGATCCAATAAAGGGAAGAGAACAAATTCATGCCAACTAGAGAAATTCCTATGCTGGCACTTATCTCAACTAACACAGCATGGTTTTATAGTTACTTGATTATCAGTCTCATCACTAGTTTCTGAATTCTACAAGAATGGGAAATATGTTGATATTCATGACTTGTGTGATTTTTTGGAACATACTCAAAAGATGCTGTTATATCAGTAGATGAAATATTGCATATGTAAATAAATGCAAGAACTACTAAGTTCAATACCTATTATGAGCTATTTTAACAAACACAAAAATGTTTCCATCTTTCTGGAACTCATTCTGGTGCCCAGAGAGTGACTCATTTATATCCACTCTTATTATAAAGTCATTTTCAACTTATAGTCTCCTTTTACTTTCAAGTAAGAGGAAGGAAAATATGCTTGCTCATTTGGAAAAAGTAAATGAACAGATGACCAAAATTCTCTCATCTTTATCCTAGAGGGCAGATATTTGCTAACATTTTATTTAATTGCAAACTTCTGAACTTTATTGGAGAGGGATCTTTACAAAGTAGCTTTTAAGAACCTAATCAACTTGTCAAGTTAAAAAAAATTCATGTTTATTAAATTTCACCATCCCTTAACACTTTTCTTCATACTTTCACTCAGTTAATTGCAATTAAAGATCTAGATACATCATACTTATCGATTATAAATATAATAATTGGGAAGTATTGTGTTTTCACGTGAGTAAAATCCATACCTAATTGATGTCATGCAATTATCAAAAACTAAAGATAGAACACTATTGCTTTCTTTAAAGGACTTTATTTTTATTAATTTTGCTTTCATAGACATATTCATGAGATAACCACATGCATCTTCCCTAGAATCTTTTTTTTTAACACGTTTATTGGAGTATAATTACTTTACAATGGTGTGTTAGTTTCTACTTTATAACAAAGTCAATCAGCTATACCTATACATATATCCCCATATCTCCTCCCTCTTGTGTCTCCCTCTAATCCTCCCTATCCCACCTCTCTACATGTTCATAAAACACCAGGCTGATCTCCCTGTGCTATGCAGCTGCTTCCCACTAGCTATCTTTTAACATTTGGTAATGTATTTATGTCCATAATGGCCACTCTCTCACTTCGTCCCAGGTTATGCTTCCCCCTCCCCATGTCCACAAGTCCATTCTCTATATCTGTGTCTTTATTCCTGTCCTGCCCCTAGCTTCTTCGGAAACTTTCTTTTTTTTTTTTTAGATTCCATATATTTTTGTTAGCATACGGTATTTGTTTTTCTCTTTCTGGCTTACTTCACTCTGCATGACAGTTTCTAGATCGATCCACCTCACTAAAAATAACTCAATTTCATTTCCTTTTATGGCAGAGTAATATTCCATTGTATATATGTGCCACATCTTCTTTATCCATTCATCTGTTGATGGACATTTAGGTTGCTTCCATTACGTGTCTATTGTAAATAGACCTGCAGTGAACATTGTGGTAGAGGACTCTTTCTGAATTAAGGTTTTCTCAGAGTATATGCCCAGTAGTGGGATTGTTGGGTCGTATGGTAGTTCTATTTTTAGTTTTTTAAGGAACTCCATACTGTTTCCATAGTGGCTGTATCAATTTACATTCCCACCAACAGTACAAGAGTGTTCCCTTTCCTCCAAACCCTCTCCAGCATTTAATGTTTGTAGATTTTTTTGAAGATGGCCATTATGACTGATGTGAGGTGATACCTCATTGTAGTTTTGATTTGCATTTCTCTAATGATTAGTGACGTTGAGCATCATTTCATGTGTTTGTTGGCAATCTGTATATCTTCTTTGGGGAAATGTCTGTTTAGATCTTCAGCCCATTTATGGATTGGGCTTTTTGTTTTTTAGATATTGAGCTACATGAGTTGCTTGTAAAAATTGGTAATTAATCCTTTGTCAGTTGCTTCATTTGCAAATATGTTCTCCCATTCTGAGGGTTGTCTTTTTGTCTTGTTTATGGTTTCCTTTGCTGTGTAAAAGCTTTGAGGTTTCATTAGGTCCCATTTGTTTATTTTTGTTTTTATTTCCATTTCTCTAGAAGGTGAGTCAAAAAGGATCTTGCTGTGATTTATGTCATAGAGTGTTCTGTTTATGTTTTCCTCTAAGAGTTTTATAGTGTCTGGCCTTACATTTAGGTTTTTAAACCATTTTGAGTTTATTTTTGTGTAAGGTGTTAGGGAGTGTTCTAATTTCATTCTTTTACATGTAGCTGTCCAGTTTCCCCAGCACCATTATTGAAGAGGCTGTCCTTTCTCGATTGTATATTCTTGCCTCCTTTATCAAAAATAAGGTGACCATATGATCACAGGTTTATCTCTGGGCTTTCTAACCAGTTCCATTGATCTATTTTTTTCTGTTTTGGGGTCAGTACAATATTGTCTTCATTACTGTAGCTTTGTAGTATAGTGTGAAGTCCAGGAGCCTGATTCCTCAAGATGCATTTTTTTTTCCCTCAAGATTGCTTTGGCTATTTGGAGTCTTTTGTGATTCCATAAATATTTTAAGATTTTTTTAAATTCTAGTTCTATAAAAGTGCCATTGGGGGCTTCCCTGGTGGTGCAGTGGTTGAGAGTCCTCCTGCCGATGCAGGGGACACAGGTTCATGCCCTGGTCCGGGAGGATCCCACATGCTGCGAAGCGGCTGGACCCGTGAGCCATGGCCGCTGAGCCTGTGCGTCCGGAGCCTGTGCTCCACAACGGGAGAGGCCACAACAGTGAGAGGCCCGCGTACCGCAAAAAAAAAAAAAAAAAAAAAAAAAATAAGTGCCATTGGTAATATGATAGGGATTGCATTGAATCTGTAGATTGTTTTGGGTAGTATAGTGATTTTCAAAATATTGATTTTTCCAATCCAAGAACATGGTATATATCTTCATCTGTTTGTGTCATCTTTGATTTCTTTCATCAGTGTCTTATTGTTTTATGAGTAAAGGCCTTTTATCTACTTATGTAGGTTTATTCCTAGGTATTTTATTCTTTTCGTTGCAATGGTTAATGGATTGTTTCCTTAATTTCTCTTTCTGATCTTTCATTGTTAGTATATACGAATGCAAGGGATTTCTGTGCATTAATTTTGTATCCTGCAACTTTACCAATTTCATTGATTAGCTCTAGTAATTGTTTGGTGGCATTTTTAGGATTATCTATATATATTATCATGTCATCTGCAAACTGTGACAATTTTACTTCTTCTTTTCCAAATTGAAACCTTTTATTTCTTTCTCTTCTCTGATTGCTGTGGGTAGGCTTTTCAAAAATATGTGAATAATACTCGTGAGAATGGCTAAAATTTCAAAAACTATGTTGAATAATAGTGGGGAGAGTGGGCAACATTGTCTTGTTCCTGATCTTAGTGGAAATGTTTTCAGTTTTTCACCATAGAGAACAATGTTGTCTGTGGGTTTTTCATATATGGCTTTTATTTTATTGAGGTAAGTTACCTCTATTCCTACTTTCTGAGGATTTTTTATCATAAATGGGTGTAGAATATTGTTGAAAGTCTTTCTGCATCTATTGAGATGATCATATGGTTTTTCTCCTTCAATTTGTTAATATGGTGTATCATATTGATTGATTTGCATATATTGAAGAATCCTTGCATTCCTGGGATAAACCACAATTGATCATGGTGTATGATCCTTTTAATGTGCTATTGGATTCTGTTTCCTAATATTTTGTTGAGGATTCTTGCATCTGTGTTCATCAGTGATATTGGCCTGTAGTTTTCTTTTTGGGACATCTCTGTCTGGTTTTGGTATCAGGATGATGGTAGCCTTATAGAATGAGTTTGGGAGTGTTCCTCCCTCTGCAATATTTTGAAAGAGTTTGAGAAAGATAGGTGTTAGCTCTTCTCTAAATGTTTGATAGAATTCGCCTGTGAAACCATTTGGTCCTGGGCTTTTGTTTGTTGGAAGAACTTTAATCACAGTTTCATTTCAGTGCTTGTGATTGGTCTGTTTATATTTTCTATTTCTTCCTAATTCAGTCTCAGAAGATTATGCTTTTCTAAGAATTTGTCCATTTCTTCCAGGTTGTCCATTTTATTGACATATAGTTGCTTGTAGTAGTCTCTCATGGTCCTTTGTATTTCTGAAGAGTCAGTTGTTACTTCTTTTTAATTTCTAATTCTGTTGATCTGAGTCTTCTCCCTTTTCTTCTTGATGAGTCTGGCTAATGGTTTGTCAATTTGTTTACCTTCTCAGTGAAGGAGCTTTTAGATTTATTGATGTTTGTTGTCATTTCTTTCATTTCTTTTTTATTTATTTCTGATCTGATTTTCATGATTTCTTCCCTTCTGCTAACTTTTGGGGTTTTTTTGTTCTTCTTTCTCTAGTTACTTTAGGATTAAGGTTAGATTGTTTATGTGAGATTTTTCTTGTTTCTTGAGGTAGTCTTGTATAGCTATATACTTCCCTCTTAAAACTGCTTTTGTTGCATCCCATAGGTTTTGGATCATGTTTTCATTGTCATTTGTCTCTAGGTTTTCTTGATTTCCTCTTTGAGTTCTTTAGTGATCTCTTCATTATTTAGTATCGTATTGTTTACCCCCCATGTGTCTGTGTTTTTTGCATTTTTCCCGTGTAATTTATTTCTAATCTCATAGTGTTGTGGTCAAAAAAAATGCTTGATATGTTTTAATTTTCTTAAGTTTACTGAGGCTTGATTTGTGACCCTAGATGTGATCTATCCTAGAGAATGTTCCATATGCCCTTGAGAAGAAAGTGTATTCTGTTGTTTTCGGATGGAATGTCTTGTAAATATCAATTAAATCTATCTTTTCTATTGTGTCATTTAAAGCTGGTGTTTCCTTATTAATTTTCTGTTTGGATGATCTGTCCATTGGTGTATGTGAGGTGTTAAAGTCCCCCACTATTATTGGGTTACTGTCAATTTCCTCTCTTAAAGCTGTTAGCACTTGCCTTATGTATTGAAGTCTTCCTATGTTGGGTGTATATATATTTATAATTGTTATATCTTCTTCTTGGATTGATTCTTTGATCATTATGTAGCTCCCTTCCTTCACTTTTGTAACATTCTTTATTTTAATGTCTACTTTATCTGATATGAGTATTGTTACTCCAGCTTTCTTTTGATTTCCATTTGCATGGAATATATTTTTCCTTCTCCTCACTTTCAGTCTGTATATGTCCCTAAGTCTGAAGTGGGTCTCTTGTAGACAGCATATATTTGGGTCTTGTTTTTGTATCCATTCAGTGAGCCTGTTTCTTTTTTTTAGACCATTTAATCCATTCACATGTAAGATAATTATCAATATGTGTGTTCCTATTACCATTTCCTTAATTGTGTTGGGTTTGTTTTTGTAGTTCCTTTTCTCCTCTTGTGTTTCCAACTTAGGGAAGTTCCTTTAGCATTTGTTGTAGAGCTGCTTTGGTGGTGCTGAATTCTCTTAGCTTTTGCTTGTCTGTAAAGCTTTTGATTTCTCCATCGAATCTGAATGAGATCCTTGCAGGTTAGAGTAATCTTGGTTGTTGGTTCTTCCCTTTCATCACCTTAAATATATCATGCCAGTCCCTTCTGGCTTGTAGAGTTTCTGCTGAGAAATCAGCTGTTAACCTTATGGGAGTTCCCTTGTATGTTATTTGTGTTTTTTCATGTGTTACTTTCAATAATTTTTCTTTGTCTTTAATTTTTTTCAATTTGATTACTGTGTCTTGGCATGTTTCTCCTTGGGTTTATTCTGCCTGGTACTCTCTGCATTTCCTGGGCTTGGATGTCTATTTCCTTTCTCATGTTAGGGAAGTTTTGACTATAATGTCTTCAAATATTTTCTTGGGTCCTTTCTTTCTCTCTTCTCTTTCTGGGACCCCTATAATGTGAATGTTGGTTCATTTAATGTTATCCCAGAGGTCTCTTATGCTCTCTTCATTTCTTTTCATTCCTTTTTCTTTATTCTGTTCTGAGGCAGTGAATTCCACCATTCTGTCTTCCAGGTCACTTATCCATTCTTCTGCCTCAGTTATTCTGCTATTGATTCCTTCTAGTGTAGTTTTCATTTCAGTTATTTAATTTTCATATCCATTTGCTCTTTAATTCTTCTAGGTGTTTGTTCTTAAATTCTTCTAGGTCTTTGTTAAATATTTCTTGCATCTTCTTGATCTTTGCCTCCATTCTTTTTCCGAGGTCCTGGATCCTCTTCACTATCATTATTCTGAATTCTTTTTCTGGAAGGTTGCCTATCCCCACTACATTTAGTTTTTTTTTCTGGGGTTTTATCTTGTTCCTTCATCTGGTACATAGTCCTCAGCCTTTTCATTTTGTCTATCTTTCTGTGAATGTGGGTTTTTTTTCCATGGGCTGCAGGATTTTAGTTCTTCTTGCTTCTGCTGTCTGCCCTCTAGTGGATGAGGCTATCTCAAAGCCTTGTGCACGGTTCCTGATGGAGGGACTGGTGGTGGGTAGAGCTGGGTGTTGCTCTGGTGGGCACAGCTCAGTAAAACTTTAATCCACTTGTGTGCTGATTGGTGGGGCTGACGTCCCTCCCTTGTGATTTTTTGGCCTCAGGTGACCCAGAACTGGAGTCTAGAGTCTCTTTGGTGGGGCTAATGGCAGACTCCGGGAATGCTCACACCAATGAGTATTTCACAGAACTTCTGCTGTCAGTGTCCTTGTCCCTGTGGTGAGCTGCAGCTTCCCCCCGCCTCTTCAAAAGACCCTCCAAAGCCAGCAGGTAGGTCTGGTTCAGTCTCCTATGGGGTCACTGCTCCTTCCCTTTGGGTCCTGATGTGCACGCTACTTTGTGTATACCCTCCAAGAGTGGAGCCTCTGTTTCTCCCAGTCCTGTCGAAGTCCTGCAATCAAATCCCACTAGCCTTCAAAGTTGATTCTCTGGGAATTCCTCCTCTCATTGCTGGACCCCCAGGTTGGGAAGCCTGATGTGAGGCTCAGAAACTTTACTCCAGTGGATGGAGTTCTGTGGTATAATTGCTCTCCAGTTTGTGAGTCATCCACCCAGCGGTTATGGGATTTGATTTTATTGTGATTGTGGCCTTCCTACCATCTCATTGTGGTTTCTCCTTTGTCTTTGGATGTGGGGTATCTTTTTTGGTGAGTTCCACTGTCTTCCTATTGATGATTGTTCCTATATATTAACTTTTAAGTTACAGTAGAGTGATTTCTGTTAAAAAAATTCTGCCAAGAATAAAAATATTCTTGTTTATCTAACTGGTTTTATCTATTTTAGAATATGTGTTTTTCCATACACATTTTAGAGTATGTCTATAATAACCTTGCTGGGATTTTTACCATAATTGCATTAACATTGTAGAGTAATTTGGAGAGGACTGGCACCTTTGCTATGTTGAGTCTTCCACTCCATAAAAATGATATGTCTCTCCATTTATTTATGTCTCCTGTGACTTGTTTCATTTTTTTTTATAATTCTTAGTATATAGATTATGCACATGATATGATAGTTTTATACCTATGTATTTCATTTTCTTGCAAGCAATTATAAATTGTATTGTCTTTTTATTTCAGTTGACATATGTTTGCTATTTATAGATAGAACTGTGATTGTTTTCCATGTGTTGAGTTTATATCCTGCAAACTTACCAAATTGCCTTATTAGTTCTAGGAATTTTTTGGTAGACCTCTTGGAATTATTTTATGGTCTATCTTGGTAAATGTTCCATGGACTTTTGAAAAAACATGTGCCCTCTGTGGTTGGGTGGAGTGTCTTATATTTGTGTTTATATCCTGTTGGTTGACTTGTGCTGTCAAGTGTTCTAAATCCTTGCCTGTTTTCTGTCTAGAAGTCCCTTTAAATGTTTAGGGTGGAGTGCTGAAGCTTCTTACTGTAACTGTGGATTTATTTCTCCTTTCACATTTTAGTTCATATTCCTCTTTATTGGGGTCCTTCACACACCGCTGTGTGAGAGAATCAGAACACTGACTGCCAACTCTTCCATGGGGCAGGGCTTTGGGATGAAAACTCAGCTCTTCATTTGACTTCACAAAAACTACTGAAAGGGCAGGGTTTTTTTTTCCATTGTTGCTTGGTTTGAGTTAGATATTGCCAAACATTTTTCTGTTCTTCTTCTCCACAATCTTCCCAGTCCTTTGGCCAGTGGGCTAAGCGTTCATGGAAGTTTTTGCATATGTGCCTCTTGGTAGTTCCAGTATGGAAGCTGTTGCAGCATCCTTTCTGGGATACATGGAAAGCAATAGGGAAACCCAGGGAACTCACCACTGTGTCATTTCTCAAGCCCCAGAACCCAAGAGAGCCTATCTGCCTTTCTTTCCACATGTCGGAGTCTTCCCATAATGGCTTATTGCATTATATCCAGGGCTTTTTATTCGTTAAGAAGGAGGACCTGGGGGGAATGGAGCTCCTCAATCTTCACCTGCAAAACATGATTCTATCAGCCTTTACCACTCAAAGCTCTCTTTAGGTTTGTTTTTCATAGGTTAATAGTTAAAAATATAATCAGCATATGCAGTCCTGTAATTCTGCACATTTTTAACTTGCTCTAATCTCTTTCATTCTTTCCTACAAACTAGCCATCTCTCCTCTGAGCTCATTTCTTATGGCTTCTCTCCAATTACAACTTATAGTAATCAACTCACACCTTGTCTGTTCTGTTTGTTCAATGTCTTCTTTTAAAGTTACAAGTTCGTTGAGAACATTATCTGCCTCCAAAGATATCTCGGGCAAGTGTTTTATCAAATGTTTCTCACTGCATGAAAGGATCCCCATCTTGCCAGCCTCCAAAAGAGATTTCTTCTTCACCTCCCAACTGAGCACTAATCCAGAGCTTCACATTTTAGGCTTCTATTATAGAAACAGAGTTCTTTAAGAGTCAGTTTCTAAATTAATCAAGTAGCAAACAATTCCTGAGGCTCTGTGGCCTAAAAGAAGAAAAACTGTTTCTTTCTTTTGTTATACACACAGCACAAACACCTGGGAACTCTGTTCCACCTCATCTCCTTTTAGATCTAGGCTGAGGAAGGAATACCTTCTTGAAAGTTCTGTCTTGCTGCACAGAGGGAAAATGAGTGCACAGTGCTGCCTCTTAGAGCTTTAACCCAGAAGTGATGCTCCATTCACTCACATGTCTTTGGTCATAGCTAAGTTTGAGTGGGGAAGTAAGATCCTACCACATGTTTGATGGGAGAAAAAATAAACTACTATGAACAGCCTTGGTGACTTCCAGAATAATGAAAAGAAAGTTCTCCCAGCATCCAGAGTCCTTGTATTTCAGGCGATATGCAGCACCTGGATTAAACTTGAGTGTTGTTGTTGCTGGGATTAGAGTGACTTTGTTCTGTTTATGGGAGGAAGGGTGGTAGTGGGCATTTGTGTTTGTCATAAAGGTAGAGGTGTGCTAAACACTGCCAGCTGTTTGAAAATAAGCATTCCTCTATTGTTCCTTATTAAACAATTTAGCTTAGGGAAGTAATGTCTTGGTTAAAATAAGAGTACGAGTGATTATGTATCCTAGTTGCTTTGAGAAGCACCTTAGTTATTTTGATGAAAAGGGTCTGTCTAATAATGTATCAAGCAACCATTAATCTTTTTCCCTATTGCTTCTTTTTGCCTAGAGATGGAGCAATTATTGTGTGACCATAAAGATAAAAATAACCTACTGTATATAGCTGAAGAAAAATGTAGAAGAGCTTGGGGGAAGAACCATACATTTATTCCTGGACTGGCAACATTGAAACTACTAATGATATGTGAAAAAACAATAAAACTCTAAATGATTAAGGCACCTCATCTGAATTTCAGTTTCATGCAGCTGGATGTATTCTAGACTTAACTGATCAAAACTTTAAAGTCTTCTTTATCTACTATTTAGTCAACCCAACTATGTATATACACATATACATATATCTATATATACACATATACATATATACATACATCTTCATCATCTATCTATCTACCTATATATCTAGAAAAAGAAAGAGAACAGAGATTATGTAACTTGTCCAAAACTGACAAATAGAAAATGGCAGAATTGAGATTTCAATTCAAGTCTCTGTGGTTACAAGATGTAATCTATTTACCTATCTACTAGCTATCTAAATAGGTTGTTGTCTACAAGGATCTTTTCTATTTTTCTATTAAAAACTTTTCAAAAATATTTGAAAAATTACAGAGATACATAAAGTGCAGACTAACTCTGCTTTATTTCTGTCCTCTTAATGTCCCCTATTGTTTTCCACAGCCAAATATTAAATTTCAAAATTTCTCAATAGAAGGGGATTTGGTTCATATGATTGGTAGTTAACAGAGAGACAACAGGGTAAAAAGGAAGAACCAAGTGAAAGGGAGGATCTTCTTTTCTCCAGGACTTTACAACCACAGCTTTCTGAGCATCTCTGGAATGCTATGGGATGAGACAGAGCTAATTTTTTGTAAAAGAATCAATAGCATGACATGTCTCTTTCTTTTTTCTTAAATTATTCTAGAGATACTGAGATTTACAGCATGAGTGACAACTCTTTAAAAAAGTACAACTATATTCCAAATTACAACCAGTCAGGCAGCAGACTTAAAAAAGAAAATAAAAAGACAGAGAAAATAGTTTTAAGCCATTGCTCATTTTAAACTTACTAAAAACTTTTTTCAATAAAATAACTTTTTATTTTTTCTTTGGTCAAAGGCAATAAAAATTACTTCGGGATATTTCTTAGCCCTAATACTTTCAAGTATTCTTTTAAACTTCAATCATTTTCTAAATTATTAAGTACATAAGAACCTATGTACAAAGACCTGAATCTATGAAAAAGTAACAATTTTTCCCATCTGTTCACTTATACATCCTCAAAACACACAAGTGGTTGAGGAATCCTCTCAGCTTCAGAAAAGACTAGACAACATCTTAGAAGTTTTGCAATTCTTTCTTCAATTTATTCAGTTTGAGAAAAAATCTTCATTTCTTAACCCTGCAGGCTTAAACAGAGACCTTGTTATAGGTATTTATGAGTTTAATTAAGTATATAAACACTAAGGTTTTCATTCTACTTATTTTGAACATCTTTATTGGTGTATAACAACACATACTGAAAAGTTCATGAACTAAAAAGTTCAGCTCACAAAAATGAAATCTCACAAAATGAATATAGTGAAGCAGCAACAAAATCAAGAAATAGAACAAATACCACTTCTCCTACTTATGTCCTCTCCTAGTAACATTCTCACCCTCTTCCCCAAAGGCACTCATTATCCTAGATTTATAAAATTTAGATCATATCTTATTTTTTTAAATTTTATATATGTGGAAAACTAGAATATGCATCGTTTGACTTGTATTCAATATTATGTTTGTGAAATTTATTTTTGTCTTTGTATATATAACTCTGATTCATTTATTTTTACAGCTATATACTGTATTCTTGTAGCATTATTACTAACATTATGTATCCATTCAACTTCGGAAATGCCTTAGGGTATTTCCAATATGGGGCTATTATAATGCCACTATGAGCATTTATGTCCCTGCATTTGGGTACACATATGCTGCATGCATTTCTAGTGGATACATACCTAGAAGTGGAATTACTGACTCACTGGGTGTGTGTATATCAACTACATAGATAGTGCCGAACAATCCTTCCAAAATGATGAGAATATAAATTGTATCCATGGGACTTCCTTGGAGGTCAGTGGTTAAGACTTCGCCTTCCAATGCAGGGGGTGTGGTTTCAATCCCTTGTGGAGGAGCTAAGATCCCACATGCTTCAGGGCCAAAAAAAAAGAAAAACATAAAACAGACGCAATATTGTATCAAATTCAATAAGGACTTTAAAAATTTGTTTTAAAAATAAATTGTATCCAATACATAATTGTGTCTTTGTCCACTTAGTTATCAAGCACTTGTGATTTCCCAATGATGTTTGTTACCATTATGTAAAGAAATACTATCCTGTTTGATAGATTTCTTCTTAGATCATTGACATGGTTTGTGCTTTGGCAAGGATATCATTTTTAGAAGGTTATTTTCAACAGTGTTTTCTGTTATATAGAAATAAAATAATTGTATCAGATGTACTTCTGCAAATATATTTTTCCTAGTCTGTGGCTTGTCTTCTCATTTTCTTGACATTGTTTTACACAGAGCAGAAGTTGTTTTTCTTTTTAATTAATGTCCATTATTATTGGTAAATGATCATAAATCAATCCCTTGTACAACTGCAAATGTTTTTTTTTTCTTGATGTAAGAGATGCAACTTATTTATTCAACTGAAAGCCCCCAGTATTAGCTAAATGTTTACAAGATATTTCAATAACACAATGGCTAATATTGTGAATTCAATTCTAAATTCAGGAAAATCTCAGGAAAACTTGCTGGTTAAAGGATTAGGAACCTTCCATTTATGAACTAGCTCACAAAGGTGTGCGCAGCAACAAGCCACAAGGTAACATTTTCCTAGAATTAATAGTTGTGGTTTAAAAATTTCTCATAGACATCATCCTACAAGAAAAATGGAAAACATGATTTAGCCTGGCATCAGCATGCACCAGCTAATAATACTGGTGTTCCCTCCTGGTCTCCTGTAATCTGAATCCTTGTTGAACAGCTGCATAAAAGAGGCTATGGCTTTAATTTGAATGAAGTCCAATTTTTCAATTATTTCCTTAATGGACTGTCCCTTTGGTGTGATATCTAAAAAGTCATCAGTGAACACAAGGCCAGTTAGGTTTTCTCCTATGTTATCTTCCAAATGTTTTATAATTTAGCACTTATATTTAGATCTATCATCCATTTGGAGTAAATTTTTGTAAAAGATGTAATGTTTCTGTTTAGATTTTTTTTCTTTTTTTGCATGTGAATATCTCATTTTTCCAGCACTGTTTCTTGAGAAGACCATTTTTGTTCTCTAATAATGCATTTTCTTTCTTTTCAAAGATCATCAGACTATATTTATGGGGATAGGACCTATTTCCAGGCTTTCCATTCTGTTAAATTAATCCATCTGTCTATTCTTTCACTAATATGATTCTTTGATTATTGCACTTTTGTAGTAAGTTTTGAGGGTAGGTGGTGTCAATGCTCTGACTTTTGTCTTCTCCTCTAATATTGTGTTGGTTATTCTGGGTCTTTTGCCTCTCTGTACAAATTTCATAAACAATTTGCTATTTTTTCACAAAATAACTTATTGGGATTTCATTTAATCTTACAGATGAAATTGGGAAGAACTTATATCTTGACAATATTGATTCTTCCTCTCTATGAACATGGGCTATCTCTCTATTTATTTGGTTCTTTGTTTTCTTTCATCAGTATTTGTATTTTTTCTCATACAAATCTTGCATATAATTTGTCAGATTTATACCTAAACATTCCATTCTTTGGTGCTAATATAAGTTATAATGTGTTTCAGATTTCAAATTCTACCTTTTCATTTCTGTTATATTAGAAAGAGATTGACTTTTGTATCCTTGTATCCTACATCTTTGCTATAGTTACTAATTAGTTACAGAATCTTCCCCACCTTAAGTGTGACAAGAAGGAGCTATTGTTGGGTATCTCCCTTCCTCCAGGTAAATTAGGCTCTGATAAAACCCCAGCAGATTAGGCTCTTGTAAAATAGTTTCTCTTGAAGGCATATTTTGTTAAAAACAGAATGCTCTGGAGTATTTTGTAATAGTTACTTTTCCCCTCCATTTGTCTCTCCCTGAAAGTATTTTTTTTATTATATTCTGAACATCTTGGATATCATATTATTATAAAATGCAGACCCTATATAATCTTCATATTTAGCAGTTTCCTGCTCAGGTGTAGCATGAGGGACAGGTGCTTATCTATCTTTAGCTTTCTGCTAGGTCTTCCAAAACTGCCCCAGCAAAAGTGGGGCACTGACTCAAATTGCTTTCTGTGGATGAGTGGGGTGGATGTGAGTATCCCCTCTTGGCCCCATTCACAGCAGGGAGAGGAACATGGAGGGCTGACTCAGACTTCCTATTGCTACAGGGTGGGGGAAAATGCTCAGCCCCCCGGACACCCACTGATACCAGAGAAGAGGGGAAGCAGGAGTGTGTTGTCAGCCAGACCCACCTCCCATGACCCCTGCCATCCCCTTGATTTCCAGGTGGGGCTGGAGGCTGACTTTTCAGAATGCCCTGCTGATGCCAGGAGAGAAGACAATGCTGATTATCCCCTCCTCATGCTGCTGGTTGGGATGAAGAGCAGCTCCCATTGAGCCCCGAGGACACTTGGGATGTTAGTGAACCTCATGTTGATGAGCTTTGCCTTGTGTTGTGAAGTCTCACCATTCACCACTGGGGTTGGAAGCTAAGGCTGCCACCGGGCTCTGCTGACCCTACAGGTGGGGTAATCAGACCACTGACTGTTTCTGCCACACGTGGGTGGGATACCAGCTCCCTAGTCAACCCTACTGACACAACTTCAGCAAGTGCTTCCACTGGGCAGGGAAAGGAAGAGCAGCTCTCTGTTCAGCTCTGCTGATGCTGCTCTTACAGGGGATTGCAGCACTGCTGGCTTCCACCGACTGGGGAATGGATGAACAGCAGCCTGCCCTTCCAGCTGATATCACTGCAGGGAGAACTCAGGATGCTGCCTGCCCCATGGGTCATGGTGCTGGGGTGAAAATTAGCTCTCACTCAGTTCTGCTGAAACCCTGGTTGTGGTGGATGGCAGTTTTCCATTGGTGTTTAGATAGAATCAGGTAGATATTGACAAAAATCTATCTGTTCTGTTAGACCACTCTCTCTAAATCCTTTGTCCATGGGGAATGAACTTTTCTTAAAATGTTGGTTTTTTTCTGCTCCTGTTGGCAATTCCAGTTAGGAGTCTTCTGAGGCACAATGTTAGATATCTATGGAAGGAAAAATGATAACCCAGTGAACACAGCTTTGTATTTCTCCTCTAGTCCTGAGGGCCTTAAGCAGCCATCTTCTCTTTTCCACCCTTCAGAATCTTCCCACGTCTGATTATTGTGTTATGTTCAGGAAGTTTTACTTATAACAGGGAGGATCTGGGAGAAATAAGGCTACTTCATATTTACTAGAAACAGAAGTCTCATCTCTTCTTAATAATAATAATAATAAGCCTCTTCTATAATTGTAGTCCTTATTATATCATTCTTGGGCCAGGGAGATATTTGTATTGCTTTTTGAACCCCTACACATTCATTTTTGCATTTTCCATATGGTTTCCAACATTGTGAGAATTTAGTAATTCTTGAATAATTTATGATAAGTTCCCCTAATGATATCTCTATTTTAGAGAATTTACAGAGATATTTTTAAAAGCAGTTTTAATATGTTATTAAAAAACATATTTGGGTAATAACTGTAAAACTCCTATATTTTTATTGCATATTGTATCCCCATAAAGAATCCTAAGATAATTCACTTCTAACATGAAGACTCTGCAGTTAGTAACATTAATAACTAGGATAAAAATTTCCATTCTTGTAAGGAGGAAGTTAGGGAGCAGGGTGACAGGGAGATTTGGGGATATTTGTGGACAGAGAAAGAAAGTTGGTGCATGTGAAGTAATGCCAAAACTGTGGACTTCAGAATCAGAGGGAACTGAACTTGAATCCAGCTTCATTGATTCTTATAGATATTTTATTATACTCTTCAGTTCAATTTCTTCATTTTTACAATAAGAATAATTTATAACATTTTGCATATAGCAAAATGTTTCCTTTCCCAAAACCATCCTCTCACCATGAATTTTCTGTTGCATTATGGAGAAAATGGTTTACCTCTGATTTAAGGACCACTCACTCCATTCCCATCCTCCACCTCCAGTCAGTCCTACCACTGGGCAAAGAGACTTGGCAACAACTCTAGTCGGAAACCAGCAGAAGAGAGAATATAAATATGTAAAACATCTTTCTAAAATATGCAAATTGCACCAAACATAAATCATTTTCCAAGACCCTCCCCCCAATCAGTTTGGGGATGAAAAACATCTTGTGTTTTACAACTACATTTGTTATTGCAAAAATATGCAGCGCTCTAAAAAATGAGTGCTGCAAACCCTTTCTTTAACAGTTCTTTCATGCTGTCCAGGAGGCTTTATCACAGAACTGATAATAAAAGCAAAGCTAGGCTCATTTCCAGTAACTTAATGAGTTTTCCCAGCTGTTATCATGAGCAAAATATCCTTAAATAGGAAGATAGAGTTACTTTGGAAACCTATGCTGATTTTATCTTCTGACTAGCTGTCTGTAGTTTGCACTAACACATTTTCTCAGATGCTGCCTTTATAGTGTGTAAATGATGACCATTGAAAAGGTATATTCACTCATAATGCTATTGACTTTCCCATGTTTAAACAAGCCATCTTGCATCTAATATTGTGATGGTTTTTGCATAACTACCTACAGGTCATCTCACAAAGCTATACTTGCTATATCGTTACCAATTCATAAGGGTAATTTTTCAAATGCTTTTCTCGTGTAATGCTCTTTCTCCTTCCCTTAAAAATGCCCAAACATAAAAAGGAACAATAACTACTCCAGGCTATAATAAGAACTTAATTTGCTCATTCTAAATGTAGATTTACATAGATTGCTGAGATAAAATTGGTATTTTAATTATAGATTGCAAAGATAAAAGACCATATTTCACTGAATATTTCCAAGTTATTGCATTTAAATGGCATTGCACATAGGGTAGCCCAATCAGTCATTCCTGGAGGCTTGATGATCTTGGATAAATGTGGAAATTTGCACTTCTCAATAATTAATTTAAGTATCATTAAGCCTTTTAAAACCCATTTCTGCTTATTATAGTTTACATATTAAAATATATTTACTGAGGTTTTGGATTATTTCAAGTGTGAGAGAAAAAGGCCAGGCAATATATTAAAAACATATTAAGCTACAAGCATCTCAGCTGATGCAAACTGCAAACTGCCTGCTTCTCTGATTGTGTGTCCTTTCCTTTGACCCTGTGGACACTCTTCTATTGAACTAGAGCATAGAGCCTCCACTGCTTCTGGACGTATGGCCATGCTCCAGTTCAACATCTGAAACAAGAAAAAAAAAAAGTCTGTGAAGAAGTATTTCTATCAAAACGTCTTCAAGAGTACTGAATATAGTTGAGGCTCTATTCCACTTGGTCAAGGTTTGCTTACATGTCAGAACCTATGTTCCTACGTGCTGTTGTGCAGAACCAGTGTTGTCCCTCTAAAGTCAATCACTTCTGGCTCACACTGACATCTGGGTAAATGTTTCCATTCCATGGCTTTAAACAGCCAGGAAAACATCTTTAAAAAGATGTAAAAGCTAACAAACTTGTATATTTGGACTGAAGATATCTGAGATAAATAAACATTATTTATAAGGTAGATGGAAATAAATTAATAAAACTTTGTTCAGGCTTCAATTAGTGAAAAGTACACTTGAGAGAAAAAATGATAGTCATAAAATTATTTGTATATATTCATCATGAATGCCCTGATTATGAAATTTAAGGTCAATATCAGTAGTACTCAAAATGTACCCTCAGACACCTGAGGGTCCCAAGAACCTTCAGAGAGTTCACAGTATGGAAATTATTTTTATATCAATACTAGGGCTTTGTTTGGCATATTCGTTTTTTCTCTGATGTTAACAAAGCAATGGTGGGTGATTAGTGTACCTTGGCACAAACCATGACAGCAGTAACAAACTCTACAAATTGTTAGTATTTATGTAACTGCTATCTGCTTGTGATTTTTTAAAAAGAAAAAAATAATGCTAGTTTCACAAAGTAAAATCACGTGAGACAAAAATTTATTTAAGCACAGCATATGCACATCATCTTTCTGTTTCTGTATCATATCAGAGCAGAGTATCTGATCCCCACATGAAGTAAAACAACAAGAAGAAAGAATAAATGGATTTCTTTTATTAGCACATTCCAAATCTGTGAATATACAGCCTTTTCTGAAGGTTAAAGAAAGTTAACCTTCTAAATAATAAAATGAACTGAGCTTCTAAATAATAAAATGAATGGAATGAAGATAACCAGAAGAGTCTAATGACAAAAATATAAACTCCTATAGGAAGGAATTTTCAGAATAATGACAACTATAAAAAGCACTGATTCATGGTCATGATAAAATACAAGAAAGAAACAAATAAAATGAAAATGAGGTAAAAATTAAAATGAAAATAATCTTAAATGTCCATGGGGTGACCACAAAGGGATTAAGATAAATGATTATGGCATATCACTGTGAAAACTCAGAGCAGAAGGAACTCAGAAGTAGAAACTTTCAAAGAAAGAAGGAAAGAAACAAAAGCAAGATGCATAACAAAAATCAAAATTTAAAATCAAAATACACATCCCCAGTGCAGCTCAGGAAGCTACTTCAGATAATTTGTCTTCAAATTCTTTAGGAAAATGATGTGCAAATTTGTTTTTTACACCTAACCAAACAATCACAAAGTGATCAGGGCAGACTTAAGATATTTTCATAAATGAAAGGTCTCAGAAATATTGTTTCCTTTTCAGGAAGCCAATGGAAGTGATTTTTCAACCAGAATGAAAAAAACATATGTGTGCAGGTCTGAAGAAAATTATATCCTGATTGGGGCAGGTCAGAATGCACTGGGAGAAATTTTATCAAGTGGAGGAAAATTATAAATAATTTGGTGTAGTCGAGTATATCTATAGAGGACATCATAGTTGGGGAACTGGGGGAGTGTTTGAGAACTAATTCATGATAAGTTCTTTAAAAAGATAAATGACCAGATTCTCAAAGATGATTACTAACACTAGGACACGTAAAGTGTAAGAATGAAAACTTCATATTCTAAAATATGCCTTTTCTGTTATTAGTATTCATAGTCATGATGGTTTTGGATGAACATCAAATCTATCTCTCCCTCTCTCTCACTTCCTCTCCTCCTCCTTCCTGAGTTAGGGGAAAAGGGAAAATCATTATCTTTTTTTTCCATTTGGGTGGCCAATGAAAAAGTGACAAAAAGTAAAAAAAATAATGATAGTTTTACCTCTTCCCTTCCAATTTGGATACATTTATTTCTTTTTCTTGTTTAATTGCTGTGGCTAGGACTTCCAGTACTATGTTGAAGTGGTAAGATTGGGCATCCTTGTCTTGTTCCTGAAGGTTTTCTTTCATCTTTTCACCATTGAGTATTATGTTGGCTGTGGGTTTGTTGTAATGACTTTAATTATGTTGAGATATGTTCCCTTTATACCCACTTTGGTAATATTTTATCATGAATGGATGTTGAATTTTATCAAATGCTTTTTCTTCATCTAAGAAATGATCATGTGGTTTTTGTCCTTCCTTTTTTTAATGTGGTGTATTGCACTGATGGATTTGCAAATTTTGAAACATCCTTACAACATTGGAATGACTCCAACTTGATCATACTGTATGATCATTTTTATGTATTTGGTCTGCTAAAAATTTGTTGAGGATTTTTGCACCTATGTTCATCAAAGATATTGGCCTGTAATTTTCTTTTCTCGTTTCAGTATAAGGGAGATAGCGGCTCCATAGAATGCTTTTGGGAGTGTTCCCTCCTCTTCAATCTTTTGGAAGAGTTTGAAAAGGATAGGCATAAATTCTTCTTTGTATGTTTGGTAGAATTCCCTAGTGAAACCATTCAGTCCTGGACTTTTGACTAAAGGGTGTTTTTAAATTACAGATTCTATTTCAATTCTAGTGATCTGTCTTAAAGTTATCTTTTTCTTCTTGACTCAATTTTGGCAGTGTATATGTTTCTAGAAACTTGTCCATTTCTTCTAGGTTGTCCAATATGTTGCCATGTAACTGTTCACAGTATTCTCTTATAATTTTTTGTATTTATGCAGCATTGGTTGTTATTTCTCCTTTTCCATTTCCTGTTTTGTTTCTTTGGGTCCTTTGTCTTTTCTACATGGTAAGCTTGGCTAGAGGTTTGTCGATTTTGTTTATTTTTTCAAAAAAACAGCCCTTGGTTTTATTGATCTTTTGTATATTTTTAATATCTAGTTTATTTCCTCTGTGATCCTTAGTATTTCCTTCCTTCTGCTGACTTTGTGTTTTGTTTGTTCTTCGTTCTCTTATGCTTTTTTAGGTGGTAGGTTAGGTTGTTTATTTGATATTTTTCTTGTTTCTTGAGTGAGGCCTTTATTGCTATAAACATCCCTCTTATAACTGCTTTTGCTGCATCTCATAGACTTTGTAAGGTCATTTTTTCATTGTCACTTGTCTCAAGGTATTTTTTAATTTATTTTTTGATTTCATCAATAACTCTTTTTTTTTTTTTTGGTAGCATGTTGTTTAGTCTCCATGTGATCATTTTTTCCCCATTTTTCTTTCTGCAGTTGATTTCTAGTTTCATACAATTGTGGTCAGGAAAGATGCTTTAAATAATGTTTATCCTCTAAAATTTGTTGAGTCTTGTTTTATGATCTAGTATGTGGTCTATTATAGAGAATGTTCCATATGGCCTTGAAAACAATGCATATTCTGAGTTGCTTGTTTTTTTTTTTGGATGTAGTCTCCTGTAGATATCATTTAAGTTCATCTGGTCTATTGTGTCATTAAGGATCTATGTTGCCTTATTGATTTTCTGTCAGAAGATCTGTCCATTGATGTCAGTGAGGTGTTAAATTCTCATACTGTTATTCTATTTCTGTCAATTTCTCCTTTTATGTCACTATTTGCAGATGACTTGATACTCTATGTAGAGAACCCTAAAGACTCCACACATATATTTAGAACTAATAAATGAATTCAACAAGGTAACAGGTTACAAGATTAATATACAGAAACCTGTTGCATTTATTTACATTAGCAATAAAATGTCAGAAAGAAAGTTTAAAAAATTCCACTTAAAAGTACATCAAAAAAATAAGATTACTAGGAATAAATTTAAGCAAGGAGATGAAAAACCTATATGTTATAAATTATAAAACATTGATGAAAGAAATTAAAAATGATTCAAATAAATATAAATATATCCCATGCTTTTGGATTGGAAGAATAAATATTGTTAAAATGACCATAATGCTCAAAGCAATCTACAGACTTCCTGCTATCCCTATGAAAATACCCATGACATTGTTCACAAAACAAGAACAAATAATACTAAAATTTATATGGACCCCCAAAAGACCCAGAATAGCTGGTTAATTTTGAGGAAAAAGAACAAAGCTGGAGGCATAACCCTTCCAGATTTCAGATAATACTACAAAGCTACAGTAATCAAAGCAACAAGGTATTTGTACAAAACAGACATATAGATCAATGGAACAGAATAGAGAGTCCAGAAATAAACCTCTACCTCTATGGTCAATTAATCTATGACAAAGAGACAAGAATATAAAATGGAGAAAAGATAGTGTCTTCAGCAAGTGATGTTGGAAAAGTTGGTCAGACACATGCATACCGATGAAGTTAAAACACACCCTCACACCATACACAAAAATAAACTCAAAATGGCTTAAATACTTAAATATAAGACATGACATCATAAAGCTCCTAGAAGAGAACATAGGCAAAACATTCTCTGACATATATCATAGCAATACTTTCTTAGATCAGTCCCCCAAGACAAAATAAATAAAAGTAAAAATAAACATATAGGACCTAACTAAACTTAAAAGTTTTTTGCTCAGCAAAGGAAACCATCAGCAAAATGAAAAGAACCTATGGAATGAGAGAAATATTTGCAAACAATACACTCTTTTAGCTTTTGCTTATCTGATATACTTTTTATCTCTCCTTCAAAGATGAACAATAATCTTGCCTGGTAGTGTATTTTTGGTTGTAGGCTTTGACCTTTCACCACTTTAAATATATTGTGCCCCTACCTTCTGACCCATAGAATTTCAGCTGAAAAATAAACTGATTTTCATATGGAGGTTCTCTTACATGTAAACTAGTTGCTTTTCTATTGCTGCTTTTAAAATTCTTTCTAAGTTTTGCCATTTTAATTATAATGTGTCTTGGTGGAGACCTCTTTGGGTTCATCTTTTTTGGGAGTTTCTATGCTTCCTGAACCTGGATGTCTGTTTTCTTCTTTAGGTTAGGAAAGTTTTCAGCTAGTATGTCTTCAAATAAGTCCTCTGCCCCTTTTTCCATTTATTCTCCTTCTGAGATCCTTATAATGTGAATGTTAGTATGTGATGTTGTCCCAGAGGTCTCTTATACTATCCTCATTTACATTTTTTTTCTTTTTTCTGTTCAGCTTCATTGATTTCACTACTCTTTCTTCCATTTGCTGAGCTGTTCAACTGTATCATCTACTCTACTGTTAATTCCTTCTAGGGTATATTCTACATCACTTATCATATTCTTCAGCTCTTTGTTCTTTCTTTATATTTCTAACTCTTGGTACAAACTTGTCACTTTGTTCTTCATTCTTCTGAGTTCATTGAGCATATTCTTTACTGTTTTGAACACTTTATTGGGTATAGTGCTTATTTCCACTTAATTTACTTTTCTTTCTGAGATTTTTTTCTTGTGCTTTCATTTGAAACATGAAATGAATCCTCATTTTGTATTCTCATTCTGTATCCTCATTTTGCCAATTATCTGTGTTTATTTCTATTTATTAGGTAGGTCGGTCATGTTTCCTGATTTTACAGACATGGCCTTATGTAGGAGACATTCCTTGGGGTCCAGCAGCACCACATTCCCATCTAGTCACCTAGAGCTATATGCTCTAGGAGTGCCTCTCAATTTTTCCTGAGCTATCTGTTTTGTGGCTGGCTTCTCCTTCCAGGTAATATCTCAGAACCAGGGCTCTGGAGCTGTGAGGATGGACAATGGCAAGCTTCTCTCAGAGTGACACCCTGTACTAGGAGCTGAGCATTTGGTGGTGGGAGGTGCAAGCAGCCTAAGATTCTCTTGACTTGCCTCTCTTGGAATAGACCTATTTCCTCATAATCCAGGGGAAAGGCTATCAGAGCATCAGTATTTTCAGAGCTATGCACCCAAGGTAAAGCCTACATCCCATGAGTGGGGGTGTGTGTGGAAGAAACTCGTATCTCTCAACTGCACTGCTCAGGCTGTAGCCTCAGTAACAGGCAGCTAGGACAGAATAAGAAGCCCTGAAGTCCTGCTCTTCCTGGGAAGACAGCCTTCCAAATGGAATGTGAAAGAGGGAGTCTCTGACCTTGGCTACAGCATCCTAGAGTGGAATGTCCTGTTCATGAGCTGGGAGGGCCTAGGGAGAGAGTGGTCTTTGTTCAACTTTCACAGATACTCACCTTTCTTGCCAAATTTTTATGAATAGATGTTTATTTGCTGCTTGCTCTTAGGAAAATTTCAAGATGTTTTCAATGATTAGTGTATTTGAAAAAAATAGTTCTTACTATTTTCATTAGGGAGGGAATCAGCAGAGCTTCTCACACTATAATGCCAGAAGTCAATCTTATAACTTGCATAAGTTCATTTTACTAGTACATACCTGAAGATGAAGAGACTTAGACATCAAGGAGTTGCTGAAGAGTGGGAATTCAGGCATTCTCACCAGTGAATGGAGTGGACACTGAGAGAGACCAGGTCCCTTTGCAGTCCCAGAGCTATACAACATGTGACCACAGCTGTTCCTGGCATGGTCAGCTCTACTTTTCTTTTTCTCCCATTAACAAAATTAAATTGTTAGATTTTGCATTGAAATTCCTAAATAGACTGATATAACACATATTAAATGGAAAAGCATGTTCATTTAGAGGAAGAGATATGAATGAATGACATGCCAGACACAAGACATAAAGCTTCCAAATCTAAGTTTTATAGAGCTAGTTTGAAGTAGTTAATGATTTTTCTAACAAAATGCATTTTAGTCTATCATAAGCTACTTTGCCTCTCCATTTGTTAATTTTCACTTGCTAAATCCTCTCTGCTCTCCCACGTTATCATTGTCTCATGATACCAAATTGTATATATCATGAAGAAGAGGAAAAGTGCTCTGATGATTCCTCAGTGGATTTTATTATGAGCTATGATTTCTTAATATATTCTTAACATATTCTTTTCTGCTGAAGGACTTGTCAAGTTAAAAATAACTGAGCCTTACATTATGTTCTTATCATCTATTCACATAAACTCAGTGAATAGTTCTATCATTTTACTTTCAAAATAATGAAAAAATGAATCTGACACCAACAATGTGGAGAAAATATTGAGCTTCTAAATGATACTATTTATGTTCTAATATTAAACTACTTGAGGAAAAATTTCAGGCAATGAGAAAATAAATATAAAATCTACATAAAAATAACTGGAGGTAAATATTTAATATTTTTGATTATCACTGCAAAAAAATACCTCTATTTGATATATAAAACCTGAAAAAATAAATTATTAAACTTTTACATCTGGAACCAAATTATAACACTTTTAACTTATTATCAGATAATAATTGTATGCATTTATATGAATGCTTATTTGAGAAGTCTTAACCACTAAGGTGTAACAATTCAAATTATACATTCAACCATGAAAACGGATTCAAAATACCTAAAACCACCCTCAGAATGGGAGAAAAATGTTTGAAAGTCACTTATCTGATGAGGGATTAATATGCAGAATATATAAAAAACTCATAAAACTCAACAACAACAACAAATCCAAAAATGGGCAAAGGACTTGAAAGAACATTTCTCCAAATAGTATATACAAATGGCCAGTAATCACATGCAAAGATACTCAAACCACTAATCATTAGGGAAATGCCGATCAAAACCACAATGAAATAACACTTCACATCATTAATATGGGTATTATTTTTAAAAATATGTAAGGACTACAAGACAAAAAAAAAGGGAAGGAAGGAAGGAAGGAAAAAAATAACAAATGTTTGCAAAGATGTGGAGAAGTTGGAACTCTGTGCATGGTGGATTGGATGTAAAATAGTGCAGCCACTATTGAAAACAATATGGTGGTTCCTCAAAAAATTTTAAAAAAACATAGAGTTACCCTATGATTCAGCAATTCAGCTTCTGGGTATATAACCAAAATAACTGAAATCAGGGTCTCAAGAGATATTTTTACACCCATGTTTATAACAACATTGTTCACAATAGACAAAAAGTAGAAGCAACCCAAGTGACTATTAATAGATAAATAAAATGTGATATATACATCCAACAAAATATTATTCAGCTTCTCAAAGGAAAGAAATTTAGACACATGCTACAACATGGTTGAACCTTGAAAACATTATGCCAAATGAAATAAGCAAATCAAGAAAGACATATACTGTATGATTCCACTCGTATGAAATAGTTAAAGACAGGTTGATTTCAGGGTCCTGGGGGAAGAGGCAATGGGGAGTTATTGATTAATGGGTATAGAGTTTCTCTTTTGAAATATGGAAAAAGTTCTGTAGATGGATGGTAGTGATGGTTGCAATTTAATGTACTTAACAATGTAATATACTTAATTCTACTGAACTGTACACTAAAATTTTGCTAAAATGGTATATCTTCATTACATATATTTTACCACAATTAATTTTTAAAACACTAAAGCAAAAAATAATTTGAAATAAAATACACACATTCACAGTCATATTGGAGATTTTAGCACATATATCTTAATCAGTGCCAAAAGAAGCAGACAAAATATTACGATTTGAACAACACATTTAAAAATATTATGTCTGATTGAGAGAATATACATTGTACCCAATAATGATAGAATATACATTATTCTATAGTGCATACAAATACAAATATTTTACATATATTATTGGCTCATCATATAAAAAATTGAAATAATATACCACATTTTCACTAACACAGTTGTATTCAGATAAAAATCAATAACATAAATATAACTTAAAAAATCTTCAATTGTTTTATTTATAAGTTAAGTAATACTTTTCAAAATAACCTATGGATCACAAAGGAAATCATAAAGGAAGTTAGAAAATATTTTTAAAAGAATCATAGTGAAACAATATCATATCAGTTCCATGAACCATAAGTTAAACATTTTCTTAGAATAAATTTTATTTGTTCAAAAATATATGTCCTAAGTATCTAATTAAAGAAATTAGAATAAGAACATAAAATCGACTCAAAGAATGAGTGATGAAGGAAACTATGGGTAGACAAGTATAAATTTTTAATAAAACAAACATACAAAGTAACAAAAATTTATCCTTTGATAAGATTGTTAAAGTGACTGTAGACCTCTAGTAAAACGAATCACAAAGAAAGTACAAATTACCAAAACTAGGGGCAAAATACAAATATCATTAAAGATCCTACAGGCATTAAATGTATATTAAAAAAATAGGAAGATACTATGGAAAAATCCATTATATTTGAAAATACATCTGAATGTAAAAATTCCAATAAAACATGCAATTACTGAAACATCAAGAGAAATCATGACATCTGTGAAGAGTATTCTCAATTTTGGTAATTTCTGCTTTTAATTAGTAAAAGGGATTGGATCAACCTTGTGCCAATATTAAAAATTAACAAATTAGACTCATGTGACACTTGTCATACCACACTGAATTCCAAAAAGTTCAAAATTCTGATTTCTGTCATGTATAATTAACTTTGTGAAAAGAAAAAATAACCCAAAAGAAAATATGAATAAAAAGTAAGAACAAGGACTTACCTGGGGGTTCAGTGGTTAAGAATCTGCACTGCCAACACAGTAGGCGTGGGTTCCATCCTGGTCGGGGAACTAGGATCAGGCATTCCCTGCAGTGCGGCCAAAAGATTAAAAAAGAAAGAATAAGAACATTCATTCACAGAATAATAACTATGAGTGTCTCTTAAACATTACTCAGCTTTGTTTATTACAGTTGTAACAAACATTAAATGTAGCTGACATATACTTTTTTCACCTACAATATTAGCCAATGTTGTAAAGTCTGATAACACCCTTTGTTGGTTACTATATAAACAGTCAGTTTTACATCTATCATTTGAGAGTGCAATCTAGAATACAACCTATG
Organism: Stenella coeruleoalba; assembly: GCF_951394435.1. Classification (NCBI taxonomy): domain Eukaryota; kingdom Metazoa; phylum Chordata; class Mammalia; order Artiodactyla; family Delphinidae; genus Stenella; species Stenella coeruleoalba. Next base: position 3,760,319 of record NC_137155.1, on the reverse strand, counting down.
AAGAATAATTTGATAATAACATAAAACAACTCATTTATAAAACTAATAATAATTTTCAAATTTTATATGAAAAATAAATATACCAATAGACACAAGGAAAGAATATTAAGGCCTGCTTCTGGGGACCAAAATTCCAAATACACACATTCTTAGGACCCCATTAATTTTATCTCAAAGTATCCTACAAATAAAAATCAAGGTTGCATGTATAAAACTTATTTTTATCCCTTATTTATAATGCCTACATCATTTACATTTATGGAAATGCCATAAATACTCATCAAATAACCTGGTTAAATTATGGTACATCCAAATACAATATTATGCAGCATTGTAAAGAATAAAGAACTTTAAGTATTCAGGTAAAATAGTTTCAACAACATTTATATAATGAATAAGCCTGGTATAGACAGTGTATAGGTAGGTTATAGATACATGTAAGTGTGAAAACTATGTGTCTGCACAAACACAACAATCTGAGCACATTGATCCACTGGAAACTGGAAGTCATCTTCCAGTGTTATTCAGGATAGGCTAGTTTATTCTCTAATAACAAGGATCACCAAAAATCTCAGTGCAGTGATACACAAAACATTCTTTCCTACTCATTCAAGTCCACCATGAATCTGAATGACTGAATGACTCAGGGAAGTTTTTCTCCATCGAGACCAGTTTAGTCTTGAGGCTTTTCTGTTTCATGAGCAGGCCTTCTCCATGATCATGTCAGCAAAAGATAGTCTGAAAAATTTGACAAGTTTTTCATTCTTCCATCTGGGATGTGATTCACACCAACAGCATTCACATTCCAATAGCCAGAAATGGGCTCACGTCCCCAGTTAAATGCCAAGAAGTGTGGATCACTTGACTTCTTGTATACCTAGGACGGAAAGAAGAAGCAGATCTTGGTGAGCATATTACTTCTTTTATTCATTTTTTGAAATTTATTTTTGTATTAGAGTATAATTGCTTTACAATGTTGTGTTAGTTTCTGCTGTACAATGAAGTGAATCAGCTATACATATACATATATCTCCTCCCTCTTGGGCCTCCCTCCCACCCCCACCCCCCACCCATCCCACCCATCTAGGTCATCACAGAGCACCTAGCTGAGCTCCCTGTGCTATGCAGCAGGTTTGGGTTTTGACCTAGAGAATGTGTAACTCTCTCCAAAGACAAGTAATTAAACATTTAATAAATATATAAGCAAAGTAATGATCAAATTCTTTGATTGCACTCACATGCACTAGACACCCATCTATTGCCAGCACTACTGATCATAATAACAAATAATAGGCCTGGACAAATAAATTATAAAAAAAATATATAGCTTGATATAGCAATTAATTAGAAAAATGTGATGACTTTATGGGACAGCCTCAAAGTATTTAAAGTTAAATGTAACACTAAATATATTTTTATCAACATTTTTCCCAGAAAACATGAAGATGGCCATATTTAAAAACATTAATTATATATTAATATTTGCATTAAAATAGTACTTACATGCATTCTACTATGCAGGATACATAAGGAACTAGTAACTTCCAAAGAGGAAAATAAAGGCAAGGAACACGTAAGGAGAAGCTAACTCCGCTTTCTCCTGTGCATAGTTTTGAAACTTTTGAAATTTCTATCCCAATCTTGCCTCAATTATTTTTAAAAAGGATCAATTAATTACTAATAAATGTGAAAATACCCCCACTCTTAGTTGAAAAAAAAAGAAAACAAAATAATTTAGTAAATTATGAAGGTTAAAATGTATAACGTTTTATAATTTTTATTGCAAGAAATTATCTATGGGATAAAGCACATGCTGGGATGAAATACAAAATTATGCTCATTGTAATATTTTTGATAAAAATAGAAAGTAGAGACATACATCTTTCTTCTTCTGGTTACTTTGGAATCTTTCTAACGGGATGCTTTTCCAATTATCAAACTTACGCACTTGTAAAGCACCAGGAAGGACTGCTAACGTGGTTCAAATGAAAGAGACATTTTTAAGATACATTTTTCAAGTCATATAAAATGTGGTATATTATATTTCTCTACTGACTTTTCTTTCAAAAGCATTTATGATATTTTTAACTATTTTAAAGTATATAATTAAGTATAGAGCTTTAAAAATTTGTATGTTGTCACATTAAGGGATTTTTTTTACTAACAAAAGAAGATGTATTTCATGGGTAAAAACCTTATCATGACCATCTGGACCTGCAAATCCACATAGTTCTTTTTATCTACATGCTACTGGGGGAAGATGGGTGTTTTCTTTTTTCTCAGCCCTGGAAGGATTTTCTAATTTATATCTTTGGGTTTTTGCTTTTGATCCAAATAGGCAGATTTGATCCAAATAGGCTTTTGATCCAAATAGGCAGACTTCTTCTTTAACAGTGACTTTTGAACAGTGACTTTTGAAGTGTAACATATCTAAGAGACACAAATCTTACATGCACAGTGTGTTGTTCCAAGCTTCCACATCTCAGTTGATGACACACCAGCCAAACAAACTAGAAATCTGGGGATCCACGTGGAAACTATCCCCTGACTCTTTATATTCAAGCCTTTATGAAGTCTTGTTTTATTTGGTCTGCTAAATATTCTCTAATTTCCCCACTTATTCTCACCTTCTTCACAACAATTCACTAGTTATCATGAATTATAAATATCACAAATTTTCCTCTAGATGTCTAATTCTTTTCGATTCATAATCTTATTCTCCACAATCTAGTTAGTTGGTATTTTTGATAAGGAATTGCCTTTCCCAGGGTTGTAAGGTAGATACCAACATCATCATCCTAGTCTACAGGGCCCTGCACTGTCTAGGGTCAACCTCTGCTTCTCCCTGTCTGATTCACCATGCACCATGTTTTGTCTCACACTCAGAACCGCAAACACACTGACTTCTTTGCTCCTAGAAAAATTCATGTTCAATTTTGTAATTGTTCACTCTCCCTGGAAGGATCTTTCCAGCCTTCCTTATGAACTAAAATATAATACTCATCAAAAACAAACAAAAAACACAGTTCAGTATATATGAATAAGGGTACAGGAAAGTGGGAGCCATCTGCCTGATAGAACTTAAGAGAGCCCTGAAGTCTCCAGGCTAAATAAATGGGATCCATCCAGGTAGAAATATAACTGCTAAAGGTGAGTGGTCTCTCCAGTATAAAACCCTCTCCCCTGAGACATTTGGTGAAGTCACAGCCAAGCCAATAAATAAGCCATGCCCACACCCATAGGGATCTCTGTGAGCCTTCTAAACTGGGGAAAGACCCAGCAGAAAAACAACCAAGAACTCCTGAAATTTAGACGAACACACACCAGGACCTGCAGGAACACATTTAACTGTGTAAAAGACAAAGACCGCATCAATAGATGAAGGATAATGAAGATCAGCAGGTAATTCAAGGGGCAGAGGAGCACTTTATGGCTACTCCCTGTTGCTTACCTGAGGGACCCACAAATCACCTGGGGACTGTGCATTCATAATCCCAGGTGTGCCTGGAAAGGATAGGGTTTTTCAGGTAAGTGTGTGCTGAAAACACATTTGTTTTCTTTAGAGTTTATGAAAAATTAAAGTTCAAACAAATAGTCAAATTGCAGTGAATTAAATCTGGGTCCCAGGCTTTTGGTTTCAGTTACTGAGAAAAATACACCTTGGCACTGTTGATTCTCCTAGCTCTCAATTTTCTTCTGTTGACAAAAGAGACTGCGGACTTCCCTGGCGGTCCAGTGGTGATGACTTCACCTTCCAGTGCAGGGTTCGATCACTAGTCAGGGAGATCCCACATGCCTCGTGGCCAAGAAAACCAAAACATTAAAAACAAAACAAAACAACCCAGAAGCAATACTGTAACAAATTCAATAAAAATAAAGACTTTAAAAAATAAATAAATAAAGCCTGCAGACAGGATCCAGGGCTAGTGTGGCCCATTTGTAAGAGGGGTTACTGTTTTCTAGCCAAGCAGGGTCTAGAGGTCAGTAATGGGCTGGAGGGGCAATGTTGGGAGAAAGAGTTTATTTATTACCCTCAGGGTCTCAGCTAACCTCCATGTACCCCTTTCCTGCATTTCCCTACATCAACCTCAGCTGAAGGCCAAGACTTGGCTCCTGTAACAACCAAAGATTTATCTTAGATGCCTGGCTACATGCAGATGTAGTCAATACGAGCCATGCCACACGTTTCTCTTACTGCTGTCAGATGGCTCAGCCTTCCTAAAACTTGCCTCTGTCTTATAAGACGCTGTCCAAGTCTGCAACAAATAGCCAACTACTTCAGCAGTCTGATATTTTTCCTATTACATTCCTAAAGCTTCAGCCTTGGTAGACCCCTGTCACAAAAGGCAAGATTAAACAGCTAATTCTCTTCAGAGAATCCTCTTTGCCGTGTCCTACCACAGGGAAGTCAATCCCAAATGACTTTCTGTCATTTGCAAACCCAGTAGTAGTTAGGGGACTGTGAAAGCCAGTGTCTTGAGACAGACACTGCTGTGTTGCCTGTACCTGCTGACTCATACTCTCTGTGTTGGGAACAATGGCCCTGGGCCGATTCAGGTAATGTGGTCCTTGTAGTTGATGAGGGCAGATGGGAAGATATCTTCTCTCTGCAGTCTGTCATAATAGCTTCTCTAACATGACTGTGACAGACTTTGAGTCAGATGCACAATGACACTTCTGTGGTGTTGTGGTGCTTCGTCCAGGATCATCCTTTGCACCCCAGCTCTCAACCCAGCTCTCTGGGATCACCTCTAGGAGAGAGAAGTATGTCCTAAAACTGAGGCAAGGGAGATGACATAACAGACTTCCTATACAGTGGTAAAGTGTTATTTTTTAGAGCTATAGGGATATATACTTTAGACCTAAAAAGATAATTTAAAAGTGTGGCCTCTGCAGAGTGTGAAAAATTTTGAAAGAAATATAATAGGAGCTTTGCTTTTCATGACAGGTTCATCTGGTGATGTTTTACGGTGCACTTTATGCAGCGGCGACCTCAATGTACATTTTAAAATAAAAATAATAAAAAGAAGATGTGGTCGAGTATGTCTTTGCAGAATCAAGCAGGTATTCACACTGCCAAGGTCCAAGTAGGAGATGTGCTCTCATTTTTTCCAATGTTAAATTTGCTGAATATTAGGGAAAGTTAAGACCTATAAAATATGAGGCAAATATAATTTGGGGCTTTGATTTTGGCTTTTAGTTTTACTAGGAGCAGTATATTAATAATATAATAATGCTCAATTTTAATCCCTGATCAGGAAAGCACAAAAATAGAAAATGATGAACCAATCCAATTAGGATTACAGTTGTTAAAAAAAAATAAATTAAAATATGATAATTAAATTTGATGGTATATTAAAAAATAATCTACCAAGACTAAATAGGTTTTAGGCCAAGAATGCAAGGCTAACACTATATTTGGGAATCTATTTCTATAGTCAACAAACTAACAGACATATTTCATTACCTCAGAAGTTATTCAACTCAATGAAATACACTCCCTGATTAAAAAAGTACTAAACAACAATCTTTCAAGGGTGGAACACAAAGATAATTCCTTTTCATAACAAGGAATATGTATATCTCTAATCATTATTATTTTCTTTGGCAAAATCCTGGAGATAGTACTTTTAAAATTTAGCACTAGTGGTTATTATTAACATCATTATTATTTTAAATGATTCTGAAATATATATAGACAATAAAATATGAATGAATATAAGATGTATAACTATTACAGAAAGAATGGGAAAATGGTAGATTCAAAAATGTCATTGTTTCCCTGGAAAACCAAGAAAATGAACTAAGCATTTACTACAATTTAAATGAAAAAATGTGCTAAACATAAAAATTGTTTTAAATCAGGGCTAAATGTCTACAAGTGGTCATTTGTCAGACTTAATCCCCCAGTTTAGTATTTTATTATTATTGCTCTTGAATTTCAATATTTTATTATAATAGTTCTAATCATTTTTGTTTTCAAGTCAGCATCAGAAAAATCCATGCAAATGATATAATCCTTTATGTTCTTAATGAAACTACTTGGGGTTACTTGTTAATAGCATTTTTTTTTTATCCTCAATAGCAGCTGCATTTGGTTGCATTTTCTAGGCTATTCTTTTAGAATAAGGAATGCAAATTCTTTGAGGATCTGTAGCTCAAAATCTTACATCATTTCTAAAACTTTTCTGAATACATCTAGAATCAAATACCCTTATTCCCTCACACTCCTTTTCTCCTTTTTCCAGGGTGTAAGATGCTGACATTTTGCCATTAAAATGTTTCATGACCACTCATGTCATAGTCTAACCTAAACATGTTCCAGAAATGTAGATGCTCTTCTCTGCTAGTCTGATAGAAGCACACAATTAACTAAAATTATGGCATGGCTTTGTAAATACCGCATCTAAAAATGATGAAATGAAACAAGGCAGCATTCCTCTCACATGACCCAGACCCTATATTTAGAATGTTTCAGTATAGAGTGTAGCTAGCGCTTAGTCTTTAAAGTGTTACATTTGAGTGGAGCCACAGTAGATATTTTAAAACCCTGAGAGAAAAGCCATAAGGAGCAACATTCTGGAAGCCTCAAGTGTGATAAAGAAAAACATGCATCAAAACAAACAGCCTTTATTCCTGTCCTGCCCCTAGGTTCACATTGTAAAGCAATTATACTCCAATAAAGATATTAAAAAAAAAAAAAACCTCAGAATGCAGAGGTTGTCTCAGTGCAAAGTTCTCTGCCACTCCTGCAGACACGCCCACTGGGCTCCAATGCAGCTATTCATATGTCAAGGGTCAACTCCAAATGTATGTTAAGGTTATATTTAGAGCTCAGTATTACATTGGGAGAAAAAAAGAAAGCTATTTCCAACAGGCTGTAGGAGAAATGTGTGCCCTAGTGAATGTCACTGATTTGAAGTTTATATGAAATTATGGATAAACTAGCTTTACCCAGTTTTCCGAAGACAAAGAGAGTATCAAACCTGTTCACACACTGGTCCTTACAACACGCAATCTGTGCGCTGCCTGGAGCATCTCTGGCTACCTGATGACCAAGACCTTGGAAAAGACACTTGCAGAGAAAAAACAACAACAAAAAAAAACAAGCAACAAAAACAAACAAACAAACCCTGTGACCAATCAAAAGAATACATGTGTATCCAGTAAGTTTTCCTTACCACTAGCTAAGGACTGAATGGACGTGGAGGGACATAAGACCCTCATGGGCCCAGGGCACACTGTCATTTGGGAACACAAGTCATGCAGGAGACAGTGCAGTGAACATGCAAGGTGAGTGATTGGGAAAGTGATTGAATCCAGACGTGGAGAAAGGAATCCAGAGTTGGGAGCAGTTAAGGATACTATCTGGAAGAGGGCTACTGCCAAAGTATTTATATGGCAATGTGTTTGGGGGAATTAGTTTTCATACGTTGTGGGTTTTTTTGGAGGAAAATGATCATTTGTCTGTATAGGCATACACAAGGATATATAGTGATAAAATATTAATTTTAAGTAAAATATTATAATGGGTTTGTATATTTTAATTTTTTAAATTTTAGAATACTCTACCATTTACAGAAAATTTACAAAGATAAGACAAAGAGTTCCCATATACCCTACATCCAGTTTTCTCTATTAACATCTCACTTCAGTGAGCAGACTACATTGTTATAAAAGTCTATATTCATTTCTTAGTCTTTTTTTTGTGCTCTGGAATCCCATGTAGGGACCACGTTACATTTATCCATCATGTGTCATGTCTTCTTATCTGTGATAGTTTTGTAGACTTTCCTTGTTTTGCCGACCTGGACAGTTCGGAGGAGTGCTGGTCAGGGGTTTTGTAGGATGCCCCACTACTAGGAATTGTCTGATGTTTTTCTCATGATTAGACTGATGTTATGGATTTGGGCAAAGAAGACCACTGAGATAAAATGCCATTTTATGACATCATATCAAGTTTATATACTATCAACTTGGTTTATGACTATTGCTTTTAACCTTGATCACCTGGCCAAGGTAGGTTTGTCAGGTTTCTCCACTGTAAATTACTCTTATTACTCCCTTTCCATTAGTCATTCTTTGGGAAGAAGTCACTATGTGTAGCCCACACTGAAGGAGTGGGGAGTTATGCTCCATCTGATTGAGGGTGATCTCTACACAAATCATTTAGAATTCTGAGCAGGAACTGTATCTATTCTTATCCATTATTTAGTGACACAATCATTTCTTAATATCAGTTTGTACTCCTGGAAGTTAATTTATGTATTGGGTTATGACTCAATGCTACATTATTTTTTTAGTTCAAATTATTTCAACTTTGGTCGCTACTGGGAACAAACTGGAGCTGACTCTTGTGTCCTTGTAACACACTCCCATCAATGTGGGGCTTTGCTTTCTGTTTTGAGCACATCTTCATTTTCTAGTCTACAGGATGCTCCAATCTCATTTTGCATATTCTCTGCCCCAGCCTTAGAGTCAGCCACTTTTCCAAGAAGCTCTGGTTCCTTGTACTGGAAAATGGAATTAGAAACTATGGCTTAGGTGCTGGGTGTGATTGAGGCTTCCAAGGTGTCATTGCTTCTATCCCCTCCACCTTGAGGAAGCAAGGAAATATATGTGTGTATGTTAACCCAAGTGTATACACAAATCTATAAATATTGCTGTATGTAACCATCTGTATCTACATGAAGCTAAGCCTCAGTCGACACTGATGTCTTCAATTCTAATCCATTACCACATAGATTATTCTAGCCTCCTCCCCTTACTTCTCTGTACCTTTCCACTCTAACAGTGAGAATTCTGACCGCAGACATCCACCATCTATTTATCTGATCGTTCAATTCCACTATGTAAAGTGGTTTCAGAATTGTTAACTCATACCTTTGTGGGAAACAACTTTATCCACTGGACTACAGTGCTTACACACAGTTCCTTTTGTCTTTAGTCTTACAGACACTACTCACTTCCAAAGTTACTTAGGTCCACATCTCCCTTCCCTCGCCCTTCAGTGAGGTTTTCTCATACCTTTCTAATTCAGTTAAATTGTTTTGTCACATTCTGAATTCCATCCTGAGATTCCTCATCCTCCTAAATGCTTTTTAAAATAATGTGCACATATTAAGCTTTACTCTTTGTGCTATGAAGTTTGATGGCTTTTGACAAATGCACAGTGTCATTATCCACCAATGAAGTATGATACAGAATGCTTTCTTTACCAAAAAAAAAAAAAAAAAATCCTGTGCACTTCACTATTCAACCACTTCCCTGCCCTGGATCCATAGCAACCACCGGTTTATTTGCTGTTACGATAATTTGTCTTTTCCAAAAGTGTTAAAAATGGAATCATACCATAATTAACTTTTTCAGGTTGATTTATTTCACTTAACAATGTGCTTTTGTAATTTGTCCATGCCTTTGTGTGGCTTGCCAGCTCACTCCTCTTTTATTGCTGAGTAACCTCTCACTATGTCCATGTATCACACTTTGTTTATCCCTTCACCTGTAGGGAGACATCTTTGTTACTTCTAGCTTTTGCAGATTGTGAATTAAGCTATTATAAACACTCACATTTTTTTTTAAACACTCACATTTGGGTTTTGGTGTAGGCATATATTTTTAAATTAATTGTGTAAATGTCTGGGGGTGCAGTTACCAGATTGCAGGGTAAGGCTATATTTAGTGTTGTAAGCAAACACCAAACTGTTTTCCAAAGTGACCGTACCACTGCATTCAAGCCAGCAATGAATTAGAATTCCTGTCACCCACATTGGTATTTCAGGGGTTGCCTCACCTATTTTAGTCATTTAAATAGATATGTAGTGATATTTCAGGGATTTCCTAATAAGAAATGATGTGGAGCATCTTTTCATATATACTACCTCTGCATCTTCTTTGTTGAGGTGCATATTCAGATCTTTTGCCCATGTTTCAGTCGGGTTGTTTGATTTCTTACTGTTGAGGTTTAAGGTATGGTTTGGACACATGACCTATACCAGTATGTGGGGTTTTTTGTTTGTTTTTTGTATTTTTCTCTTTTTTTGGCCACACCGTGTGGCATGTGGTCTCTTAGTTCCCTGACCAGGAATCAAACCGTCACCCTTGCAGTGGAAGTGTGGAGTCTAAACCACTGGACCACCAGGGAAGTCCTTGTGTTAAATAGTTTCTTCCATATATTTATTCTTATAGCTCTTTGTATATGGAATCTACCACTTGCCCACCTGGGAAGGAAGCCCACTTCAAGGTCAGAGCATTTGTTAAATATCTTGGCGGAGGGGAGAGGAGGCAGCCAGTGAGAGGAAATCATCAGGTGCTCGGTGTACTTTCTTTTTAAGCATTGGGTTTATTACACACATTTCTCCCCAGATTTCTTGTAGGAGAAGAGAGAGAGAGCAAAAATGTTGAATAAGACCCAAAGGAGCCAATCTTAGCATCTAAATAAACACACAACACAGTGGGTGTATCCCCAACCCAAAAGCTGCAAGAGGAAGGACAGGGCTCAGGAAAGCTTCACTGCATGACCTTTGAATGGAGCCAGCCAAGGGCATAGGCTTCAAGAGGCCATTGTCTGTGTGACAGTGGGGCAAGTTTCCCACCACTTCCAGTCTGCAGCCTGCACCACATGAGGTCTGGGCGGAAAGCCAGTGCACCTGCATGTGACAAGCCTTCTGACTCTAAGCGGGCCCCTATGTCCTCTGAATTATTTAAATACAACCTCGCTCTCTATCACTTAAGTTTTATCACAACTTTTGAGGTTGGGCAGCTTCTGTCAAGATGAATAGCTGTTAGTAGGATGTAGAAAAAGGCTTGCTTCCTGAAAGACAGAGTGTGTCTTTCCTGGATTTACTATTATGCTGAGTCATTTTCCCCTGCTCTGGGTAAACCAAATGTCACACTTGTCACCTAATATCTAGAAAAATCTCACCTTGATCCACATTTTATGATTTGTTAAAGCTGAAGGACCTTCTCACTACCCAGGAGCCTCATCTCTTAGGTCTTGTTTCCTGAGCCAAGGTTCAGGTATGGAAACTAGGCCCCTTTCCTTGATTTTATTAAATGGAAAAAGAAACAAGCAATACATAGCACCATAAACAGCCATGCTAAGCACTTGAGAAAGTAACATTTTTGTTGAAAGTTTCAGAACTCGGTGTGAACTTACACAGCAGCAAGAGAATGATCTTAGATATCACACTCCCCTCCCTTTACAGCCCTTCCAGCCACCAGAACGCAGAGCTTTTCCTGGTGGTGCCAGCCCAGGTCCAACCCCACTGATCTCTTAGCGTGTTGCAGGCTTCTCTTGCCCGTTTCTCTTATCTCTGATTTTTTTTTTACTTCTCCGTCTTGTCCTCTCTAGTTGGTTCACCACCTCCACACCAATACTTCACCTTCTGTTATGCAAGAGAAATTATCTTAACACCTTCAGGACCACACTGCCTTATCTAAATCCCTCGAAGCACTCAGCAGAACAAAAATACCATTTAGCCATCATGCCAGAAACATAAAGAACCAGCAGAAACCCTGAGGTCACCTCTAACTGGCTACTTGAACAGGAGACTTCATCCTCGAGAGGCATTTATGACTTTAAATATGTTTTCTTCCACTACACCTGTGTTTGTTGTGGCAGCTTGAAATGAGCTGAGACACTGCTCCCTTCTCTCTGCATCTCTGTCCCCTGATAGAAGATTATGAAGGAGCTTTGGAGCTTTGTGAAGCCTGGGTACGAAGGATGCTCTCAGTTCCTGCACACAAGACACTGGGTCAGGCCCTGATGTCTTGCCATTAATTTTCCTGTGAATTTATGGTTGTTGGGAAACTCAAGCACTTACTTCCCAGGAAAATACATCCTTTACCTGTATTGAATCTCAAATTGTTTCAAAGGGTTGCCGTTCCATGAATAAAAGCTTATCTGCTTATAATTATCCAAAAATGCCTCAGAAATTTGGTTACTGATGAAAACCTTCTGTGTTTTCCAAACATCTCTTAAGGTTTATATATATGTGGGTTATCTATCTATCTATCACTTATCGATCTATGGGTTTTACATGTATAAACATATATATATATATATACACAAATATTATATATATATATGTCCAAATATTTTATGCATACATATATGGGTAATTTTTATGGCAGTCCTGAAGAAAGGAATGTAATCCTGTGAGCTGAAACAGCTTTTTATTAAAAAAGGAGGAATAGGAAGTTTAAGCAACTATGTATAATAATAGAAGTTTGAGCAACTGTGTATTATAATAATGTAAATAGTAACTGTGCAAAATAATAATCATATAAATGAGAAAGCCATCATACTCATTCTAAGATATTCATTTATGGATGACTTTAAACAGTGTTATGAAATTTAAAAAAATATATTATATTTCCCAATTGAAATTACCATCTAATTTTCAGAATGAAATTTGTACATAAACTCTGTATAAATATGTCACATGAAAATTCAAAGCAAAAAATGCTTTCTAAGATCTGCTGTCACACTTGTTATGGAAATCATAATTCAGAGATGCTGTTACCAGAGAATGTTCACAAATAGGTAAATAACATAAGCTTCCAGGATGACAAACTTTTGCCAGAGACTCTATTTAAGTATATGAATCCATTATTAACCTCCATTATTAACCTCCATTAGTGAAAAACATCTGTGTCCAGCTGCTCAGAGACCATCTTCATTCTGTGCTATGCTTATCCTGCACAGTCACTGAACCTCAGAGATTCCCTGGGAATAAACAGTCTATGAGTTCAATCTCACCTTTCTTTATTACTCTGCTCAGAGGTGGCAGTTATTGTAAATGTTTTCATACTTACTGTGCCATTAGATTTTAAATGTGGAAAAGCAAAAGTAAATCTAAACTATCTTTAAGAAGACATAATTAAAGTTTACAATCCTTTAAAATCTTAAGTTTGACAGAAGGGCCAGAGTTTGTAAATAGAAACATCAGGAACAACTTAATACTAGTGAAATGCTGCATAGAAAAACTAGCACAATTACAGTGCAGCACAAGAGACATTCATGTGGGGAAAAAAACAGAAATTGGTACAACAAACATTAAAACTTCCCTGAAGTAGAGAAGATAAAAGCACAATGTCCCCAGTTAACAAACTTTATAAGGACCCATTCGTTGAGCACCTCCAGTGACTGTGAAGGTCATCACTGTAGGATGTGCAGCAACAGGAATGGGAAGGGCTATTTCATAGTTTAGGCTCTGATGCTGGAGCCTGGATTCTGGCTGCACATCCTGACACTCACTAGCTTTCAATGAGTGAGTTCTGTGACCCTGCTGAGCCACCTTACATCCTAACCTGTGTATGGGGTATAACAACCCCATCACTTGAGTTTGGATGATGATTGAATAATATGCTGTATACAAAATAATTGGCACAATACCTGACCACTGATAGTGCATGAGTGATAAAACACCATTATTATTTTATTGGAAATGTAATAGTCTGTACTTGCAATTAATATAAAAATGCCCCAAGCAAGTAAGACACAGAACTTAAAAAAAAGAAAATCTAAAACAAATGGAACCTAGTCAAACTTAAAAGCTTTTGCACAGCAAATGAAACCATCAACAAAATGAAGAGCCAACCTATGAAGTGGGAGAAAATATTTGCCAAAAATGGGACCAACAAGGGCTTAATATGCAAAATATGCAAACAACTCATACAACTCAATAAAAAAAAAAACAAAAAACAACCCAATCAAAAAATGGGCAGAAGACCTAAATAGACATTTCTTCAAAGAAGACATACAGATGGTCAGCAGGCATATGAAAAGATACTTAACATTGCTAATTATTAGAGAAATGCTAATCAAATCCACAAAGAGATATCACCTCACACTGGTCAAAATGGCCAATATCAAAAAATCTATAAATGATAAATACTGGAGAGGGTGTGGAGAAAACTACACACTCTATATTGTTGGTAGGAGTGTAAATTGGAGCATCCACTATGGAGAACAGTATGGAGGTTCCTTTAAAAAACTAAAAATAGAGTTACCATATGATTCAGCAACCCCATTTCTGAGCATATATCCAGAAAAGAGAAATTTCTAATTTGAAAATATTCATGCCTCTCAATGCTCATAACAGCACTATTTACAAGAGCCAAGACATGGAAGCAACCTAAATGCCCATCTACAGATGAATGGATGAAGAAGATGTGGTACATATATAAAATAGAATATTACTCAGCCACAAGAAGAATGAAATAATGACATTTGCACAAACATGGATGAACCTAGAGATTACCATACTAAGTGAAGTAAGTTAGAAAAAGACAAGTATTATATGATATCACTTATATGTGAAATCTAAAAAAATAATACTAATGAATCTGTATACAAAACAGACTCACAGACATAGAAAACAAACTTATGGTTACCAAAGGGGAAATGGGGGAGAGGGATAAATTAGGAGTATGAGATTAAGAGATACAAACTACTATAAATAAAATAGGTAAGCAGCAAGATTTATTGTAAAGCAGAGGGAACTATATTCAATAATTTCTAATAACATATAATGGAAAATAATCATATATATATATATATATATATATATATATATATATATGTAACTGAATCACTTTGTTGTATACCTAAAACTAACACAATATAGTAAATCAACTATACTTCAATAATAAAAAAAAAATTCTAGTCATAGAGGGCAGACAGCAGAAGCAAGAAGAACTACAATCCTGCAGCCTGTGGAACAAAACCCACATTCACAGAAAGATAGACAAGATGAGAAGCAGAGGGCTATGTACCAGATGAAGGAACAAGATAAAACCACAGAAAAACAACTAAATGAAGTGGAGATAGGAAAACTTCCAGAAAAAGAAAAATGATAGAGAAGATAATCCAGGACTTTGGAAAAAGAATGGAGGCAAAGATGGAGAAGATGCAAGAAATGTTTAACAAAGACCTAGAAGAATAAAAGAACAAACAAACAGAGATGAACAACACAGTAATTGAAATGAAAACTACACTAGAAGGAATCAATAGCAGAATAACTGAGGCAGAAGAATGGATAAGTGACCTGGAAGACAGAATGGTAGAATTCACTGCTGCAGAGCAGAATAAATAAAAAAAATGAAAAGAAATGAAGACAGCCTAAGAGACCTCTGGGACAACATTAAATGCATCAACATTCACATTATAGGGGTGCCAGAAGGAGAAGAGAGAGAAAAAGGACCCAAGAAAATATTTGAAGAGATTATAGTCAAAAATTCTCTGACATGAGAATGGAAACAGTCACCCAAGTCCAGGAAATGCAGAGAGTCCCATACAGGATAAACCCAAGGAGAACACACCAAGACACATAGTAATAAAATTGGCAAAAATTAAAGACAAAGAAAAATTATTGAAAGCAACAAGGGAAAAGTGACAAATAACATACAAAGGAACTCCCACAAGGTTAAAAGCTGATTTCTCAGCAGAAACTCTACAGGTCAGAAGGGAGTGGCATGATATACTTAAAGTGATGAAAGGGAAGAACCTACAACCAAGATTACACTAACCAGCAAGGATCTCATTCAGATTTGATGGAGAAATCAAAAGCTTTACAGACAAGCAAAAGCTAAGAGAATTCAGCCTCATCAAACCAGCTCTACAACAAATGTTAAAGGAACTTCTCTAAGTCAGAAACACAAGAGGAGAAAAGGACTTACAAAAACAAACCCAAAACAATTAAGAAAACAGTAATAGGATATATATCGATAATTACCTGAAAGGTGAATGGCTTAAATGCTCCAACCAAAAGACACAGGCTTGCTGAATGGATACAAAACAGCATACATATATATGCTGTCTTCAAGAGACCCACTTCAGATCTAGGGACACATTCAGACTGAAAGTGAGGGAATGGAAAAAGATATTCCATGAAAATTGAAATCAAAAGAAAGCTGGAGTAGCAATACGCATATCAGACAAAATAGACTTTAAAATAAAGAATGTTACAAGAGACAAGGAAGGACACTACATAATGATCAAGGGATCCATCCAAAAAGAAGATGTAACAATTATAAATATATATGCACCCAACATAGCAGCACCTCAATACATAAGGCAACTGCTAACAGCTATAAAAGAGTAAATAGACAGTAACACAATAATAGTGGGGGACTTTAACACCTCAATTACACCAATGGACAGATTATCCAAACAGAAAATTAATAAGGAAACACAAGCTTTAAATGACACAATAGAACGGATATATTTAATTGATATTTATAGGACATTCCATCCAAAAACAGCAGATTACACTTTCTTCACAAGTGTGCACAGAACATTCGCCAGGATAGATCACATCTTGGGTCACAAATCAAGCCTCAGTAAATTTAAGAAAATTGAAATCATATCAAGCATCTTTCTGACAACAATGTTATGAGATTAGATATCAATTAGAGGGGAAAAATGTAAAAAACACAAACACATGGAGGCTAAACAATACGTTACTAAATAACCAAGAGATCACTGAAGAAATCAAAGAAGTCAAAAAGTACCTAGAGACAAATTACAATGAAAACACAATGATCCAAAACCTATGGGATGCAGCAAAAGCAGTTCTAAGAGGGAAGTATATAGCTATACAAGACTACCTCAAGAAACAAGAAACATCTCAAATAAACAATCAAACATTACACCTAAAGGAACTAGAGAAAGAAGAACAAAGAAAACCCAAAGTTAGCAGAAGGAAAGAAATCATAAAGATCAGAGCAGAAATAAATGAAATAGAAACAAAGAAAACAATAGCAGAGATCAATAAAACTAAAAGCTGGTTCTTTAGGAAGATAAACAAAATTGATAAACAGCCAGACTCATCAAGAAAAAGAAGGAGTAGACTCAAATCAATAAAATTAGAGAAGTTACAACAGACACTGCAGAAATGCAAAGCATCCTAAGAGACTACTAAAAGCAAGTCTATGACAATAAAATGGACAACCTGGAAGAAATGGACAAATACTTAGAAAGGTATAAACTTCCAAGACTGAACCAGGAAGAAATAGAAAATATGAACAGACCAATCACAAGTAATGAAATTGAAACTGTCATTAAAATTTTTCCAACAACAAAAGTCCAGGACCAGATTGCTTCACAGGTGAATTCTATCAAACATCTAGAGAACAGTTAACACCCATCCTTCTCAAACTCTTCCAAAAATTGCAGAGGAAGGAACACTCCCAAACTCATTCTATGAGGCCACAATCACCCTGATAACAAAAACAGAAAAAAATATTACAAAGAAAGAAAATTACAGACCAATATCACTGATGAATATAGATGCAAATGTCCTCAACAAGATACTAGGACACAGAATCCAACAACACATTAAAAGGATCATACACCATAATCAAGTGGGATTTATCCCAGGGATGCAAGGATTCTTCAATATACGCAAATCAATCAATGTGGTACACCCTATTAACAAATTGAAGAATAAAAACCATATTATCATCTCAATAGATGCAGAGCAAGCTTTTGACAAAATTCAACACTGATTTATGATTAAAAAAACCCCAGAAAGTGGGCACAGAGGGAACCTACCTCAACAAAATAAAGGCCATATATGACAAACCCACAGCAAGCATCATTCTCAATGGTGAAAAACTGAAAGCACCTAATCTAAGATCAGGAACAAGACAAGGATGTCCACTATTATTCAACGTAGTTTTGGAAGTCTTAGCCATGGCAATCAGAGAAGAAAAAGAAATAAAAGGAATAAAAATTGGAGAAAAAGAAGTAAAACTGTCACTGTTTGCAGATAATATGGTACAGCACATAGAGAATCCTAAAGATGCCACCAGAAAACTACTAGAGCTAATCAATGAATCTGGTAAATTTGCAGGATACAAAATTAGTGCACAGATATCTCTTGCATTACTATACACTAATGATGAAAAATCTGAAAGAGAAATTAAGGAAACACTCCCGTTTACCATTGCAACAATAAGAATAGAATACCTAGGAATAAACCTACCTAGGGAGACAAAAGACCTGTTTGCAGAAAACTAGAAGACACTGATGAAAGAAATTAAAGACAATACAAACAGATGGAGAGATATACCATGTTCTTGGATTGGAAGAATAAATATTGTGAAAATGACTATACTATCCAAAACAATCTACAGATTCAATGGAATCTCTATCAAATTACCGATGGCATTTTTTACAGAACTAGAATGAAAAATCTTAAAATCTGTATGGAGACACAAAAGCCTGAATAGCCAAAGTGGTCTTGAGAGAAAAAAATAGAGCTGGAGGAATCAGACTCCCTGACCTCAGACTACACTACAAAGCTACAGTAATCAAGACAATATGTACTGACACAAAACCAGAAATATAGATCAATGGAACAGGATAGAAAGTCCAGAGATAAACCCACACACCTATGGTCAATTAATCTATGACAAAGGAGGCAAGGATATACAATGGAGGAAAGTCAGTCTCTTTACCGTCAGGTAGATAGCTAGTGGGAAGCAGCCGCATAGCACAGGGAGATCAGCTCGGTGCTTTGTGACCACCTGGAGGGGTGGGATAGGGAGGGTGGGAAGGAGGGAGACACAAGAGGGAAGAGATATGGGAGCATATGTGTATGTATAACTGATTCACTTTGTTATAAAGCAGAAATTAACACACCATTGTAAAGCAATTATACTCCAATAAATATGTAAAAAAAAAATAAGTGGTTCTGGGAAAACTGGACAGCTACATGTAAAAGAATGAAATTAGAACACTCCCTAACTCCATACACAAAAATAAACTCAAATGGATTAGAGACCTAACTGTAAGACTGGACACTATTAAACTCTTAGAGGAAATCATAGGAAGAACACTCTTTGACATAAATCACAGCAAGATCTTTTTTGATCCACCTCCTAAAGGAAATAAAAACAAAAATAAACAAATGGGACCTAATGAAACTTAAAAGTTTTTGTAAATAAAGGTAACTACAAACAAGATGAAAAGACAGCCCTAAGAATGGGAAAAAATATTTGCAAATTAATCAACAGACAAAGGATTAATTTCCAAAGTATTATATGCAGCTCAATATTAAAAAAAACAAACAACTCAATAAAAAAAAATAAGCAGAAGACCTAAATAGACATTTCTCCAAAAAGGACATACAGATGGCAAAGAAGCAAATGAAAAGCTCCTCAACATCACTAATTATTAGAGAAATGCAAATCAAAACTACAATGAGGTATCATCTCACACCAGTTAGAATGAGCATCATCAGAAAATCTACAAACAATAAATGCTGGAGAGGGTGTGGAGAAAAGGGAACCCTCTTGCACTGTTGGTGGGAATGTAAATTGATACAGCCACTATCAAGAACAGTATGACGATTCCTTAAAAAACTAAAAATAGAATTACCATATGACCCAACAATCCCACTACTGACCATATACCTAGAGAAAACTGTAATTCAAGATGACACATGCACCCCAATATTCATTGCAGCACTATTTACAATAGCCAGGTCATGGAAGCAACCTAAATGCCCATTGACAGACAAATGGATAAAGAAGATGTGGTACATTTATACAACGGAATATTATTCAACCATAAAAAGGAACTAAATTGAGTCGTTTGTAGAGACGTGGATGCATCTAGAGACTGTCATACTGAGTGAAGTAAGTCAGAAAGAGAAAAACAAATATGGCATATTAATGCATATATGTGGAACCTAGAAAAATGGTACAGATGAACCAGTTTGCAGGGCAGAAATTGAGACATTGATGTAGAGAACAAACGTATGGACACCAAAGGAGGAAAGCAGTGGCTGGTGGGGGTGGTGGTGTGATGAATTGGGAGATTGGGGTTGGCATGTGTACAGTGATGTGTATAAAATGGATGACATAAGAACCTGCTGTATAAAAAAATAAATAAAATTAAATTTAAAAAAAAAGAAATAGCCTATGCAAGAGGGACACTTTGACCCTCCTTTCTATCTCCCCAAAAAAACTCCAAAAACAAACAAACACAAAAATCTAGTCATTGGTTAATGTTGTTTTTGCCACTAATCAAGGGCTCTTTTATTCATTCATAGGTGTTTACTGAGGGACTGAGGGTCCCCTCTGTGCCAGGACACACCAGTGACCAGAACTGAATTTACCCCCAAACAAGAAACCTTACGAGGTGGAACATAGAAAGGAAAAGCAGACCTAGTATAAAAGTTCACCAAACTGAGCAGGCCTCAAAGAAAGCAGTTTCTTTTCACAACCTCAGTCTCATGACTAAACACCACTCACAGCATGAATAATAAGAGATTGCAGAAGGAACAGACACAATGTTGCAACAAGGCAGCATTTCAAATATTCATATTTTTGAATGAAACAGTATAATTTATTTGTGTTTAACTTCATTTATATAGAAAATATATTTATTATATTTTGTATGTTATATATATGCATATATGATTCTCAGGCCAATTTTGGTTTAAGCCAAAATTCCCCCTCTAAAAACCTTTGCTAATGACATACTCTCCCTACAAAAGAGTGGATCATACTGAAGGACTTTCCACTGATATGAAAATAGGGCTCTCAGATTACATCCTAAGAAAGAAGACTCACTAGATTTCAAAAGTTATTCACACCTTTGTGTAAATTCAGTTGTATAAAGAGGGTACATTGCAGACTGTTTTTTAAAACACTTTATTGAGCTAGGCTGTACTTATCTAATGTACACAGCTTAATGAGTTTTGAGATAAGTATTCACATGTAGAAATATCACCACATTCTATGTCATAAACATACCTAACACCTCCAAAAATTTCCTCCTTCCTTCCTTATATATTATTATTTTTTATAATAAGAATATTTAACATAAAATCTACCCTTTCAGGGAAATTTTAAGTAAACAATACGATATTGTTAACTACACTCTCCATGCTGCACAGTAGATCTCTAGGATTTATTAATCTTATATAATTGAAATTTTGCAAGATTTGGCTAATTAATCCCCATTCTCCCCTCCCAGCCCCCAGAAACCACCATTCTACTCTCTGCCTTTTTAGAGTTTAACTATTTTAGACTCCTCATGTAAGTGGAATCATGTCCTTCTGTGTGGGACGTATTTCATTCAGCACACTGTCCTCCAAGTTTGTCCATGTTTCCACAAATGGAAGAATTTCCTTCTTTTTTAAGGTTGTATAATATTCTGCTGTACATATATTCTACATTTACTTTGTCCATTCATCCATAGGTGGACACTTAGATTGTTTCCATATATTGGTTATTATGAATAATGCTGCAATGAACCTGATCTGCCTTCAAGCTCCTGATTTCAATTTCTTTGACTATATACCCAGAAGCAGAATGGCTGGATTATATGGTACATCTATTTTTAATATTTTTAGTAACCTGCATACTATTTACCGTAGTAGATGTACCAGTTTACATTCCCAACTTTGCAGAGTTTTTCTGTAAAAGAGATTCCATGAGCTTGTCAGCAGGTACTATATGTTGGGCAGGAAATGTGGCCGTTTTTAGCAGTGTTGTTAAGCCACAGGGGCCAACAGATAAAACATGATTCCATTTTTATATGTTTTAAGTAAAGCTTTATTTAAAATTCTAGTAAAAATGATGTCCAAAAGGAATATCTGCTTATTAACCAGTGTGTATGTGGGACAATTTGCAGAAACAGTTTTAAATTCAAGTGCCATAGATAAAGAGAAAGCTAAAGTATGAATATTCTCATCCTCCTGATATGACTTTTTTATATCATGAAAATAAAGTTCTTATCTTTAGCAACAATTGAAAAGTAGGAAGTGATCCAGTGGTGACTAATGATAATATCTTTATTTTTTAAAGAGTAGAGTAAAATGTGGATAGAAAACATAGGAAAAATAAACAAAGGTTGTCATGCATTGAATTTCTTTCAAATATTCATTTCATGACAATCCACTGATACAGTCATAATATTTGAATATTTCCTATTTTAATTTTATGAGCATTTAATGTTCAACTAATTAATGCTTTTGTTTATTTAAAGAAATGGAACCATGTTTTATATGCAGTTGATTTATTATACAGAAATAAAAGTTTTTTACTAGCTATCTTTAAAAAGAAGTTACAGCTACCATTTTGGGTTCTCTCAATTAGATTACATCTCTTTCTTTTTGTTGGTTTTGAAAGATTATTTTTATTTAAAGTATAAAGATTTGATAAATCTTGCTTCTCTAATGAAATATTTAATGCAGGTATGTTACTAATAGCTATTTAATTAACTGTACATGAGTCCTGAAATGATACATGCTGCAAAATTTGTAGAATCCAGGAAAAACTCAGACTATATTCAGTATTTGAAAACATCAAAAATTCAGGACATCAGTAAAAGTGTTTACTTTATCATGACAAATAGGTATGTCACATCATATCATAACCTTAGAGGGTTGATGGCTACAAAGAAATATATCATTTATATCCCCATTCTATTAGACTTGACATTTGGGAAGTGACAAATATATCTTTCATGTGAAAACTATGATGGCAAAGATTTTCCATCATAAAACAAGTGTGAAGTTGACATTGTTATTTCTTTTGAAAGGACCAAAATCATCTATTCACCTGGATCCAGCAAATGTTAAGATACAAACACAAAAGGCACAAAAGCCACTGACAAATTGTTGGGCTGTGATTTCCCACTTGATTACACAGAATGAAGTGGGGATGGGTGCCATTGTAGCTTAGGAAGCATAACTATAAGAGGAGTGCCAACTAACACACAGGCAAAACACTCACTTCTCAGGAATAACCTAGGAGAAAACCAAACAAACTTTGGGCCAGCTTTTAAGTGTCCACCAGAGCATCCAGGAGGCACATTCAGTCTGGACCTCGGCCACACCCTGGCTCTCTTCCCTTGCCTGATGTTGATTCCAGCTCATCTTTATATATTTGGTTGCTGACTCTGTCATCTGCTATCCAAGTCCTGTATGTTACTGAGACTTTCAATCAGACCTTTTCTAAAGGACTTTCAATCAAATAGGTCACCAAGCAGAAACAACAAACAAAACGTACAGAAGCTAGGACACAGGAGGCAGAGACAGAAAGAGTCACCCAGATGGATCAAATCATGACTTGGTGATTTTGACTCAGGAAATCTCTCAAGTTCCTGTAAAAAGGACCATGTATGCTATTTCCAATGGGCTTGATATACCACAGTGGATCAAGGTTTTTAGTGAACTTTTATTTTTAAGAGTAGCATTTACTTTGTTTGATAACTCCAAATTTCATAAATGTACATTGTAGATAAATTGTATACAGTAAATGTATCAAATACTAAATAAAAGTTAACCAAAATCCTGCCACCATGAAAATGTCTTAATAATTTTGATCTATTTACATGCATGCAGAATAAGGTTTGAATTCACTCTCAGAACATCAATGTGCAGAAATATAGAATATGATTTTGCAACTAAGTTCAACTGTAAGAGGGAAGAACAAATCTGATTCCATATTGGTTCTGTTTCTTTTACCTTAACGTTTGTATTCTATTGCTTTTGCTTCCAGTTAAGAATGTTGCCTATAGCCTGAAATACACAGGATAGCCCATTCTCAAGGCTCTGACTTTTAAGGGACAACACGTTTCCATTCACATAGAGCCAAAAAAGTTGTGGAACAGAGAATAAAGTTTACAGAAACATGGTGTCCTGACCTACCTAGACAGCTGCAAGAACAAAGGATTCCAACACCAAGAACTTTGTAATGATCAACCACACCCCTCCCTTACCTGGACTTTAAAAATGTTTTGCTGAAACCCTTTAGAGAGTTTGGGGTTTTGGCGGGGTATGAGCCACCCATTCTCCTTGCATGACCCTGCAATAAATTCTCTGCTCCAAACTCCAACGTTTCAGTAGTGTTTGGCCTCACTGTGTGTCGGGCACATGAACTTATATTCAGTAGCACAGCTTTCTCATGAGCTCCTATACCT
Organism: Stenella coeruleoalba; assembly: GCF_951394435.1. Lineage (NCBI taxonomy): Eukaryota > Metazoa > Chordata > Mammalia > Artiodactyla > Delphinidae > Stenella > Stenella coeruleoalba. Next base: position 3,736,372 of record NC_137155.1, on the reverse strand, counting down.
TCTCGATAGAGTAAATTACTAATTTTCTTGAAGTTACCTTCGTCATTTCCAAATTACATCTTAGTCTTGTCCTGGTAAAATTGGCCTCTTTCGAAGAATCAGTCAGTTTTTCAGGGTTCCTTTTCCTTCTTTCTTCTTTCCCTTGCCCCTGAGTCCTGGTATATCCCAGGGAGGCTCACATGAGATCTTGTCCTGAGAGAAGCAACAGGGTGGAAGGCTCACACTCCTGAATGCTGGAGCACAGGTGTGTTGTCTCACACGTTGTCACTCTTGCAGACAATGGTAGGAGCTACAAAAATCAGAATTGGGGATGAGAAACAGCTCGGCAGACAGAAGGAAAAGAAGGGAGGATGAGTTAAGCCTGGCCACGTGTGACTCTGCTTCACTTGAGGAGCAGGTATGGATTTTGTCTCTGTTTCTTGGATAGAAAACACTGGCCCAGAGAGGTGTCACCAATAAGTGAACTACTTAAGCTCTCGAGGACACCAAAGGCCTCATAAACATCCAGTGTCCCATGGACATGGCTCCTCTTGGTTTTACTGCCATTCCCCTGCTCCACACTCTTATCTAAACCTGTCGGCGTGTCTCATGGATTGATGCTTACTGAGTATCTACATTTACTATCAAACGTATACACTTAACACGTTTTATACTTTTCACCTACACCATTATTTGACTTGTCTTTGGTGGCACAGTTGAACTTTCACAACTTGTTCAGTGAACACACCTGATGTTTGGCTCCTTAGCTAAATGTGTCTCTAACACTAGCTCATAGATATTTTCCTGACACTTGTAATGTTTAAAATATGTTCCAATATTTTTAACCTGTTTTCAGAAAAGTACCAGCAGTCCTCTTCAGAGTTACAATTTATGGTAAATAAATCTGAAGATTTTGACAGTTTCATTGACTCTTCTCCATAGAGCACAGGAGAAAACAGTGCTCTTTCTACAGATGCTGAGACAACTGGTGAGCTCAGGGAAAAAAATCTGCCAAACAGAAGATTTGCAATTCAACTGCTTTTCTTATCGAAATGTGTAAATATTTCAGCCCAAATGCTTTTAGGATGTTTTCAATTTGTCTTTTTCAGAGACTCTATCTTCATAAACTTTATTACACAACAAAATTCATCAAATACCTTATCAATTTGTCTTGCTTTTGAAGGTTTCCTCAACTTTTGCAAAATCATAGATCCTTTTAACTTCATTCTAATTGGCTATAGAATGCAATTTGTTGAATTAAAGATTGACATTTCTTCAGAAGATTCTTCCTTATGGTTGAGTCATTCCAAAGTAATTCTTGTATATCACCTGCTTTATTGTTACTTTGTTTAGCTCCTCCCTGCATTTTTTTTGAAGCTAATTGTTGTCTTTCTCTTTGCAGAATTTGTTTCCAATGTTCCCTTTTTTCTTTTTTTTTTTAAATTAAGTCATGTATTTTTAAAACCAACCCACTAGGAAAATATATCACAGTCTTGAAACAGCAAGCAGACAGGCTATATTATCATTTCAAGTAATAAGTTGGTAAAAACACAAGGTCCTTAATAAAACGATAAGGTGCCAGAACTGGGGCAAGAACAACGCATGTCCCAAAAGTAGTATTTGGTAACGGAGGGCTGTCCCGTGTTTTGCTCTAAAGGAGTCACAGCTTGCCCCTGAGTTGCTTACTTTTTCTCCTTTGACCTTCGTGTTGCCAAGGGATTGTTTTAACAGAGCTCTGTTATCACAGGGGGCAAAGTAAGCAATACTGGGTTTAGGCTTTCACTCTATTTTGTTTTATGAAAACCAGATTTTTCCAAAGCCAGTACTTCATAACTCTCTTAATTAAGCATCTAACAATTCCTCTTTCACTGTTCATTCTTGAATACTAGCATATAGCACAATCAAAATCCCCTTTCCCTTCAAGGGTGAGTGTCACTGCAAGATTGTCTTGTCACTCGCTGACTGTGCTGCCAACAGCCTCAGGGCTCATCATGGCTGCCAGTCAGAGGGGAGGTTTGCTTCCCCTACCAGTGTGATAGCGCTTCTTATATTTTTGCAGGGTGTCTAGGCTGAAGGATATCATGTGTGAGAATTTTAAGAAATGCACATCCACGTCCTGACGGCCAGAAATGAACATCCGCAAGGACCCTTTCAGAGTTTTTATCCAAACTACCTCCCCCAACTCTACATCTTAAAGTAGCTTCATGCCCTTGTATATAAAACAAAACCACGCAAAACAAAGCCCCAGAGGCCCCCTTTCGCCTTCTAAATTAGTGACCTCATGGATTTTGTTTTATTTCCACTTCGTGGGAAACGTTGTAGTGATCCTTCTGGTAAACAGGAGGTTGGCAACAAACAGAACCACCTCTCCTCACACTTCACCAGTTCATAAGCAGGTCAGATGAACCTGCCAGCCTGTTGGTATCTGTGTACTAAGAGAATCTGGTACCTTGGAGGGCTCTGGTTTGGTACAAGGGAGACACCCTGTTGCCAGGATAAGCACTTGCCACGTGAAATTCAGGATCACAAAAACTCTCCTGTGCTATCTCTGACCCCAATTTTAGCACCAGTTTTTTTCACTTTCTAGGTTTCAAACACAAAGGAACCAGTGTCCAGAGGCAAGTGATATAGGCCTTAAACTTTCTGCTGTCCTTAATTTCCTCATTCACAAACTTTCCTTAGAAAACCCAAATCCCCATTTCTCTTTTTAAATAGACTCCTGCCTTCAGCCCCGATGGCCAATAGCAGACATCTATTTCCCAATGGATGAGAGAGACTCCTTCATCTTCTTGGTCATGGTTGGGATGAGGTTCATGAGGTCATCCACACACGTGGTCACACAACTCTCCAGCTGCCGCTTCACCTGAAGCTCTTTACTCCCCACATCAATTGAATCTTTGGCTTTGTCATTGCAGTGCATAGTGCACCGGGCCAGGCGGTCCTGGAACCTCTCCAACTCGCTGGTCACCAGGGCCTGGGCTTGAGCCAGAGGTGCATGGCAGCGCTCAATGCACTGGTGCACTTGGTGCATGGACGCCTGGCTGTCCTCACAACAGCCGGCGCTGCACTGGAACATGAGGCCTTGCATCTTCCGGATGTTCTCTCTCCAGACTCTTCACCATAGAGTCCACCGCCGCTTGCACCCGGAGCTGCTGCAGCTCCACCATGGCGACACGGCGCTGCTCCGTGCCGCACCGGCACCCACATGGACTCCCGGGCACGAGCCCCCCCGCCCTTTTTTCTAAAGCTGAAAATATATGGGGCTTCTGTCACCACATAGTTTATCTTTTTCCAACAGAAAATGGTAATATGTAACAAATATAATACGGTATGTAACCAAACTTTCGAAGGCTCTTTTATTCAATTTACAATTGTATCACTTAATACAATTGTAGACACTTAGGTTGACTTTAAAAAGAATTCTTCAAAAGTCACATCTTTCTGAGTGATTTGTTGATAGGCAGCAAAGAAAGTGTATTCTGCCATGCTGACATACACACATACATTTATAGAAATAGATATTATACTATCTATCTATTTATCTAAGATCTTTGTTATATTTATTTGGTAGTTGGGTATTTAAGTTACAATAAACGTGTGTATACATGTGTATGAGTATGTATATAATATTTATAATAACCACATAAAATCTACAGTTTTATCTTTTATCAGTAGAATAGTGTAGCTGGTTTGAACATCATATGAATTGTATTTTTATAACAACCAGTTCAAGTGCATTTCTGCTCCAGAGGTTTCTTAATATAATAAGAACACTGTTTTTTTTTCATGATGCTGTGAATCACCAAAACCTGTATTTGGATTTGTTTGCCACAGAAAAAAAATTTTTTTTTTTTTAATATTGAACTTTTCATCTGATTTGACAATACCATTTGTGATACTATTTCACTTTTAAGAAAATAAACATCCGAAAGCTTTCTTTTGATTCCATAAATTGCCTGGAAAAAATCAAAAATGTAGTAGAATTTATTGATTCTTTATTTGAAACAACTGATAACACTGATATAAAAGCTATCATTTAAGTCTTTGCAATGTTTTTCTAATAACGGGAGCTACATGGTAACAGACTTTTTTTTCTTCTTCTTACATACACAAGAAAACTTAAAATGAAAATCAGCAAAATTAATCTGGAAGAAGATTGCACAAGTTAGGTCACAACTGGCCATTTACTATGGGGCTGGTGCGGGTAGCTGTGCCAAGTTAGGTGTCAGGTCTCCCCTCTGCTGGAGCCTGAGCTCAGTTTGCTTTACCAGAAAGTCCCCTGCGTGCTCTTCTTAAGAGAGAAATGTTAGCTCCACTGGGTCCGGAAAGGGCCGGAGAAGGAAGAAGGGTCACCACCGCTCACTTTTTGGATTTCACATAGTGTCAAAAAGACCACTCTGCTGGTCACAGTGTTATCTCACACACCATCAACCAGACGGTAATATGATGAAATATGGAACAACAAGAGTAAACCATGATTTATGGTCACTCTAGTATTAATGGACATGAGTGGACCTTGTATCTGGGATCCCACATGAAGCTGCCATCTTGGAGTGAGCCATGCCCTCGGTGAGCGTTGAACTGTAAATACAAATAATAATAGTAATAGTAATCCCACAAAGAGAGGCATGAGGGGAACGTGTCCATCTTGGAGTGTGTGTATGTGTGTGTGTGTGTGTGTGTGTGTGTGTGTGCACACACAATCCATTCAAAGCCATACTGCAAGTCATCTCTCATGTGAGTTTGGAGCCTGAATCATGATTCTTGCATGGTCTTATACAAGCAAACAGACAACCCCCAAAACAAACAAAATAAGTCATTTAATGTACAATAGTTCCAATGTGACTGACAGAAGAAATTCCTCAAACGTAAAAAGGATCCAGAATATGAATTCACATTTCAAATCAAAGAATTACAAAGAAGGTAGTAAAAGTCAGCAAAATCAGGCTTTTTTAATGACCACAGATTCTGGAATTATGAGGTACAGAATAGAAAATAGATACTTAATATGTTTCTAGAAATAAAAGAGGAAATGAAAACCATTAGTAATAAGAGATGATAAAAATGTCTGGAAGAATTGAAAATCACCAGACAAAATGCATAGAAATGGAAAATGTGAAAATCAATAAGATATTCTAAATGAACTTGTTTAACAGCAGAATATGTACATTTAAAGAGAAAATCAATGGACCAGGAGGTAGATTTACCAAGATAAAGTATGCAGAGCATAGCACAGAGAGACAAGGAGATGAATCAAAGAAGGTAGAATACAAAAAATTTAATATCTCACTTAGGAGAGTTCCTGCAGAGGAGATTATAGGGGTTGAAGGGAATGGCAAAGAAATAATGACTGACATTTTTCTAGAAGTAAATATGGAGAAATTCACTTTTCATGATACTGAACATACTATAAATTGTATTTTTAAAACTTGGTATAGTTGCAGGGGTATACAAATAGACCATGAAACAAAATACAAAACTCTGAAATAGATTCATGCTTGCTTGTATGAAAACTTGACATATGATTGAGGGCGTTTTTCAGATCTGTGGGGAATGGATAGACCACACTAGAATGATGTGACAATTATTATCCATACAATTATGGAGAAATCACCCAGATCATGTGATAACAATTACTTAACTGTCTTGAAAAAAGAAGAATCTGGATCCATGGCTAACAAAATGCCTAAAAATATATTCTAATGAATAAAAGCAACAAAGATAATCATACTTATTATGAATTTAACTACTATTATGAGAAGACAGGGAAACATATAAAGCATCATATAAAATATACCAAGGGAGCTCACCTGAGGCGGGTGAGGTGCAAATGTCACCTAAAGTAAGATTGCAAGGTTGATAGACTTTAAGGGATCATGGAAGGTGCAGTGGTAGTGTTTCAGGAAGAAGAACCAGGAAGTGCAGAGCTCTAAGTGGGAAAAGCACAATATACACGGATCATAACAGAGTTCCCCAATGGTTAACTTGCATTTCTTTGATTTCTAATACTTTTCATATGCTTATGAGTCATTTATATTTCTTTTCTGATACTAATATATGTCCTTGTAATCCTGCTCATTTTCTTATACTTAAAACATAAGACAAACATTTAATATAACTGTCAAATTTTAGAAAAAATGGGTTTTCTTGAGAGTTCAGGGTTCACCTCTAGAGATATCAGGACACTGGTGGCGTCACTCATATCTCCAAAAGGGGAGGATCTGTAAGAGAAGATGGGTTCCCGAAACTCAAACAGGTCACCTGGAGGGGATGGTCACCAAATTAATAAAACAAGTCAGCTTGAAATGCCAGGTATATATGTGAGGGTCAGAATGTTGTTCAGAGGTAGAACAAGGTAAAACATGGTGAATTTGTTCAAATGTTAGTTTTACCAATGTGTTAGCTATTATTGTCTCCCTATTATTCTGAAGTGCTTGTTTTGGTGACATAAGTGCATTATGTAAAAGAAGATTTGGTGTTGTATGATCAGAGTTGAATTTCACTATTAACTCTGCCCTTGTGTCCTCTGCAATCTCAGTGGCACACCTGTTCAGGGCATGACGTTCAGATGTCCTGTGTGTGCTCCAGGACAGACCCCATGGTAAGTAGTCGGAAAGCAATGCTTGTACAGTCCTCAGCTGGAGTTTGACCTCTCCTGGTAAAGAGAAGATTCTCAATATATTTATGGTAAATGAATTAGTATTAGATGGATTTAAATCATAATACCAATAGATCATACATTTCTTAGGAAAGACTAAGTTGAGTAAGAGATTATGTATGTTCATAAAATGATGTATGTGTGTGTGTGTGTGTGTGTGTGTGTGTGTAGAGAGAGAGAAACAGAGAGACAGTCATATTTAAAATAAATACATAAAACTCACATATAATCTTCCAGCCAACAAGAGCATGTAGAACAGAAAGGAGAGCTTTACTCCCAGATCTGATGTGGCATAAGTAAACCCAGGTATGCCAATATTTATGCACTAGCTCATTTATTTGTTAGATGTTGATGTAAGATTGTGAGGAATACACCTGGAATAGTTTTGAGTTTTTATTTATATTGACATGACACTAACATGGTGACTTATTCACAAGGTTATTATGGAAATTTAAAATGACAAATGCTCTGGCCTTTAATAATCTCTTAATATATAGTAGCTGTGATGATCTCTTATTCCTTACTACATGCCACAAATATCTCTCAAATTTCCCCAGCCTCTGAGAAAATGTACCATTCCACATAGGCTTGGGGGGATGATCCCAAACCTCACTTCCTGGCCATGTCCTCTGCCCAAGAATCTCCTTTAAAAAACTATAGACCCAATATTTGTTTCATCTTTAAGTTAATATGTTGAATCCTAATGCTCGATGTGATGATATTTGGAGGTGGACAATTGGGGTGATTAGGTCATAAGAGTGAAGCCCCCAAGAATGGGATCAGTGCCCTTATAAGACACCCCAGAGAGTTCCCTCACCCGTTCTGCCATGTGAGGACACAGTGAACCAGTAAGTAGGTCCACCAAACCTCGTGCCTTGATCTTGGACATCTCAGCATCCAGAACTGTAAGAAATAAAATTCTGTGGTTTATAAACCACCCAGTGCGTGGTATTTTGTTATAGCAGCCTGAAAGGACCAAGACCCCATTCAAAATGTACAGAACGAATGATAAAAGTAGAATTTTACCATATTTTTCAAAATTTCTAATCTGTACTACTGCACACAAATATAAAAACAGTCCATGAAAACAACTAATAAATATCAATCTAAGAAAGAAACAGAAAAATTTATCTGAGCCAACCTGAGGATTCTATCCCAGGAGACAATCCTTCAGAAAGCTCTGAGGACTGTTCCACTCATTAGAGGTCAAAGCACAGTTATATACATTTTGGACAAAGGGTTATACATCAAATGATGTAATGACAGTTTATATAATCCAGATCTGCATGTGGAAAGTGCATCCTGGGTCATCATGACCCCTGACAGGATTAAGGAGGAAGGCTATCTCCTAAGGGGTTGTGACCCTTGATGAGACTAAGAAAGAAGGTTATCTCCCAAGGAGGTCTGGTTAATGCGATGCACAACCCACATTAAAGGGGAGAGAGGAAGTCCAATCAGGCAGAGAAAACTTTTATGTTTAAATTTTTCATGTTTTTCCATAAAATATGAATATTATTTCATCAAAACTAGTATGTTTATACTTTCTTAGATTTATAGCTTTATAGACTGATCTGAATCCTTGTTTGGTAGTCTATGTTGTCATCAGTAGGTACATTTTTGACTAATCTAATACTAAAGTTCTCTCAGTTCCAAAAAAACCCTCAACCACAGCATTAAAGGAAATACAAGTATCTATCATGTGCTTTTCAAAAAAATCTTTTTGTAACATGAAGTAGATTGGGGTAGTTGTTGTTATCATATACGCAGAACGACTGAAAAATCAGAGGCTCTAAAGAAAGAAATCCATGCCTTCCATGAGATCACTCAACTAATATATTTTGTGCTCCTACATCCCGTGCTAAATTTGCTTGTAAATAATTCAGACGTTTAAAGAATGTTTGTACAAATGTAAAGTTGCAGAACCAAGCCTTAATCATGCATTCACGCTATCTGCCCTTGATTGGTGGGGTAAAAAGCGGGGAGAGAACACAAACATTTCAGAAATGGAACTTAGAGAATTAGTTTAGTACCATTATTTGAATAATTAGATACCCTGCCAGCACTGTGTTGATCGATGAGCAAATGTGGCCTAGACAGCTCCTGGGTGAATCAATAAAAACTCTTTTTTTTAAGGAAGCAATACAAAGTCACTGCAGTCGGGCCAAGCAGAGGAATCAGTAGCATCATTCCAGAAGGTTAGAGCTGCCGGCTCAGAACCCTTCACCAGCAGGAGCACCAAGGAGAACAAGGCTGCCCCTTCAGGCAGCATGACTCTCCCCGTTCAGGCCCAGCCCTTTCTGCACACAGCTGGAGTTGACCATGATGGTGCATTTTCCAGACATGTGCTGGAGGCCACCTCATCAACCCAGGAGGGCCTCATCCGTGGTGGGCGTAGCCAGGGCACAACCTCAACGTTGGAGTAGGGAGCACAGAACAGCCAAGTCTGCACCACCTGCTCCAAAGCACTGCTGAACTCAGGTGAGAAGCAGAACAATGGCTAGAGGTTCAGACATCATGGACCCTTGGACCAGCTGTGGTTTCTTTGTTTTTGCTTCTCAGTGCAATTCTCTTCAAGGGAATGATACATTCTAATGTGCTCATTTTAAAAATTCCCTTTACTTGGTATTTATAGCTTCTAATACACTGCCTCTGTAAGTGGCGACACACCAACAAATTTTACCTCATTTGCCTGTTAATTGACTAGAAGGGTCATCAGTTAAGACATAAGCCATTTCTTGTTCATAACTCCACATTGTACCTGGAAGCACTTGGAAATACCGAGGTCTGCCAGTCAAAACATTTTCAAATGGAAACTCATAAATCATGTATCTTGTCACATTCTGAAGACCTTATTTGCAGAATCAGCAGTGCTTCCTGAAAAAGTATTACAAAGCCACAGTTTGCCACATTCATCCAAGTTAGTTTATCGAGTCTGTTATTGGCAGTAATGTGTTACTGATTACTAGCTACAGCAATCCTGATACCAACCCCAAACTTACTTTCCCTCCTGTCTTCCCTTTGTCTATATAAGTACCTCAACATCATAGAATTATGCTATTCTTTTAAAATATTTAATACCGTACCCAATATTTACCATATAAAAGCACTTATTTTTGTAAAACAAGTGTTCTGAGACTAAGAACTCCTGACACACAAAATTCATAACTTTGAGTCTTAAGAAAAATGTAGGTGACCTAGTTGCTTATTGAACATATTATCTCACAAAATATTTCAAGATGCCTGTATGAATTATTTCAAACAACTCAATACATTTTCAAGGTAGCCAGAATCGACTGTCAATCTTTGATTTTATATTAAATGTAGAAAGCCCGAATAATGATTGTTTGTTTTAATATATTGTTCAAATGATTAAAAAATTGGGAATAATGAGCCTCTTGTACAATCATGCCTTTTTCTAAATTGTAGGAGAACATTTTCCTTTCATGCCCAATGCAAATTTATTGACATTTGTAAATAAGAAATGAATTATTTAAATTATTTAAAAATTATAAGAATTTCAGAGATCTCTTCTTAGTAGCATGCAAAATAGTCCTTGTTGTATTTAGGTGTAAGTGCAGTTATTTTCCCCATTAGCAGATCAGAAAGCAATCCATACCTCAGTGGGATAAACACACACCATGAGTTAGCAGACTGTGGTTTATAGCAGTGATCAGTAGGACAGCAGGGCATTTAATACAATGCCTCAGAGCATCAGCCACAAAGCAGTTAGCAATGTCGCAGCTTGCACAGGGAGGAGATCTACTCAGGTAGCTGATGAAATACACCTGGCCCAGAAAAATAACAAAAGAGTAACAAGCACATAAGTCAAGGGACTGCTTCTGGCAACTATCCAAGGTCACTAGGTGAGCACTATCAGTAGTGTTGACACGTGGCCCCCATCCTTATCCCCAAGTACCAGAGAGTATTGTGGCAGGAATACAATCCTGACCCCTTTACGAACACCTAGCAAAGAATAGTTCTTTAAGTTTAATAGAAAGCATATAGTCATTAGGTGCCATGCGTTCAAAGTTAAGATTGTATAAGTCTTAGGAAAAACCTGGCTATTTGGGGGAGCATTTATTCTTTGCCTTAATTCACCAGGCCATGAAGATTAGAAATGGGGTGTCCCTGCTATCTTAGATTCCAGAGTTTCTGTAGCATCTACTGCCTGATGTTTGTGGCTGCATTGAAATCAAAGTGAGTGCCTTAATGACCACACCACTAAAACTCTGGGGTTGTTCAGATTATGATACGTCATCTAAAGGGGAGAACACTGCCCCTCCCATCCCTGGGGACAGCTATATATCTCTTTCTTTGACATAATTTCTTGATCATTTTCTGTTTGTAAGATTCTGGTAGGCTGTTGGCAGTCTTATTTACTTTTTTTCCCCAGCAAACAAACTTCTCATGTGGAAGAACCCAATTCCTCCTAGCAGCTTTATTTTCTAACTTTTCTATAAAAATGTAGAGAATTCTCCGAATTTTCAAGGAAAATATTAATGGGGTAAATGTATTGCTTCATGTGAATTTGAATAATGTGTTATTCACTTTAAAATGTTACTATATCAAACTTTTACTGAATTCTTCTTTTATTCATACTTGGAAAATAACATAAAGGCAGACTTAATGAGTGTGGGGTTCTGAAAAGAGGATTCTATTGATAATGACGTTCAACTTCTTAAATTTGTGTAGGCAGAGTTCATGAACACTGCATATTCAAACACCAAAATTGTTTAGAATAAAGTTTTGCACATGTGAAAATGTCAGCCTCTGTCAGCAATAAAACTAAGGAAGTGTTCTTTTCATTCATTCATTCAGTGCTTACTGAACATCAAATATAAGACAGGTACTCTGATCTGGTGAAAAGCAGTGGATAGAATATGATAATTCCTTGCTTTCAGGGACTTCACAGTCACATGGGAAATAGGTTCTACAGTAGTTAATAGTTATTGTGTGCATGCTTTGTGCCAAGTACAGTTTTTAACATTGTATAAGTTACTAACTCACTTAATTCTCACAGCAGCAATATGAGATGAGGACCATTTTATCACTGATTCTCAGTGAAGAAAAACAAATATACAGAGCAGATATGTAACCTTCCAAACTAATGAGTGATGGAGCACAGCTTTCCATCCAGGCAGCCTGACTTCTGAGCCTGACTGCCAACCCACTGCTCTCTAGTGCCTGTTCTTTAAAAAAAAAAACTGCTCACCTACCTGTAGGGCTCCCCTGGTGTTTGGTAATGGGAGCTTTATCTGCTGAAGTGTGTGAATGGTGTTACATTCTGTCTGTTGCAGGTTTTAATGGCACGTAAGTGGTTACAGATATGAACAGAGGGAAGTATTGGAAACTATTTATTTTATTTTTTTTTTAGCCAACAGGGTATGTGTGTTTGATGTGTTGATTGCAATGCTAGGGCAAACTTCATGGTAGGAAGTTAGCAAGATCTATGATGCTGCTCATAAGAGTTGCAACCTGGTGAGTGCCAATCAAGCTTTGTGCTCAGAATGGCTGGAAGATATTGGCTAAAGAATACGGTCTTGACCTCTACCATCAAAGAGCAGCTGATCTGAAAGACAGCAGAATATGAACATTTTCTTTGGATAAAGCATCACCTTCAGCCAAGTGAGGGTCTCTGAGCAGAGATATGGACAAACATTCTTTTTTCCTAACTACCTTTTGATGGGAATGAATTGCTACTGAATTATAACATTTTTAAAGCCTTATTCTTAACTCAATTTTCTTTTATGCAGTGCAGTGCATTTTCATAATTCAGGGAGGCATCTTGAGGATTGAAGAAACATAAGTTTCCCTTTCCCATCTTTATGCCCTGGAGAGATATATCTGCCTTCAGATTCCAGAGTAAATATCAGTCATCTGAAACCTTTTTGGGGACCACAAAGCTACTATTGCATCAATATACTCTTTTATGATACTTTAGGAACTACTGTAAGGCAAGGGTAATAAAAACTCCAGCAAGAAATTAGCATTGTGTAGGCATGTCTTTTAAAGCATAGTCTCTCACAATGAGGATGCAGTCCCTGGTGGGTGACAAGGAGATCCCAGGGGGCTTGTGGCGCAGTGAGCGAAGTGCTCAGAATGTCAGTCTGGAACTTAATCCTCCGTGGACTCAACGTCCCGCCTCCAAAGTCCTTGGCAAATATAACTCCCAGACTAATTGTCAATGACGACTTTCCTCCATAAAATATACGTATCATTATCTGACTCCTGCATGCCTTCATGACTTATTGTCTCTGACATCCACTTAGCTGGACCACAAGCTCTGTGAGGGTATGGGTTTCATAAACATTTATTTTTTTTTTAAAGGGGGAGGTTTAATAATTTTTCTGTGCTCGTTTTTACCTGGGGTGTTTTGCCCAAGAAATCACAGATGCTTTCTGCTAGGTGGTGGCTAGATCTGCTTGGATGTTGGTCCCAGAGGCACCCCATCCATATTATCAGGATGCAGCCAAAGCAGTTATTTCACCCCTGACGACTTACAGCTGACAAGGGAACTAGGCAGTGAGAGCATCGTTTCTAAACAATTTTACCTCGGTGAACTCTTGTCCCTAAAGAGATGATCATGGTCTGAAACTTCTAACTTAGCAACAGAATTGATGTGCACCAAATTATAATCTTTTTTTTTATTGTATGATTCCATTTTTTAAAAAAAAATTTTTGAATTTTAGAATTTTATTTTTTTATATACAGAAGGTTCTTTATTAGTTATCCATTTTATACATATTAGTATATACATGTCAATCCCAATCTCCCAATTCATCCTACCACCCCCCCTCCCCCATCACTTTCCCCCCTTAGTGTCCATACATTTTTTCTCTACATCTGTGTCTCTATTTCGATGGATCTAGAGACTGTCATACAGAGTGAAGTAAGTCAGAAAGAGAAAAACAAATACTGTATGCTAACACATATATGTGGAACCTAGAAAAATAGTACAGATGAACTGGTTTGCAGGGAAGGAATAGAGACACCAAATTATAATCTTTACCGCAGGCTTCATCAGCATCTGACTTGCTGTTAGCCGGACTGTCATGGGACTTCCAAATTTCAGAGACTGATTGCACAGGAACAGAAACAGAAACATAATTCTCAAACTTTGAAAATGTGAAAGTCCTCAGATGTTTACAAGTGAGAAAATAGGGGGCTTTGTATTCAAAATGGAAAGCTCTAATTTATGTTTAAAACAGCATCTGAGGGAGGGTGGGAGGGAGACGCAAGAAGGAGGGGACATGTGGATGTATGTATAGCTGATTCACTTTGTTATACAGCAGAAACTAACACACCACTGTAAAGCAATTATACTCCAATAAAAATGTTAAAAAAATAAAAATAAAATAAATGGCATCTGTTAAGTGTGCTGATAAAATAACTATCAAAACAGCAAAGGGAAAAAAGTTTGAAGTTATAATATCATGGGAAAGTAGCATTAACTGTTGAGGGGGTGATGCAAAGATTTTTCTGTGGGTGATCAGCATTTTCCATATTTGCACCCATCCAACAGAAATAGACCGCCTCTCTCATTGACCAAAGCCTAACATTTAAAAAAAAATTAGTAGTCATTAGCATGTTATTTTAATGAAATCTGTGCAGAAAAGAGTTAACATAACAGGCTTGAGACTACTACCCTTATACTACTGTATATAAAATAGATAACTAACAAGAACTTACTGTATAACAGGGAAGTCTACTTAATACTCTAATGGTCTATATGGGAAAAGAATCTAAAACAGAGTGGATACATGTATATGTATAACTGATTCACTTTGCTGTACACCTGAAACTAACACAACATTGTAAATCAACTATACCCCAATAAATTTTTTTTAAAAAAAGTCTTAATTGCCAGTAGGGTCCTGGGTTAAAATCCATGAATTTGAGTGGTTTGCATTTTCCTACACTGATGTAAAACTTTCCCTAAATGATAAGACAGCTCACTCTGCATACATTGTGTACACAACTCAGTTTATAGTGAAAACTGCCTTTCTTCTTCCGGAGTCTGGAAGTACGCTACATGGTAGGCAGAGGGAGATTACATAAGCAGTCCCCAGGAAAAGTCTTGGGCACTGAGCCTCTAATGGACTTCCCTGGTAGATGGCACTTCATACACATTGTCTGTTTCTGGAGGAGTTGCATGCATTCTGTGTGACTCCCTGGGAGAGGACTCTTGGAAACTGGCTCTTGGTTTCCTCTGGACTTTTACCCCATGAACCATTTCCCTTTGCTTATTTTCCCTTTTTCTGGAATAAACCTGAGTTGTAAATACAATTGAAAATAAAAGGCGTAGAAAACATCTTTTGAAAATTGCTTTTGATGCCACTGCTTTTTATGGTCTTCAATGTTTTATATGAAGAGTCGTACACATTTTCTTTGAATTTCATGTAGGAAAAAATGTTTCTTTCTCCAATGTGTTAACATGTTTTTTCTTTATTGGACAATGACACCTATTTACCCATTTGTGTTTCTCACTTGCCTTTTTTTTTTTCTAATCAAGATACAGTGGTATGAAATATGTTCAAGGTGTACAACAGAATGATTTGATATATTTATATGTTGTAAAATGATTAACAAAATAAGTTTAGTTAACATGTATCACCACACACAGTTACATTTTTTTTCTTGTGATGAGAACTTTTAAGATCTACTTTCTTAGCCACTTAAATAGACAATATGGTATTGTTAGCTATAGTCACCAAGGTGTACATTACTACCCATCACTTTTTATCTCATAACTGGAAGTTTGTACCTTCAGACCACTTTCACTCATTTTGCCCAATCCCCAATCCCTGCCTCTGGCAGCCAAGAATCTGTTGTCTGTATCAACAAGCTCAAGCTCCTGGGGTTTTGTTTTGTGTTTTAGATTCCACATGCAAGTGAGATCATACAGTACTTGTTTTTCTCTGTCTGACTTATTTTACTTAGCATAATGCCCTCAAGGTCCATTCTTGCTATCTGTAAATGGCAGGATCTTCTTCTATGTCTGCATAGTATTCCATTATTCCATGGAGATAAAAAAATCTAGACCAAATTAGCTCTTGAATTCATTTAGTCAGATATATATTAGATAGATGGATAAATAGATAGATAGATAGATAGATAGATAGATGCTAGATAGGTAGATAGATATCACATTTTATTTATCATTTTATCCATTGATGAATACTTAGGTACTTAGGTTGTTTCCACATCTTGGCTACTGTAGGTAATGCTGCAATGAGCATGGGGGTGCAGATATCTTTCTGAGACAGTGAGTTAATTTCCTTTGGTTAAATACCCAGTAGTGGAATTGCTCAATCATATGGTAGTTCTATTTTTAATTTTTTGAGGAATGTCCATACTGTTTTTCACAGTGGGTGCACCAGTTTTACATTCCCACCAATGGTGCACAAGGGTTCACTTTTCATCAAGTCCTCACCAGTACTTCTTATTTCTTGTCTTTTCTACAATAGCATTTTAACAGATGTGAGGTGATATCTCATTGTGGCTTTGATTTGAATTTCCCTGATGATTAGTGATGCCTGGCACCTTCCCATGTACCTGTTGGCCATCCATATGTCTTCTTCAGAAAAATTTCTGTTCAATTCCTCTGCCTATTTTTAAAATCAGATTGTCATTGCCATTGTTTTTTTTTCTATTAAGTTGTATGAGTATTTATACATTTTGCATATTAGCCCCTTATCTGATATAAAATTTCCAAGTATTTTCTTCCATTCCATATATTGCTTTTTCATTCTGTTCATGATTTGATGATTTCCTTTACTGTAAAGAAGGTTTTTTGTTTGTTCATTTGTTTTAGATCAATGTAATTCCACTCATTTGTAGCTTTTTCTTATGTTGCCAGATCTAAAAATTCATCACTAAGATCCATGTGAAGGTTCTAACCATCTATGTTTTCTTTTATGAAATGAGAATGTTTGGGATAGCCTATTTTCAACAATGAACAAGACACATAATCAAATGGAACATGGCTACCTGCCATACAGACCATAACAGCTTGAGCAAACGAGCTCTTGAATTCATCTAGTTAGTTGGCATTGGTCTAGACATGCCTAGAAATCAAAACCCAACACTTGGCTGTTAGAAACCCAGAGAACCTGTGACCATGTCTGGCTTCTCACCAGGGTCTTATCTAAAACAGTCCAAGGAAAGCCAAAACAACCACTTAAGATGCATATATAACAGTGATGACAAATGTTTTTAAGTATTTACTCTGTGCCAGGGTTTATTTTAAGTACTTTGTTGCTCTTCTGTTTCCATGCCAATGATAAGACATTTATTTCTTAGGCTACCTTCTTAGCATCTTGGTATAGGTGGACGTTCTCAAGATGGATTTCAACTTCTTTAGTAATAACTAGTACTATTCTGTTCATAGCACTTGCTAAACACCATATGTATGTTTGAATAGTATGCCAGAAAAATTGGTAAACAAATAGAGACTTTTTTTTCATGAAAGTGAACTCCATAAAGCAACATAATGACCTTTTTTTTTTCCTTACCCAGAATCTTATGTTTTACTTTTTCACATTTCCAGAATCCTTGAGTAATGAGTTACAGAAAATTTCTTTTTTTAATTAGAAGCATCATAAGCCATCCTGTGATAAGCATTATCACATACCATTAAACTCATTTCTAGAGCATCTTCCTGGGTAAAGCAGACTTTACAAATTGGAATATACTCTATGGCTTCACTGATAAAAAATTTGTTCAAAGAAATGAAAATGTTAAGAAATATACCTAAATATATAAAACATATCTCTGTCAATAAAAGAAAGCAATTTATATAAAATTTCCCATTATTTGAGGCAGTTTCTAAAATAGGTTCAAGAAAGCATAAGCATCCATCTTGCAAAGGTCCAATGTCTTTGAGTCACTTCTGATGGAAGCGTCACCAACTTGAAATGTTTTAGATAAAGACTGTTGCTCCCTGGTGGAATTCTAGTCACCAAATCAGGATGAGGTGTCTTTAGGAGAGATGCCTTACCCTCTAATATGCTCCATGTTACCCTACACTTTAACTGGTGTGCTTTGCTTCAGTTTGGTGCCAAGCCTCCATATTCCCTCAACGACCTTTGCCTACAGGGATCGTAAAGCCCTCACTACTTATTAATTCCAATTGCTGTAGTTCAACTCATATACTAGAGGCTACTTCATTTAAAAGACTTGAGCTTATTAATTGTGGAATGTAGGTACTCAGTATTATGTCAAGTTTTTCTTGATTCTTGAACTTTGGACATTCAAGAATGGCAATTTAAAAATCAATATGGGTTTAGGGATATTAACCAAATTAACGCACTCCTGTTCACACCCTGCCTTTAATGAGTCTTTCTTTATTTTCAACAAGACTGAGCATTATAATGATTTATGCCTCAATTAGTCAGATAAAGCCAATTGCTTTTGTTCTATTAGACTGTGTGTTCGATTCAAATTGCATGTCTAATATATCATGCACCTGGAGTTGAGTTACAGAATAAAAGGCAGCCACATTTCCTATTCTACAGTTTCCTGAAATCCTATTTACTTTTAAACTTTACTGGTTTTCTCAAGATGTACTCCCAACATCAATATTCTGTGGAAAGCCACAGATTTTGTTTTATTTCAGAGTCTTTTGCTACTTCCTGAAGTGATTATGATAAGCAGTAAAGCATGTGAAATGTCTGCTAAGTGGTTAGTATAAGCACACAACTGCTACCTCTCCACTGCAGTGGGACAACGGAAGGTTCAAGGAGATTTTGCCCCTGACTTTCAAATGTCTATAATATTTAAAGACCCTATTTTTTCAATATAGGGTTAAAGGTGTAACTATTTAATTTCATCCAGAATTTATAAAGAGCCAAGGATTTAATCAATTGAGATTGATTTGATCTCCAACACCATGCAGTAATAACTTCTATGAAATGTTAATTAAAAATAAGAAAATGTAACATTTATTATTTACAGTTCAAATATTCTTTAGACAGCTGATTGGGAAAAAGTCCTTATTTCTATATTTTTCATCTTGAAGTAAAACAAATGCAAAATTTTCAAGACATTGTCTTAATGTGTCGGTCATGTTACAGTTCTGACAAAGACACAAGACAGACAACTTAGGGGAAATTGGACCCTACTTGATTGATTTAAGTCATCACTTTACTAATTGAGTCAAGGGTCTAATATACAGGACAATACTGTACAGTTAATCTTCCCTCTTTACTCAATTATTAATCAGAAATAGATTTCCCTTTCCTGATATTAAACCTCTAAGAGCAAAAGTGTTGTTACTGGATAAAATTGAAACACTATTTTGACACATTTTAAATGTGGTAAATCTCACATCATGATGTCTAGTCTTTTTTTTTTTTTTTTTTGTGGTACGCAGGCCTCTCACTATTGTGGCCTTTCCCGTTGTGGAGCACAGGCTCCGGGTGCACAGGCTTAGTGGCCATGGCTCACGGGCCCAGCTGCTCCGCGGCATGTGGGATCTTCTCGGACCGGGGCACGAACCCGTGTCCCCTGCATCGGCAGGCGGACTCTCAACCACTGTGCCACCAGGGAAGCCCCTAGTCTTATTCTTAGCTAATTTTTAAGTGGCTTTTATCATAATCATATGAACACATGCAAGCATACACACATGCATACATATGTGCTCTTACACACACAGACACACACATAAAATGTCTGCAACCATAGATTTCAGCCCTTGCTGTTTCTGGATGCAGTATTCCCTTTTGCAGGAACCTTCTTTATTTTTATTTAACCCATCTGGTTTTTTTCTGTTATTATCACTAGAGGAGTTTGACAACAGAGTTAAGCACCTGAGAACTTTTTTCTCTTCTTTTGGTTTGAATAGGTATTATCCTCTGAAGTTGTAACAAAATTGAATGAGAGGGCTAAAATTCAGTTTTACAACTCATCCACATATTAGAATCATGCAGGGGAGCTTTTAAACCATCCTAATTGGGAGGTACTTTGAGAGATGTTGATTGCATAGGTGTGGGGTGGTGTGTTGTCTGATATTTCCAGAGAAACACATAGAGAAAGAGACTTATTCTAAGAAAGTGGACTGCACAATAATGAAGGCTGGCAAGTTCAAAACCAGTGGTGTGGGCGGCAGGCTGGGGATCCAGGAAAGACGAGATGTGGCTGAAGTCTGAAGGCTGTCTTCTTCAGAATTCCTTCTTGCTTTGGTAGGCTGTTTTTTATTCTACTCAGACCTTCAGCTGATTGTATGAGGCACACACACATTACGGAATCTGTTTATTCAAAATTCACCAATTTAAATGTCAATCTCCTCCAAAAACACTCTCCAAACTGACACATAAAATGAACAATCACAAGTCCACCCCTTTTCAACTTGTCATCTCTATGAATCTCCTTAAACAATACTTAATTTCCAAATGGAGATGATAAAAAGATCATGACACAACTATTCAGCATATAAGCAAAAATACAATAACCTTTACCCCAGGAAAGGATTCATTTAGTCTTCTTGACCTTCATAACCTAAATACTAAGATGTAAGTTAATAATACTTAAATACTATGACATTATGATACAGAGTCAATATGTCTTATGTTACAAAGAAGATAAGGGGGGAAGGAAACAAAGACTATAAATATGTGTGTGTATATGTATATATAAAGGAGTGAATACTTATGACAATTATAGTCCTTGTCTTTATAACTGGTCTTATGATTGTAGCTAGTATTCATAACTACCTTCTCAAATACCCCTTCTGAATTTCCTTTGCCTTTACCTCAGCAAGCACCTCAGCCAGTTGTGTTTTTTTTGCCTGGTGAGTTACCCTAACTTAATTCCTGTAGAGTCTGGGCCATTAGTAGTCCTGCTTGGCTTGGTTTGTTATAGATTTCCATTGACTTTAATCACAGGGCATGGTGATACAGAGATACTCTTAAGAAATCTTCTGTATTCCAGACATACTGTTCTTGACCTCCACTGGGCTGGAGTAGCAGCCCAGTTTCCCCTTGGGAGTCAGGATCAGCCATTCCTGCCAGCACAGTAATTCCTCCTTTGCCTGTTGATGTAGAGACATGAGACGTTCAAAATGACCAGATGGCCGTCTTAACTTTCAGCTCAATAGACTCATTGTGTCTCTTGGTGGAAACATGCCTCCCTTTGGAATTAAATCTAGGCCATCAGAGTGTAATATGACAGGTATCGAAAACAAAAATGTTGCTAGTAAGTCATTAGAGGTAATAATGAATGGTACCACTCCCTCTTACACCCCTTGATCTTGGACCAGTGAATTCTGGCTATGGAAGAAACAGCACCATACATATTGGACAATGGTTCAGAACATGCACAATCTCCTGGAGAACCTGCCTTAGCCCTGCAAGTTATTGTCATCTAGATAGCACTGTAACTGAGTCTCCAAGAACTTATTCCACTATTCTATCAAGCCAGCTGCTTCAGGATGGCAGGGAATATGGTAAGACCAGTGAATTCCATGAGAATGAGTCCCTTGTTATGTCATGAGCTCCTTAATCAGAACAAATGCTGTATGGAATGTCATGATGGTGAATAAGGCATTCTGTGAGTGTCTGGATGTACTGCTTGGAGGGTAGTCTTGGAAGAAGCATTTTGTGCAGAAAAGGCAAATTTGTATCCAGAGTAAGTGTCTATTTGAGTAAAAACAAAATGTTGCTGTTCCATGGTGGGAGTAGTCCAGTGTAATCAATCTGCCACCAAGTGGCTGGTGGATCACCTTGAGGAATGGTGTCTGTGTTAGGGGGAAAAAAAAAAACTAATGTGTCCCTACTGTGTTTCTCTTTATTCTCTCACTATACCACACTCACAATTCTGAGACTTCTTGTCACCAAATGAGTGGGATTCTTTTCCCCCACACCAAGCCATTCTCTCTATGACACCATCTGGGTGTCTCAGAATTGGACTCAGTTCTGATACTATGTACCTGGAGAAAGCATCAGACCCCACAGTTTAAGGGCTCAAGTCCCACAAGCCCAACTTCACATGCCAGTCACAAGTAGTAGGTCTCCAGGATCTACAACTCTGTCCGACTTGGCTACAAACTGGAGGTTCCCATGACCTCCTTCTCCATGGATTCAATTATTTGCTAGAGTGGCTCACAGAACTCTGGTAAATACTTGCATTTACTAGTTTATGAAAGGCTATGATAAAGGATACAGATGAACAGCCAGATGAAGAGATACATAGGGTGAGATCTGAGAGGGTCTTCGATCACCGGGAGCTTCTGTCCCTGTGGAGCTGGCTTCTATCACCCTTCTGGAGTGAACATGGAAGGTCTCTGAACTCCACACTATCAGGGTTTTGATGGAGGCTCCCTCACGTGGGCATGATCAACTGTTAACTCCCTTTCCAGCCTCTCTCCCCTCTCTAGAGAAGTGTGTATGTGGTGCTTCTAATTATGGCTTCTAATTATGGCTTAATCTTTCTGGTGACCAGCCCCCATCCAGAAGCCATCCAGGAACACACCCAGAGTCACCTCATTAGAGCACAAGATTCTCCCAGTACTCTTATCACTTAGGAATTTAAAAGGGGTTTAGGAGTTCTGTGCCAGGAACCAGGGGTAGAGACTAACATATTATCTATTATCTCATGGTGCTGTATAGGAGACTCAGTCTTGGTCTCGGCTGCCGGCTGATTGGCTGTTCACCAGTGGCCATAATAAGATCAGCCTGGGTGAGTAGAAGTCCATGTGGCTGAGCCCATCTAACTTCCATCCTTGCCACCATGGCCACTTGGTTCATGTCCTTGGGTAATGACAGGGGTGACCAGGGAAAGAGGCTTACTGGTAATAGGTTATCCTAACCACTCATGCTCCACTCATTACTAAAATCCTCCTTTGCTGAGGCCACCCTTTGGTGAGCAACAACATTGGACACAAATGTCTTCACATTTTCCCCATTCAGAGAGGTCTGTCCATATACCTCTTTCCCAAATTTTCATGTCACCAATCTTCCAATCACATTCCTTCTACATTTCTGACTCTTCAGCCAAAGCATTGCCCACCACCTTTGAAACAGTATATAATCACAAATCTGGTAATTTGTCCTTCCAAGCAAAATAAATAGCCAGGTGCAGTCCTTGATGTTCTGCCCACTGAGAGGAATTCCACTCACCACTGTCCTTCAGGGATGTCCCAGAGAGGGGCTGAGTGCTGCAGTTGTCCATCTGTGAACTAAGTCCCAGTCTTCTGTTCCTCTGCCAGCCCATCATAAGGAACTCCCCATGGGGCCAGAGATGCAGAATGGGAGAGAAGGCAGTGTAGCAGGGGGTGGTGACCATGTGCATTTGGGCCACTTCCGCATGTGCCTTACCTGTGCTTTCAGAGTCTGCTCGTGTCTGATCTCATTTATATACCACTTCCATTTGGTGATGGATGGCTGCTGTGAGCACCCAATATTATGGCTTGGTGGGTCAGATAACAACCCAGTTTATGATCGGTAGCTCAGGTCACATGGTAATGTAGTGGCCCATGAGTGAGCATCAGTCTTTACTAAGGCCCAGTAGTAGGTCCAGATCTGTGTCTCAAAAGGTCATTTATCTCCAGAGGATGCAACACTTTGCTTCAAAATTCTAAGGGCCTTCACTGTGATTTACCTGTACTGTAAGTCCCCTACATACAAACCCTCAAGTTGGGAACTTCCAAAGGTGTGAACGTGTTTACATGTCCAGTTACCTACGTTAGTTCAAGTGTCTGGTGTACATTGTCACGTGTGTGCATCCTCTACAAGTGGTTGTGCTTTTGTGCACTTTACTGTACAGTACTGTATAGAGTATAGTAGTACAGTATCTTTATTCCAAGCCCAGGACCTCTGGAAGCAAGTGTAAAAGCAGCAGTGGTAGCTGGTACTACTGTACTTTACAAGGTACTGTACTATAAGATTAAAAATATTTTCTTATTTTTTGTGTTTGCTGTTTTAATGTATTATTTGTGTGAAAAGTATTATAAACCTATAAAATAATAGTACTATATAGCCAATTGTGTTAGTTGGGTACCTAGGCTAACTTTGTTGAACTTACGACCAAATTGGACTTATGAACATGCTCTTGGAATGGAAATTGTTCATATGTAGAGGATTTTCTGTAGGGGCTGCCAAAGGATTCAAGCATGTCCCCCTCTCTAGGTGACACTTCAAGCACCATTGGATCTGCTGGATCACATGGCACAAGTAGCAGAGCAACTTGCACAGTGATCAGGACCTGTTGCAGAGCCTGATGTTCTGTTGCTCTGAGCCCCACTCAGCTAGCAGCTTTCCAGGTCACTCAGTAAATGGAGTAACACACAAAAATGAGGAATCTGTTGCCTCCAAAATCCAAACTAGCATGCTATATTGATATCCTCACATCACTGGACCCCTAGAAATTTTACTGAGGTAAAAGCACCCTGAATTTTATTCAGACTTACTTTACATCCTCTGACATGCAAATATCTTTCCAGGAAGTCTGGAATAGTTGCTACTCCTTGCTCCCCACATTCAATCTGCATAATGACATCAGTGTAATGCACCAGTGTGATGTCTCATAAAAGGGAAATGTGATCAAGATCCCTGTGAACTGAATTATAACATAGGGCTAGAGCATTAATGTACCTCTGAGGTAGAACAGTGAGGATGTGTTGCTGGCCTTGCCACTGAAGGCAAATGGCTTCTGGTGGTCTTCATTAGCAGGGATGGAGAAAAAAAACATTTCCCAGATCAATAGCTGAGATCCAGTTACCAGAGGATGTGTTAATTGCTCAAGCAAAAGAACCATACCTGGTATCAAGGATGCAATTGTAGTTACCACTCAAGTAAGCTTATGATAATCGATTGTCATTCTCCAAGATTGACTTGTCCTCTGCATAAACCAAAAAGAGTTGAATGCAGGTGTGGTAGAAATCACCACCCATGCATTTTTCCATTCCTTGAGGGTGGAACTAACCTCTGCAATCCCTCAAGTAATGCAGTATTGCTTTTCGTTTACCATTTTCCTAGGTAGAAACAGTCCTAGTAGTTTCAACTGGACCTTTCCCACAGAAACAACCCTTGCTGTACATGTCAGGGAAACAATGTGAGATTTCTGCCAGCTGCTATTCCAATTATTCATCTGTAACTAGAGAAATATCCACAGAATGAGTATGGGGAGCCAGCGGGCCCACTGTAAGATAGCCCTACACCAAAACTACATTGATTACCTGACACCCATAAGTCCCACAGTGACATCTTGGGTTTTCTGAAATTAATGTCAGTTCAAAGCTGGTGTCCAGTAGTTCTCCAAAGTTCTGATTACTTCCTTTTTCTCAATTCACAGTTACCCTGGTAAAAGGCCATAGGTCCCTTTGCGGAAGGCTGGGAGAATGACCAACAGTATAAACTTTTGGAAGCATATGAGGGTTCTTCCTTGAGGAGACCCATTCTCTCATTATTAAAAGGTTCTGGGTCTGTAAACTGGTTCAAGTTTGGGAAATGATTGAGGGACTGTAACTCTTTGGCAGGTTAGGCTTTTGCTCACTTGACCTAGAACTTTTCTGCTTACCCCAATGAAGTAAGAATTTAGTAGGCTTCCCTTATATTTCACTTCTAGGAACACTATGCTCAATTAGCCAACTCCCTAGGTCTGTGGGAGTCAAACTATCCTGATTGCTGCTTGACTCCACTGTCCGTGGCAGTGACCATGTCCACCTTGTCTTTGGTGGTCAAGGACGACCACCACCACTTGGACCCTGGGATCCAATCACTCCCACTGCATTTAGGGTTCCCAATTCAGTGTCCAAAGTTCCCACTGTGAGATCTGGACCACAGAGAACAGCAATCACAGAGTAGTAAATTAAGTCACTCCTCCTCATGGATCGTATTTTGTACCTCACTTTTAGAGTCCTGCTGAAAATTTAGTGGAAATATAAGTCTAGAAGCAAAGACAAGTGGTGGACATGGATTCTGAGAAGAAGCAACATTACCTTGCAAGGCAATTGCTACACTGTAGCTTCCATTATAGTTGCCTCTAGCAGTGGAGGGTGAATTTCCTTAGACAAGCGTGGAGACTCTGCTTCTATTGGCAAAGGAGACCCATCAGGCCCTAGCGCCCACTTCCTCAGGGTCTCCCCTGGCGCCCCCGTTCCAACTTCAGGATCACATTACTTCACAGTCAATGCTGTAACTTTAACCGTAGACACTCTGACATGGTAGGAATTCAATATGCCTTGTAAGTCCTCCACTCAGGATGAGATGCTGGATTTTGTTGTCAACAGTCTCAGCTCTAAGGCTACAGAAGACAAAGGTCTCTTTCAGGGCAGACATGGACAATTTTGGATCATCTGTGCAGTGCTTGAGATGGGAATTTGAACCACTGAGATCATCTTTTTCTTTCCCTCCTTTCTCCAGTATCACGAGGTACAACCAGCCAATCTTTCTTTCTTTTTTTTTTAGGATGTAGAGCAAATTAACTCACATTTAATGCTAGAGTAAATTGAATGTAAATTGGAACAAACTTTTTTTTTAACATCTTTATTGGAGTATAATTGCTTTACAGTTGTGTGTCAGTTTCTGATTTATAACAAAGTGAATCAGCTATAGGTACACATATATCCCCATATCTCCTCTCTCTTTCATCTCCCTCCCACACTCCGTATCCCACCCATCTAAATGGTCACAAACACCAAACTGATCTCCCTGTGTTATGCGGCTGCTTCCCACTAGCTAGCTATTCTACATTTGGTAGTGATATATATGTCAATGTCACTCTCTCACTTCATCCCAGCTTCCCCTTCCCCTTCCCCTTCCCCATGTCCTCAAGTCCATTCTCTATAACTGTGTCTTTATTCCGGTCCTGCCCCTAGGTTCTTCAGAACCTTTGTTTTTTTTTAGATTCCATATATATGTATTAGCATATGGTATATGTTTTTTCTCTTTCTGACTTACTTCACTCTGTATGACAGACTCTAGGTCCATCCACCTCACTACAAATAACTCAATTTCATTACTTTTTACAGCTGAGTAATATTCCATTTTATATATGTGCCACATCATCTTTATCCATTCATCTGTCGATGGACACAGGTTGCTTCCATGTCCTAGCTATTGCTGCAATGAACATTGTGGTACATAACTACTTTTGAATTATGGTTTTCTTAGGGTATATGTGCATTACTGGGATTGCTGGGTCATATGGAAATTCTATTTTCAGTTTCTTAAGGAAACTCCATACTGTTCTCCAAAGTGGCTGTATCAATTTACATTCCCACCAACAGTGTAAGAGTGTTCCCTTTTCTCCACACTTGCTCCAGCATTTATTGTTTGTAGATTTTTTGATGATGGTCATTCTGAATGGTTTGAGGTGATACCTCATTGTAGTTTTGATTTGGATTTCTCTAATGATTAGTGATGTTGAGCAGCTTTTCATGTGTTTGTTGGCAATCTGTACCTCTTCTTTGGAAAGATGTCTTTTTAGAACTTCTGCGCATTTTTGGATTGGGTTGTTTTACTTTTTTATACTGAGCTGCATGTAAATTTTGGAGATTAATCCTTTGTCAGTTGCTTCCTTTGCAAATATTTCTCCCATTCTGAGTGTTGTCTTTTCATCTTTTTATGGTTTCCTTTGCTCTGCAAAAGCTTTGAAGTTTCATTAAGTTCTATTTTTTTTTATTTTTGTTTTTATTTCCACTTCCCAGGTAGTGGATCAAAAAGGATCTTGCTGTAGTTTATGTCATGGAGTGTACGCCCTATGTTTTCTTTGAAGAGTTTTCTAGTATCTGGCCTTACATTTAGATCTTTAATCATTTTGAGTTTATTTTTGTGTATTGTGTTAAACAGTGTTCTAATTTCATTGTTTTATATGTAGCTGTCCAGCTTTCCCAGCACCACTTATTGAAGAGGCTGTCTTTTCTCCATTGTATATTCTTGCCTCCTTTATCAAAGATGAGGTGACCATATGTCCGTGGGTTTATCTCTGGGATTTCTATCCTGTTCCATTGATCTATCTTTCTGTTTTTGTGCCAGTACCATACTGTTTTGATTACTGTAGCTTTGTAGTATAGTCTGAGGTCAAGGAGCCTGATTCTTCCAGCTCCATTTTTCTTTCTCAAGATTGCTTTAGTTATTCAGGGTCTTTTGTGTTTCCATACAAATTGTGAAATTTTTTGTTCTAGTTCTGTGAAAAATGCCATTGGTAGTTTGGTAGGGATTGAATTGAATCTGTAGTTTGCTTTAGGCAGTATAGTCATTTTGACATGTTGATTCTTCCAGTCCAAGAACATGGTATATCTCTCCATCTTTTTGTATCATCTTTAATTTCTTTCATCAGTGTCTTATAATTTTCTGCATATGGGTCTTTTGTCTCCTTATGTAGGTTTATTCCTAGATATTTTATTCTTTTTCTTGCAATGGTAAATGGGAGTGTTTTCTTAATTTCAGTTTCAGATTTTTCATCATTAGTGTATTGGAATGCAAGAGATTTCTGTGCATTAATTTTGTATCCTACTACTTTACCCAATTCATTGATTAGCTCTGGTAGTTTTCTGGTAGCATCTTTAGGATTCTCTACGTATAGTGTCATGTCATCTGCAAACAGTGCCTAGAGAAGTTCCTTTAGCATTTGTTGTAAAGCTGGTTTGGTAGTGCTTAATTCTCTTAACTTTTGGTTGTCTGTAAAAGTTTTAATTTCTCCATCAAATCTGAATGAGATCCTTGCTGGATAGAGTAATCTTGGTTGTAGGTTTTTCCCTTTCATCACTTTAAACGTGTCCTGCCACTCCCTTCTGGCTTTCAGAGTTTCTGATGAAAGATCAGCTGTTAACCTTATGGGGATTCCCTTGTGTGTTGTTTTTCCCTTGCTGCTTTTCATATTTTCTCATTGTATTTAATTTTTGATAGTTTGATTAATATGTGTCTTGACATGTTTCTCCTTGGATTTATCCTGTACGGGACTCTCTGTGCTTCTGGGACTTGGTAGACTGTATTCTTTCCCATATTAGGGAAGTTTTCAACTATAATCTCTTCAAACATTTTTCTCAGTCCCTTTCTTTTTCTCTTCTTCTTCTGGGACCCCTATAATTCGAATGTTCATGTGTTTAATGTTGTCCCAGAGGTCTCTCAGACTGTTCTCAATTCTTTTCATTCTTTTTCCTTTATTCTGCTCTGCAGTAATTATTTACACTGTTTTATCTTCGAGGTCACTTATCCATTCTTCTGCTTCAGTTTTTCTGCTATTGATTCCTTCTAGATAATTTTTAATTTCATTTATTGTTGTTCATCATTGTTTGTTTGCTCTTTAGTTCTTCTAGGTCCTTGGTAAATGTTTCTTATATTTTCTCCATTCTATTTCCAAGATTTTGGATCATCTTTACTATCATTACTCTGAATTCTTTTTCAGGTAGACTGCCTATTTCTCCTTCATTTGTTTGGTTTGGTTGGTTTTTACCTTTGTTCTTCATCTGCTGTGTGTTTCTCTGTCTTATTTTGCTTAACTTACTGTGTTTAGGGTCTCCTTCTTTCAGCCTGCAGGTTCGTAGTTCCCGTTGTTTTTGGTGTCTGCCCCCAATGGCTAAGGTTGGTTCAGTGAGTTGTATAGGATTCCTGGTGGAGAGGACTGGTGCCTGTGTTCTAGTGGATGAGGCTGGATCTTGTCTTTCTGTTGGGCAGGACCACGTCCGGTGGCGTGTTTTCTGTTGACTGGACCTTATTATGATTTTAACCGGTCTCTCTGCTAATGGGTGGGGTTTTGTTCCTGTCTTGCTAGTTATTTGACATAACGTGTCCAGCACTGCAGCTTGCTGGTTGTCGAGTGGAGCTGGGTCTTAACATTGAGATGGAGATCTCTGGGAGAGCTTTTGCCATTTGATATTACATGGACCTGGGAAGTCTCTGGTGGACCAACATCCTGAACTCGGCTCTCCCACCTCAGATGCACAGACCTGACACCCAGCCAGAACACCTAGACCCTGTCAGCCACATGGTTCAGAAGAAAAGGGAGAAAAAAAGAAATAAAGGAAGAAAGAAAGAAAAAATAAAAGGAAATTATTATAACAAAAATTACAAATATTATTAAAATTAAAAAATTAAAATGTTTGTAAAAATAAATAAAGAAATAAGAGATCAACCAAACAAATCCACCAATGATAACAAGCACTAAAAACTATACTAAAAAATAAATAAATAATTAAAAACGGAAAGGCAGAACCCTGGGACAAATGGTAAAAGCAAAGCTATACACACAAAATCACACAAAGTCCACCGCCTCAATTTTTGGATGATTTGTTGTCTGTTCAGGTATTCCAGAGATGCAGGGTACGTCAAGTTGATTGTGGAGATTTAATCCGCTACTCCTGAGGCTGCAGGGAGAGATTTCCCTTTCTCTTCTTTGTTCGCACAGCTCCCGGGGCTCAGCTTTGGATTTGGCCCCGCCTCTGCGTGTATGTCGCCGGAGGGCATCTGTTCTTCGCTCAGACAGAACGGGGTTAAAGCAGCAGCTGATTCAAGGGCTCTGGCTCACTCAGGCTGGGGTGAGGGAGGGGTAAGGATGTGGGGCAAGCCTGCGGTGGCTGTGGCCAGCACAGGTGTTGCACCAGCCTGAGGTGTGCCAGGCATTCTCCCAGGGAATTTGTCCCTGGATTACAGGACCCTGGCAGTGGCGGGCCACACAGGCTCCTGGGAGGGGAGGTGTGGATAGTGACCTGTGCTCACACACAGGTTTCTTGGTGGCTGTAGAAGCAGCCTTAGCGTCTCATGCCAGTCTCTGGTGTCTGTGCTGATAGCTGTGGCTTGCGCCCATCTCTGTAGCCCTTTTAGGCAGTGCTCTGAATCCCCTCTCCTTGCGCACCCCAGAATAATGGTCTCTTGACTCTTAGGCAGGTCTAGAATTTTTCCTGGACTCCCTCCCAGCTAGCTGTGGTGCACTAGCCCCCTTCAGGCTGTGTTCACGCAGCCAACCTCAGTCCTCTCCCTGGGATTTGAACTCTGAAGCCAGAGCCTCAGCTTCCCGCCCCCACCTGTCCCACTGGGTAAGCAGAGAATCCTCTCGGGCTGGTGAGTGCTGGTCAGCACCCATCTTCTGTGTGGGAATCTCTCCGCTTTGTCCTCTGCACTTCTGTTGCTGCACTCTCCTCCATGGCTCCAATGCTTCCCCCACCCACCAGCTGCCCTCTCCCCAGCCAATCTTATTGTACTCATTAATTTGACAAAATTGTTTGAAAACATCATATACATCATCACACAGATCCTTCCCTCCTATTAGTGTTTGATCAGGAGTATCCATTGGTGATAATTTGTGTATCTCTATTTTCAGATGATATCACGGACTATCAGCCTTCTCTTTACTCTTGCAAATAGAGTCATTAAGGTCTTTAAATCTAATCAATTTTTTAAAATCTAATCAATTTTGAGAGCTAATTGCTGGAACTTCTAAACCAATTCAGAAAATTCACCCTTATGAATCTTTTGCTCCAGAACTACTCTTGGTACCAAAATCTGTATCACTCAGGGTTCTCCAGAGAGGCAAAGCAGTAGGATGTATATACACATATAGACAGAGTTTTATTATAAGGAATTTTCTTACATGGTTATGGAAGATAGCAAGTCCATATCTGTAGTGTGGGCCCTGGCAGCTTGCAGAGCAAAGCAGAGCCAGGGGTGCAGCTGGAATCCCAGGAGAGCTTATCTTGTGGAACTGAAGTCTAAAGGCATTTGGGTGACTTATAAACAGTATAAATTTATTTCTAACTGTTTTGGAGGCTGGAGGTTCAAGATCAGGTTTTCAGCATGATTGGGTGAAGGTCCTATTTCAAGTCACAGACTGCCTACATCTCACTGTCCTCAAATACAGAAGGGGCCAGCTCTCAGGGTTTCTTTTATAAGGGCACTAATCCCATTCATGAAAGCTCTTCCCTCAACACCTAATCACTTGCAGAGCCACCACCTCCCAATAATATCACCTGGGGGGTTACGATTTCAACATATGAATTTGGGAGGGACACAAATATTCAGACCATAGCATTTTGTTATGATAACTAGAACAAAGCTAAACTTTAAAAAACCTCTATATTAATATTTAGAGAAAAAAAAAGAACCCTCCCAAAATAATTAAATTCTGACAGATAAATGAATGCATATTTGAAAAGATTGAAAGGGAAGAGGACACAATCAACACAACCAAAGCAACCAAACCACACTTGCTTGTTTTCGTTTAAAAGGATGCTGGATGTGCATAGAAAGTATTGGATATAAGTAGAAACCTCATCACTGTACCGTTACCTAAATATGAACTTGTTTTCCTCTCTGTGTAGCTCACGACCAGGAGGGAGGCGCTAGGATCTGCATTCCTATTACTACTACCCTATTTGAGCTCCATTCAGAGCTCCCTGAATCATAGCAGCATTTCCTCCTCCTGGACTTCCCTCCTTATCCTTGTTCATGAAGACTGGGGTCAGTGACTTCCTCTCCAGCACCCATTCTAAGCCTCCTCTGTCTTTATGGAAACATGAGTTTGGAAGGCAGAGGGAAGCATGAGAGGTGGAAAGGTACTGATTCCAAGAGGAGACAAATTCCTCAACCAAGAATCTCCTGAGGAATGCAGGTGTGCATATGAATGAAGATATGTATAGGAGCCTGGCAGGGTGTGGGGGTAGGAGGCATGAGTCCTTGGCTGCAATTCCTTCCAGAAATGCATCAGCAGTGACCAAGTCTGGTGTGGGGTAGGCAGCTTCCCTAAGAGGTCTGCTGGGCAAGCCTTGTAAATTGCTGGTGGTCAGACCTGGAAGATCACAGGTAGCCTTTGCCTGAAGCCAACTCCGCAGTCACCAAGGTGCTGTCCAAGCACCCTGGGCCTCATCCTTCTCTCCCTTTCTTCCCCCTTCATCCTCTCCCCCTAACTGACCATTACAAGTGATCAGTGTTTACCTCCTAAATATGTCCTGACTCCGCCTGGGTCTAGGCTGCTATCACTCACCTGGATTCCTGTGGGAGCCATCAGTGGCTCTGGCTGTGAGGCTCCCTGAGGTCTGTCCTTCATTTCCAGGCAGCGGTGCCTCCTGCTGGGACTGGCCCTGAGCTCTCACTCCCCTCAGGATCAAGTCAAAAACTCTCCTCCTGGTTTTAAGGAACTCCTTCTGTACCTCCCCTTTCTCTAACTTACTTTCCAAGCAGCCCTGAACATCCCTCACCTGCATGGTAGCCACGCATCTTGAAAGAAACACATTTACTCTCATTTCTCGGACTTCAGAACACAGCTCTCTCTGCCTGGAAACACCCATCTCTCCTTCTTCAGCCAGCCCACCCTCCAAGGTTCACACCCACTCTGTCCCACTCACTCACTACCATCCACTTCAAATGTCATTCTAGATGTATTTCTTTCGAAGTTTTAGAACAGTGCTACCTAACCATGCCAGGGTTTGATGTTCTTTAAGGAGTGTGTTGCCATCTCTTAATTGTCTATTCATTTGTCTATAGTTCTCACTGTCATGATGCTCTGGGGGTGTGTGTTGTGTGTGTGCTGTCTCGCTGTGTCACCCCCAGCACAGTGTCTGGATGTGGTTGTGTTTAAAAAATAGTTATTGAATGGATGAAATTAACAATTGCTAATTGAGCTTTAGCTTTCAAAAATTCATGTAAGTATGAACTGGAAAGGAAATGTAGTTAATAAAATAAAAATACAATGTATAGCATGTCAAGGTATAGTGCTTATGAAAAAGAAAGTTTGTGAATTGTAGTTCTCATGTAATTCAAAGTGTTTACCAAGAGTGTAGATGAATGCTTGAATTCCTTAGATAAAAATGCAAGTCGTTGTGTTGAAGTTTGAAGAATTTTAGAAAGTAACTCAAGTAAAAAATAGAGTTTATTATTTTTCTTCCCCCACTCTCTTGAACAGAATTGAAAATTGATGTGTCCCTCAGAGATAAAAAGAAAGGTTGCTATCAGGCTCAATGCCTCCCAGGGAACAGAGACACCTTTATTTCAGAAAAAGAAAATCTTAAAACTTGCCTTTTCTAGTCACTAGGCAGTGCACTAAAAATGTTTAGTTATCAGAATGTGAGAAAGCAGAATATATGTATATAGATTGGAACTTTCAAGTGACAGGAGAGCAGAGAGACATGCCACCGAGAAGGATCTATAGGTTTCCAAGGCACAGTCAGTGAAAATAAATGGAAAACAGACCCAGCAGCCACAGTCCAAATCAAGCAGCAAACATACATTTTACCTGCAGGGAAACTCTGGAGGGCAGGGTTAAGCTCAGGAAAGAGTGATGTGATACTTTTCCAGCAACAAATCTCACAGATAGCTCTATGATTTTCCTAATCCCAAATAACATAAACTTTCTACCAATAGTAAGTTAAAATATTTTACAATTTAGTGCATTAACCAGATTCATAGTTTCCTTTCACAGGGCTGCTTCACAAGCTGGTAAATAAATATACTGTTTCCAGATCCAGGAATCTGTCATAGACTTGGGAAATTATTAGTGAGAAGAAGTTGAAGAAATGCTGTAGCAGGGTGGCTTAATGGCTGTGGAGCCTTAGGTACGCGAAGTGTTCAAATCTTCCGGACCCCTCATTCCTCACAATTGAAATTTTGGTTTTTGGGAAAGAAAAGACTTCTAAAGTGGCTTCTGGGATTCTTAATGCCTAACGGCACTACCATTGAAATTATATTTAAAGGGGTTTGGAAATCACACTTTTCGAGACTTTTGTTTATATTTTCACAAGACCTCAGAGTTGGAAGTGTCAGTGAAGGTCATCTGGTCCAAACGCCCACCCTACGTTTGAATTCAACCAACATCATCTCTGACAATGGCCGGCGGGGCAGAAAATTTGTGCTTACCGTCACCCCCCTTGCAAAGAAGCTATGATTTCTCAGGGAGGCGGTTCTCAACCTCTTGTACCCATCAAAGTATTTGTGCAGCATAGTCAACGTACAGAGACCCTGATTCCACCCCAAACCTGATGAATACCCAGAGCATACCTGAGAGAGCAGCCCAGTCTATTTCTTCAGATTGCACATCAAAGGTTGTGAACCACTGTGCATCATAACAGGAATATTCCAGTAAACTAGCCAGTACACAAGTGTGGTTGTACTTTTGTCTGTTTTAAGGAGGCTAAAGCTACTTCCACAACATAAGGTCTTAGACACTTAGCTATCACTAATGGTCCTAGAAGGACCCAGATCTGCACTTCTGACACTTCTGGTCTTTCCAGTCCTGTTCTCACCCACAGGCAGGAATTAAAAGGGTTTCATTCACTATGAAAATTTGAAATGTTGAATTATTTTTCAGTAAAGACTTCAGGAATAAGGCAGGTTTTGGACTTGAAATAAGCTTATCGGTTCACAGTCAATTCTTTTCTTTTCTTTTTTTTTAAAGAAAAAAAATTGTTTTACTTAAATTTCAGGATGCACTGACATTAACCAATCAGATTACGATGAGTTGATTGTTTTCTCCGATGACCACAGGGAACCATACTGGCACTTCTTGGCTATAATCGAGAAGTCACCTTTACTCTCAGCTCTTTCAAATCTTTCAAAAGGTAAGAGCGTGATTCTTACCTGTTTTCCAGGACAACCAGTATATTCCACAATGTTTCCAGACAAGTGATCAGCTAAAGAGCAGAGTCAATTCTTAATGAGGGTAAAGAATGTGTCCAGCAATGTGTAAGTTACTGTGGACACAGAAGGAACAAGAATGGGAGCCTCCCTGCTTCCATGGGGGCTACATCCTGGTGAGGACAGGCAGCCAATGTGCAGCTAAACACATAAACAAGTACAGTACGTTTAGTAGTGACAACCGCTATAAGGAGATGAACTGGTGTGATGTGTTAGAGAGTAAAAAGAGTAAGGTCATGGGACTTTATTAGCTGGAGTGCTCAGGAAGGTCTCTGAGTCATAGATAATACGAAGGACTCAATGTTTTGTGGGAAGACTGTACAGAAGGAGCAGGAAACAGAAAGAACGGAGTAGTTGAGAAGAGCATGAAAGAGGGAGAGTGCAGGGGATGAGGTCAGGGTGGGGCACAGCCCAGGTCCAGTGCCTATAGGCCATTCTAAGGGCAAAGGGGATTCCCTGACAGCTCAGTGTATATAACTCAGTTCCTGGGTGGGGAGGGAATTGCAGTAGGGGAAAGAGTAGAAGTAGAAAAACCACTTAAGTGGCTGTTCAGTAGTTCACATGGGAAGTAAAGATGGTTTAGGTCGGTCTCTGTGGAAGTAGAAACAGAAATAACCACAGGTCTTATTGATGAAGAAAGTGAAGCAGAAGTTGTTACACAAACTTCAAAGCTCAGTTACCTTGAGGTCACTAGTATTTGGTGCGTTTCCTGTACTTACCCATTTGTCATTTCACTGCCCCATGTGTTTATAAACTATTAAAATTAAATTTCTGACATGTATGCTTTATCACATGTTTGTTATACCCTATTCTTATTTACCTAACTCAACATGTATATTGAGCACTATTAGATTTAATAAATTATAATTCTATAAATAATAACTAAATGTAATTAAATTTATGAAATTTACACAATCTTAAGAAAATTCCCTCATTTATGTCATTATTGAGTAAATGGAGTAATTTATTAAGATCGTTTAGAGCTTAGGAATAGAAAACACTTACGTGTGCATCAAAGTGGTAACAGTAAACTGTTATTTAACATAAATTTGCTTTGAAATCCAAATTAGCTACTCAACTGAATTATAAATGTAAAATTAATTAGAGAAGTTTCAAAGTTGGACCAGGTGGTTCTAATGGGGCACTTCAATCATCCAGACTTAGATTATCAAAACACTTCACTGTGACATGAAGTGGAGACAACCTTTTTTGCCCTGTGCAAATAACTGTGTCTACGAAAATGAAATTTTGATCACTACGGGATAAGCAAGGGGAGCGATTAGGAGATGCAAGTGTGTGGTCATCTACATGTAACAGTGATCTTACCAGAGTGCCAATATTATGCTTACCTCATTATGCTTTTCACTACACACTTAATTAAATCTTAATATAAAACATGTAAAAGCTCTAAAAATGAAAGAAAAATATATTATCCATATTCTTACCACTAAAAGAAAATATCTTTAAATATTTTGACATATTGCCTTCCAAAATTTTATTTTGCCTGGATTATTTTTCTTTCTTCTTTTTCTTAGTAATGGTGGGGGGAGGTTACACCATTTTATCATATTATGTATGAAGTTATATCTGGTTTGTTTTTACTGTCCTTTGTTTTGCTTAGCTATGATAATATAAGAATTTTCATGGTATTAAATTTCTTTGAAAGTTTTATTTGTATATATTCTGAAATATTCCAGCTTACGTAAGTATAATAAGTTACTTAACAAGAGTATTTCTAATGTTGGAAGTCTGTGCTGTTTATACAAACACACACACACATACAGACACACACATACACATACATATTCATGCACTTATAAATACATATGTATATGTGAGTATTTTTTTTGTTTTGGATTATTTATTTAATTCATTAAAAAGAAGAATAAACATTCATTCAATGTCATAAATAATTCTGATGACAATTTTTATATGGCATTCCAAAAGTAAGTTCAACACTAGAGAAAGTGAAAAACATTCAGGTAATTCTCACTTCTCAGAATGTAATATGACATAGATAAAATTTGATGTAATAAAGTCAATGGCCTTCAGGAGTCCTGTAGATCTTTTACAGTTCACACATATACTTCTCAGAAAATATAATGTGATGGTAGGAGAAATACCTAAGTTATGTTTTTCAAAAAAGAAAATCATAAATATACATCTCCTCTCCCCATCAAATGGAACTATTATCCAATCAAGGAAAATATGTGAGCATACAAAAAATGAAAGATCATATGTGAATTACATTTATCATTTGAGTCAAAAAAATTAGTTGAGAAAATCCTTGTGAATTGTCAGGGCCCTCTCTGCACATGACTTACCACTGTATAACTAAGTCGCTTTTTCCTAATGTTCAATGTCACCTCAGGGCATCTTTCCAGGATCAGCCTTCTAAAGTTCTTGGATTATTTAGTTCCCTGTATTAGGTCCTTTCCTTCTGGATTCTCCATGGTGTGTGTTCTATCTTGCTTCAGTCTCACTCTCACTTGTTTGAAACTTTCCTCTATCCTGTAGCTCTCCTTTTGGGTGAGGTCTCCACACTCTTACCCCAACCCAGATCAACATCTTATGCCTCACTAATCTTGAAGGGGAGTTTTGGGGAGGAGGACAGATATAATGTACTCATTAAATATAAAAATTTCTAAAGAGTTTCACTTCTGGCATGGCAACATGAGGAGTTTCAAAGACCTGGTCCCCAGAGAAACTGCTGAAAATTATAGGAAAAACATCTCTGGAAATGATTCTAATGGTATATAGCAAAAGAAGAAAAAAAATTTTTCAAGAAAATATACTAGAAATCAGTAAAAGCACTCTGTGGTATTTGTTCTCTCTCTCCTCCCAGCTCAGTGTGATAAAACTCCACTCTGGATGGATACAACACAAAACAAGCCATGTTGGAAAGTTACAGTATCTTCCCAGCAGGGACAGCATGTCAGAATCTTCTTACGGCTCCCAGGTACCTGTTGCAGCATTTAAGTTCTGGGTGAGAAGCTGGGGCTGAGTGAGATGAAGCATCCTTCTTCTCCATAGCCCTGACTCATATGATGGGGATACTATTAGAGTGCTATGCCCTGAGGGTACTGGGGACATGATATTCATATCCCAGCTCATAAAGTAGGGGTTGCATGTTGGGAGGCAAGCCAGAAAGACCTGAGGCTACTGCCCTGCCTGCTCCTCTAATCACAGAGATTCCCAAGCAGGGGTGTCACATAGAAACATCCACTGTCCCCACCCCCAGCCTCAGCTGGGCTTATATTTTGTACAGGGGGAGAAACAAGCTAAAAAGTAGAAAGATCCAAAGTTCTTGCCAAAGGAATTAACCTCATCTGCAGCAAAATGTGAGGAAATCTAAGCTTAAGGACACACTCATGATCAATGGAGGCTAAGATGAGGAGAAATTAAGAGGAGACTGGTAGATTTGTTAGAGAGGTAAACTAAACCATAGGCCACAAGTTTACCAGAAAAGACCTCGGAAACAGACAACTAATAACCTTCTGGGATCTTAACAAATCTCAAACACTGATGGAAAAATTCATCCCTGTAAGGAAATCTATTTTAATAGGATCAGTCTGAGGAACAATTTATGCCACAAGACATTGTTAAGAACAATAAAGCAATCAAACATTAATTAATGAAGAGTGTTCAGGGAAAAAGACAGTTAGTGAGGGGCTGCCCAAACTGCATCCCAGGTTGACTGTGCCCATGGCCGAAGCTGTACCCATGAGTAAAAGCATCAGAAGATTCACACAGTGGGGGCAGGGGGGAAGAACAGACATCAACAAAATAATTCAGCTACTTGCTAAACAAATAAACAAAAAATAATAATAACAAGCCCTGAAGGGGGATAGTATCCAGAGTTGCTGTAATGTATTACCTAAAATGTCCAGTTTCCAACAAAACCTTATGGGACATGCAAAGAAATAGAAAAGCCTGACTTATCCACAGATGAAAAAGCAGGCAACAGAAACTGCCTGTGAGAGCAACCAGATGGCATGTTTAACAGAAAAATACTTCAAAATAACCATTAAAGATATGTTGTCCAACCCAAGTTCATGTGCCCAATGCACAGTGAGGCCAAATAAACTGAATTATTGGAGTTTGGAGCAGAGGAAGGTTTATCGCAAAGCCAAGCAAGAAGAATGGGAAGTTTATGCTCAAAAGACCCAAACTCCCCAGTGGTTTTCAGGGAAGAATTTTCAAAGGCAAAATTTGGTGTGAGGCCTGCAAGGTGTGTGACTTTCTTCTGATTGGAAGGTGGTGAGGTAACAGGGAGGAGCTTCAGGAATCTTGTGCTCAGCCTGAAGTTACCATCCTCCTCCTGGGTGAAGACTGTAGTTCTTATAAAAGAACTCAAAGATATTGTTATGTATATCCCTTGAGGGGGAACTTGGACTCTGATTTATTGTTGCACTATTGTTTCTTGACTATTTTTCTTTTGTTTCTGCATTCCCTCACTTCCCTGATTAGTAACTGCTTGAGTCTACCCTTTGGAACTCAGGGAAGGTCTAGGAGGCTGAAACCTTTTCTCTACAAACAACAAATGGGGGACATGAAAATGTTTTTGTACCCAAGAGTTCTCCACAAGGTTCTGCTCAGTTTCAAAGAACTAAAGAAAACCATGCTTAAGAAAGTGAATAAAGTTATGATGAGGACTGTGTTTCATAAAGTATGAGTATCAGTAAAGAGATAAAAAGTATAAACAAGAAACAAATAGAAATTATGGATTGAAAATTATAATTATTAAATGAAAAATTCACTAGAGAGGTTCAGTAGCATATTTGAATTGGCAGAAGAAAGAATTAGTGAACTTAGAGGTTATGCAATCTAAAGAATGAAGAAAAAATATTAATGAACAGAACCTCAAAGAAAATAAGATGCTTTGAGTGCACCACCGTATGCATAATGTGCCTGTCAGAAGAGAGGAGAGAGAGAAAGTAGCAGAAAAATATTAGAACATATAAGAGCTTAAAAACTTTCCAAATTTGGTGAAAAACATGAAACTACATATGCCAGTTCAATAGACTCTAATTGAGATAAATTCAAAGAGATGCACTTACAGACACATCATATATAAATGCTAAAAGCAAATAACAAAGAGAAAATCTTGAAAGACATAAAAGAAAAATAACTCATCACTTACAAAGGATCCCCAGTAAGATTAACAACCATACTCATCATCAGAAACAACAAAGATCAAAAGGCAGTGGGGTAATATATTCAAATTTTTAAAGAACAAAAAAATGCCAACTCAGAATCCCAGAGCCATCAGAGCTATCTTTTAAATATAAAATCAAAGTAAGCCTGCTCCCAGATAAGAAAAGTTGAGACACTTCTAGTGAGCAACACACCTTACAAGATGTACTAAGTGGAGTTCTTCAGGATCAAAGTAAAAGACTCTTGACAGCAATATGAATCCACATAAAAAACAAAGAAGAGCAGTAAAGTTAATTATGGAATTATACAAAACAGCAGAAATACATATTTCTTCTCTGTTCTTCCCTTATGTGATTTTAGAAGCAATTATATAAAACAACATGAATATAATTTTATTTTTCAGCCTATAATATTTAAAACATAACATATTTGCCAATAACAGCATAAAGGAGTCGGGTGGGAGCAAATCTGTTTGGGCAATGTACTCCAGATGGTAACTGGAATCCACAGAAACAAGTGAGGAGAACCAGAAAGGTTAAATGAGAATAATATTCCAAAACTATAAATGCATAAGTGTTCTCTCTTCTTTTCTCAGCTTCTTTAAAAGACATATAATTATATAAAGTAATAATTATAACAGGTATGTTTGGGTTAGTAACATATATGATAGTGACAAAAAGGAGAAAAGGTGAGTAGAGTTATATAAGAATAATGTCTACATTTCACTGGAAATAAGACAGTATAAATTTGAAGAAGATTTGGATATATTAAGTTGTATGTGGTAAATCCTAAAGGAACTACTAAGGAAATAACTGAAAAATCTGTATATAGTAGGAAATATCATTAAATAAATTCAAATGTTACACTAGAAAATATTCACTTAATGCAAAATCATGCAGTAAATAAAGAATAGAGAAACAAAAAAGGCATGAGACATATAGAAAACAAAAAGTAAAATGGTAGATATATGTCCAATTACCAATTATATCAATACAAAAATTAAATGTGAATGAATTAACCCAAATAAAAGGCAGAGTCTGTCAGATGTGATACAAAAACTAACAAACAAATGATCCAAATATATGTTCTTTACAGAGATTCCTTCTTGTTCCAAAGATGTAAAGAGATTGAAAGTAAAAGGATGGAAAAAATATATTATGCAAACAGCAGCCATAAGAAAGTTGGAGTATCTTAAAATATCAGGACATGATAGACAATAAAACAAAAATGAAAGAGAAATTGACAAGTCAACAATAACAGTTGGAGATTTTGATACCTCACTTTCATTCCCAATAGTGGATCTACAGCTGAAAAGAACTTCAACAGGGTTACACTATAAACCAAGAAGACTTGACCTCTCTACTGAACACTCTACCCAACAACTGCAGAATATATTGTCTCATCAAATGTTCATGATATTTTTTTTTCTCTTTCTGAATTACTTATGTATGGAATCTAATAAATAAATAAATAATGGTTCTGAAGAACCTAGGGGCAGGACAGGAATAAAGACACAGACATAGAGAATGGACTTTAGGACAGCGGGAGGGGGAAGGATAAGCTGGGACAAAGAGAGAGTGTGGCATGGACATATATACACTACCAAATGTAAAATGGATAGCTAGTAGGAAGCAGCCACATAACACAGGGAGATCAGCTTGGTGCTTTGTGACCACCTAGAGGTGTGATATAGGGAGGGTGGGAGGGAGACGTAAAAGGGAGGAGATATGGGGATATATGTATATGTATAGCTGATTCACTTTGTTATAAAGCAGAAACTAACACACCATTGTAAAGCAATTATACTCCTATAAAGATGTTAAAAAAATGTTCATGACAGACTATTTCTAGGGCATGAAACAAGCAAATAAATAAATGTAAAAGAATTGTAATAATACAAATATGTTCTCTGACCACAAATAAAATTAACAATCATTAATAGAAAGAAATTTGGGAAACTCACAAAAAAATGGAAGATAAAGAGCACAGTTCTAAATAACCAATGGACTAAAGAAGAAATCACAGGGAAATTAGAAACATTAAAATGTGTGAAAATGAAGATACAATGCACCAGAACCTCTGGAATGGAAGTAGCTAAAGCAGTACTTAGAGGGATATGTATAGCTGCAAAAATCCTACAGTGAAAAAGAAGCAAGATTTTAAGCAGTAACCTAACCTTGTACCTTAAGACTCTGGAGAAAGACAAGCAAACTAAACATATAGCAAGCTGAAGGAGAAAATAGCAAAGATTAGAGTGGGAAGTAATAAAATAGAAAACAGAAAAATATTAGAGAAATTCAACAAAACAAAAAACTGGTTCTTTGAAAAGATCAATTAACTGACAACTCTTTAGTCTGATTAAAGATTTAAATTGCCAGAGAAAGAGAGAGAAAGAAAAGGGAGACAAGGAGAAGACAACATACTAGCAGTGGAAATGGAAGTGAGAACATAACTGCTGACCTTACAGAAATAAAAATGATTACAAAGGAGTACTATGAATAATTGCTAATCTGTTATATGACTTAGATGAAATGAGAAAATTCCTAGAAAGGTACAAATTACAAAACTAACTCAATAATAAATAGAAAATGTGAACTAGAACAAAAAATGTAGTTAGATTAGGAACCAAAAAACTATAAAGAAAAGTGTTTCTACAGTTATCATATGTTACCATTGTAATTGTAAAAGTAGAATACTTATATTTCCTGATGATTTATATATTTTATGTTATCAGAACAGTTTATAAACCATAGCAAATGTGGATATCTAATGTATAAACTAAAAAAATTACTACATTTAATGTCAAAAAATAAAGAAAAGAAAATAATAGAAAAGTCCAGGTTTAAATGGCTTCACTAGTAAATCCTACCCCACATTTTAAGAGGGATAAATACCAATTCTTCACAAACACTTCCAATAAATGGAAGAAAAGGGAACTCCCAATTCATTCTATGAAATCAATATTACCCTGATACTAAAATCAAACAAAGATATTGCAAGAAAATAACCCTACCTACCGATATCTCTTATGAATACAGATACAAAAACCCTTGACAAATTTTAACAAAAAGCTCTATAATATATTAAAAGGATTGTAGACCATGGTCATGTGAGACTTATCCCACAAATGCAAGTTTGTTTTAAAATCCAAAATCAATTAATTTAATATCCCATATCAACAGAATAAAAACCCAAAACCACATGATCTGAAACTCTCTATTTTTAATGTGGTTGGTTTTAAAATGTAGAGTGGGCCCATCCCTTTGAGATGAATAATCAAATGTTAAGAGGTTAGTAGGAGCACAATATCTGGGCTTGAATACTAATGCTAGTATATGCAGCTGTGGACCTACCAATCTCCCTCCAAATGAGAGGCAAAGTGGCCTGGTAGTTTTCTGGAAAACAGTGCATCTCTATTATTTGAGTGCCTTCTCTTTATTTTGTATTACCTTCATATTTTAAAATTTATTTTTTCTCTTAAAATATGAAAGCTGCCCCCCTCACCTAATAAATCACGAGTATCACCTTTGTTAAATGTTGACATGTTTTGGGCTAATTAATGTTCCTTGTATTTATCAATTTCCAGACAACCTTCCAAAGCTCATGACATAAGTTCACAATTTATATTGCAGATTTCATCCAATGAGTATATTGCTCATTTATAAAATACAGATTTTACTTTTTGCAAAATCATTTGCCATGATGCCTTTTTCTCTGAACAAGGCTTTAGCATGTCTTATATGCAATATGTACAAGCAAATGTTTTCACACCAACTACTAGTTAAATATATATATATATATATATATATATTTTTGAGGTATATGTTCTTTCTCTTTCTTATTTTCTGAACTAGAGCTTCAAGAAATATGACATAAGTAGTTGGGGGTTTTTACACGTGGGTTAGAAGCAGGTTATGGGTCATTACAGGTGGATGCCATTGTCATGTCCATGTTTCCTGGATGGTTTTAGACTTGCAGAATTATCCACTTAAATTGTGTTAAATGAGCTGTAGTGTCATGCTCAGGTATAGAACCTTATGGGACTTTCTGGGACTTTTTCTGAAACATTTGGGGGATGAGGTGAAGGTCATGTGGGCAATAGTAATAGAGAAATTGACTTGACTGTAACCCTGATTTTATAGGGATAGAGAGCATATCAATAACCAGTGACCAGTGGGCCT
This sequence comes from Stenella coeruleoalba, assembly GCF_951394435.1. NCBI lineage: Eukaryota > Metazoa > Chordata > Mammalia > Artiodactyla > Delphinidae > Stenella > Stenella coeruleoalba. Next base: position 3,691,838 of record NC_137155.1, on the reverse strand, counting down.
TAAATAGAGTTAGAATCCGGAGTGGATTATTATAGAAAGGGGTTTAAACAGGAAAGAACAAGTAGGAGACCAGAACACAGGGCTACATTTGAAGTTTAGATAGCAAAAATTTATGAAGCTTATACACCAAAAATGGAAGAATCAGCCTGTCAGAGTTTTTGTTGCCTGGACTTTAGAGCCACACTTCCTGGGCTGGTATCTTCCTGCCACCTGCAACAACATGCTTTGAATGAGTTGTCTGACCTTTCCCTGACTTAGTCTTCTCATACCTTAAATCTGAGTAATGACTGTATGTAATTTAAAGGGCCATTACAAGTGAATTCATATAAAGCTCTTTAGAGGAAGTCTGAAAAATGGCGAGGGCTCAATTAAATGTACTCATTTTTATTTTTATAGTTTTTAATGTTGACCATTGCACACTAAAAAAGGAGAAAAAGCTTCAGAAACTGTTACAGACTTTCAGGTTAACGGTCAGATACGCACAAATATTGGGTTGGCCAAAAAGTTGGTTTGGTGTTTTCCGTAAGATGGACCTAGTAGCCCTTAATTGTCTTTAACTTCATTTGAAACAATTTTGTTAGATTACATTATGACAGCTGTCATATCATCATGCACTTAAAAAAAAACTTATCAAAATTGGTGAATTTTTGTGTAGCCATTTAAATATTGAAGATGGAAGAAAAAAACAACATTTTTGGCATATTATGCTTTATTATTTCAAGAAAGGTAAAAGCACAACTGAAATGCAAAAAAGATTTGTGCAGTGTATGGAGAAGGTGCTGTGACTGATCAAACATGACAAAAGTGGTTTGCAAAGTTTTGTGCTGGAGATTTCTTGCTGGACAATGCTCCACAGTGGCGTAGACTAGTTGAAGTTGATAGCGATCAAATTGAGATATTACTTGAGAACAATCAATGTTATACCACACAGGAGATAGCCGACATACTCAAAATATCCAAATCAAGCACTGAAAATCATTTTCACCAGCTTGGTTATGTGAATCACTTTGATGTTTGAGCTCCACATAAGTTAAGCGAAAAAAATATTCTTGACCATATTTCCACGTGCGATTCTCTACTTAAACGTAATGAAAATGTTCAATTTTTAAAACAAATTGTGATGGGCTATGAAAAATGGATGCTGTACAATAATATGGAATGGAAGTTTGTAGGGCACGCAAAATGAACCACCACCAACCACATCAAAGGCTGGTCATCATACAAAGAAGGTGATACTGTGTAGATGGTGGGATTGGAAGGGAGTCCTCTATTATGAGCTACTTCTGGAAAACCAAACAATTAATTCCAACAAGTACTGCTCCCAATTAGACCAACGGAAAGCAGCACTTGAAGAAAAGCATCCGGAATTAATCAACAGAAAACGCATAATCTCCCAACAGGATAACACAAGACCTCATGTTTCTTTGATGACCAGGCAAAATTGTTACAGTTTGGCTGGGAAGTTCTGATTCATCCACTGTAATTCACCAGACATTGCACCTTTGGATTTGCATTTACTGTGGTCTTTACAAAATTCTCTTAATGGAAAAAAATTCAATTCCCTAGAAGACTGTAAAAGGCGCCTGGAACATTTCTTTGCTCAAAATGATAAAAAGTTTTGGGAAGATGGAATTATGAAGTTGCCTGAAAAATGGCAGAAGGTAGTGGAACAAAATGGTGAATACATTGTTCAATAAAGTTATTGGTCAAAATGAAATATGTGTCTTTTATTTTTACTTAAAAGCCAAAGTCACTTTTTGGCCAACACAATAAAAAACCTCCCAATACTCATTAAAAGATAAAAATTGGTAGTAGTGCTGGATATAAAAGGAGGAGGACAACAGGGCACATCAGAGTTTAGAGAGAGATTTTCAAATAAGCATCCATATCAGTAAGGGGGGTGGGGTTCAGAACAGCCTGTCAGGACTGCAAGCCGCTGGCTGTAAAATCTCAATACTCAGGGTATATGAAGCCTTCATGTAGATGAAAACAGATGCTGACACCCATTTGCTTCCCACAACAGGACAGAAGGGATACAGTCACCAGAAATACTCCAAGTCTGTATAAAGGAGGACCAGGGAACACAAGCAGAGTTGAGAGAGTGCAATAAAAATGAAAGCATGGATGGAATGCAAGGTTGAAGGAATGAAAGGAAGTTAAAAATCAATAATGGGCATAAAATAAAAGTAAACTCAGCACTTCTGAAATTTGGAAGACAAACTAAAGACACCTTCCAAAGATGAAGAAAGAAGGAGCAAAGCTGTTACGACAATAAAATAGAAGATGGAATTCTGAAAAAGAGAATTACAGACAACAGTGAGACAACTAATAATGGATAAAAACAACACCCAAAGGGATGCTAGAAGAATAGAACTCAGAGGAGGTACTTATTCCTGGAGATTACAAATAAATGCTCTTGCCTAAAATTCCGAAGGCTAATTAAGCTAGCTTATTGGAAATAATATAAATATTAATATGGTAATTTAGTATGGGTGTGAAAGTAAAACAGATAAACAGAAATAAATCAATAACTAATCTTCGAGGGAAGACATATGGGAACATATGTTTATGTATGACTGATTCACTTTGTTATAAAGCAGAAACTAACACACCATTGCAAAGTAATTATACCCCAATAAAGATGTTAAAATAATAATAATAACAATTAATCTTCCTCCCGAGGTTGAAACACTTCTGTTACCATGAAAGGAAATTCTTACCAGCAAGACACAAATAAGATTCTTTCATTTTTTTCACAGGTCACCACATCTGTCTCACTCTGTCTCGGTTCAAATTGTTTTCTGTGGTGCTCTGTTTGTTGATTTGCTTTTGGCATTCTATCATACTATTGACACATATGGAATATGCATGCACATGAAGCCTTTTCTTTCTAATTTGTCTGCCTCATTTTTTATAACTGATTATTCAACCCAAATGCAATATTCTTTGCCATCAATATTATTTACCTTGATACATTTTTGTAGACTGCCTTAGTCAACTTCTCTGATCCATCTAGATGTCACAGAGCTCAATAAAATTTAGCCAAACTACAGAAATACAAAAAGGACACCTGAAATAGCTATGGTGACTTTATACATGGCTAAAGAGAATTGCGTGGAACTGTGTATTAAATGTTTCACAGTTGTTTATTTATATATGTAAAAGATTAAGGCAAAGATGTTGTACAAAACACACAAAACAGTGGTCCAGAAATCCACGAGGAGCCTGTGATTTTATTCTTTAGAATGTAGTTAACACTGAAACCAAAGCATTAATATGTAATTGCTAAAGACAAATGTATTTAACACACACACACACATGCAAACACACTAATATCACACAAAGTAATATAAAAATTAAAATAATTGAGCTGTGTTTACTGTGCTTATCATCATTGAAATGGTATAGTATAATAGAGGGCTTTTCCCCTAATTTCCTTTAGCACAGGGCTGTCATGTCCCATGGGTGCTGAAACCCATACAAGTCCATCTTCTTTAATAGAGAGAATAGTCCTAGATTCCCCTTCTATTAAAGTAATACATTTATTTCCAAGGTTATTAACCAGAATTGTACCTCATAGACAAAAGCTGTTCTATTTCTCTTTCAGAGGGGTACTTAGTAGGGCTCTCTGAAAAGGAACCAGACTCATCATCTGGTTTGAAATTGCTTAGGGTTAAAGAAAGCTATCTTTGATCACTTTAATCACATAATTTATGCTTAACATTTTAGTAGTTGCTATGGAGACTTCAGAATTCGTTTCATATGTTAAATATAGTGTTCTTTTACTTGTATCTCATTTTTATCTTAAAGACCTACCATCTATCACTTCCGCACAAGTACCTTGAGTGATGGTAGCTTTCAGGTGATTTACCTGACATCTTTTAACTACAGTCCACAGTTTGGGCCTACCAAAACTGATTTCACATAAAATATGTTTTCTAAATTACTATTGTAAGAGTTTATATTTTTATTTCATTGTTAAATTAGTAGGTTATTTACAACATTCTCCAAAGTGAAGCGTTATTATTGATCACATATCCAATGATTTACTATGCAAATTGATAAAGGAGAAAGATCACCACGCTTAGAGAAAGATGACTTATCTTGTGACTTCTTTCCACTGATTACAAGTAGATGTGCTTTTTGCTATCTCTGAACAACATATTATTACTGATAACATCAGAGTAACACTCATTGCTTCAAACTCACAAGCATTCTGAGCATCACAAACTCAGTTCAGGAAAGCACTTGCTTAAACGGAAATAAATGTGTAAATGTTTCTATTACATGCTTTCCCTAGATGGAGTTAAACAGAAGATTGTGTGAATATTTATTTAAAAAGAAAAAAAAAACCCACAAGCTCAATGAGAACACTCTGGGACTCCTGCACTGTGAGCTCTCTGCAGCCTGGTTCACACTGACCTGTGATGTCAACTCACAGGATCAGAACTTCTTCTTCTGCATAAGATGATTTTATTTTATCCCAGCATGCTTTTAACTTTAAGCACTAACACAAGGATATCTCTTGCTGAGTTTTAAAATGCTTTATATTTATACTGAACAAAAATGCACAGTAAGAGATTTTCATGTGGAGCATATACCCTCTAAATTAAAAAAAAAAAAAAGTAAAAAAAAAAGGTGGCACAGACATTTGAAAACCAAAAAGATTTGACATTAATGCTTAAGAAAAGTAGTAGCATACTTCACAAACTAATTTTAATTATGATTTTACTTTCTTCTTAGAATTAAACTGGTCATCTTATTTGGAATTTAAAAGACGTGAGTTATGTCTTTTTTGAGTAAGATTTTTCTGAAGAAATGATTATTTGTCTTGATTATACTTCCTGTTCTTTCCAGATACATTGTTCCCAATTTTAAAAAGTGGAAATTTGTCTTAAATAACTCAAACATTGTAAGCCTTGCTTGATAAGTCATAGACATGCATTGTATCGCATAGAGTTTGTAGTTAACAATACGGTATTGTATACTTTAATTTTTTTCTAAGAGTATAGGTCTTATGTTAAATGTTCTTATCACAAAAAATTAATAATAACAAAGAGGTCATGAGAAGACATTTGGAGGTGATGAATATGTTTATGGCATAGATTGTGGTGATGGTTTCCCCAATGTATAATTATCTCCAAACTCATCACATTGTATATATTAAATATGTACAAATATGTTTATGTCAATTATACATCAAAAACATGTTTTGTTTTGTTTTTTTACATCTATGTTGGAGTATAATTGCTTTACAATGATGTGTTAGTTTCTGCTTTATAACAAAGTGAATCAGCTATACATTATATATGTTCCCATATCTCCTTCCTCTTGCATCTCCCTCCTTCCCACCCATCCAGGTGGTCACAAAGCACCGAGCTGATCTCCGTGGGCTATGCGGCTGCTTCCCACTAGCTATCTATGTTACATATGGTAGAGTATATATGTCCATGCCACTCTCTCACTTTGTCACATCTTACCCTTCCCCCTCCCATATCCTCAAGTCCCTTCTCTAGTAGGTCTGTGTCTTTATTCCCATCTTACCCCTAGGTTCTTCATGACATTTTTTTTTTCTTAGATTCCATATATATGTGTTAGCATACGGTATTTGTCTTTCTCTTTCTGACTTACTTCACTCTGTATGACAGACTCTAGGTCCATCCACCTCACTACAAATATCTCAATTTCATTTCTTTTTATGGATGAGTAATATTGTATTGTATATATGTGCCACAACTTCTTTATCCATTCATCCGATGATGGACACTTAGGTTATTTCCATCTCCTGGCTATTGTAAATAGAGCTGTAATGAATATTTTGGGAAATGACTCTTTTTGAATTATGGTTTTCTCAGGGTATATGCACAGTAGTGGGATTGCTGAGTCATATGGTACTTCTAGGTAGTTTTTTAAGGAACCGCCATAATGTTCTCCATAGTGGCTGTACCAATTCACATTCCCACCAGCAGTGCAAGAGTGTTCCCTTTTCTCCACACCCTCTCCAGCATTTATTGTTTCTAGATTCTTTGATGATGGCCATTCTGACCAGTGTGAGATGATATCTCATTGTAGTTTTGATTTGCATTTCTCTAATCATTAAAGATGTTGAGCATTCTTTCATGTGTTTGTTGGCAATCTGTATATCATCTTTGGAGAAATGTCTATGTAGGTCTTCTGAACATGTTTGGATTCGGTTGTTTGTTTTTTTGATATTGAGCTGCATGAGCTGCTTGTAAATTTTGGAGATTAATCCTTTGTCAGTTACTTCATTAGCAAATATTTTCTCCCATTCTGAGGGTTGTCTTTTGGTCGTGTTTATGGTTTCTTTTGCTGTGCAAAAGCTTTTAAGTTTCATTACGTCCCATTTGTCTATTTTTGTTTTTCTTTCCATTTCTCTAGGAAATGGGTCAAAAAGGATCTTGCTGTGATTTATGTCATAGAGTGTTCTGTCTATGTTTTCCTCTAAGAGTTTGATAGTTTCTGGCCTTACATTTAGGTCTTTAATCCATTTTGAGTCTATTTTTGTGTATGGTGTTAGGGAGTGTTCTAATTTCCTACTTTTACATGTACCTGTCCAATTTTCCCAGCAACACTTATTGACGAGGCTATCTTTTCTCCACTGTATGTTCTTGCCTCCTTTATCAAAGATAAGGTGACCATATGTGCATGGGTTTATCTCTGGGCTTTCTATCCTGTTCCATTGATCTAGATTGCTGTTTTTGTGCCAGTACCATACTGTCTTGATTACTGTAGCTTTGTAGTATTGTCTAAAGTCAGGGAGCCTTATTCCTCCAGCTCCATATTTCGTTCTCAAGATTGCTTTGGGTATTTAGCATCTTTCGTGTTTCCATACCAATTGTGAAATGTTTTGTCCTAGTTCTATGAAAAATGCCACTGGTAGTTTGATAGGGATTGCATTGAATCTGTAGATTGCTTTGGGTAGTAGAGTCACTTTCACAATGTTGATGTCTCCAATCCGAGAACATGGTATATCTCTCCATCTATTTGTATCATCTTTAATTTCTTTCATCAGTGTCTTATAATTTTCTGCATAAAGGTCTTTTGTCTCCTTAGGTAGGTTTATTCCTAGATATTTTATTCTTTTTGTTGCAATGGTAAATGGGAGTGTTTTCTTAATTTTACTTTCAGATTTTTATCATTACTGTATAGCAATGCCAGAGATTTCTGTGCATTAATTTTGTATCCTGCTACTTTACCAAATTCATTGATTAGCTCTAGTAGTTTTCTGGTAGCATCCTTAGGATTCTGTATGTATAGTTACATGTCATCTGTAAACAGTGACAGCTTTACTTCTTCTTTTCCAATTTGGATTTCTTTCATTTTTTTTTCTTCTCTGATTGTTCTGGCTAAAACTTCCAAAACTATGTTGAATAATAGTTGTGAGAGTGGGCAACCTTGTCTTGTTTCTCATCTTAGTGGAAATAGTTTCAGTTTTTCACCATTGAGGATGATGTTGGCTGTGGGTTTGTCATATATGGCCTTTATTATTTTGAAGAAATTTCCCTCTATGCCTACTTTCTGCAGGCTTTTTATCCTAAATGGGTGTTGAATTTTGTCGAAAGCTTTATCTGCATCGTTTGAGACGATCATATGATTTTTCTCCTTCAATTGGCTAATATGGTGTATCACATTGTTTGATTTGCGTATATTGAAGTATCCTTGCATTCCTGGAATAAACCTCCCTTGATCATGGTGTATGATCCTTCTGGTGTGCTGTTGGATTCTGCTTGCTAGTATTTTGTTGAGGATTTTTGCATCTATGTTCATCAGTGATATTGGCCTAGTTTTCTTTCTTTGTGACATCTTTGTCTGGTTTTGTTATCAGGGTGATGGTGGCCTCATAGAATGAGTTTGGGAGTGTTCCTCCCTCTGCTATATTTTGGAAAAGTATGAGAAGGATAGGTGTTAGTTCTTCTCTAAATGTTTGATAGAATTCGCCTGTGAAGCCATCTGGTCCTGGGCTTTTGTTTGCTGGAAGATTTTTAATCACAGTTTCAATTTCAGTGCTTGTGATTGCTCTGTTCATACTTTCTATTTCTTCCTGATTCAGTCTCGGCAGATTGTGCATTTCTAAGAGTTTGTCCATTTTCTCCAGGTTGTCCATTTTATTGGCATAGAGTTGCTTGTAGTAATCTCACATGATCCTTTGTATTTCTGTAGTGTCAATTGTTACTTCTCCTTTTTCATTTCTAATTCTATTGAGTTGAGTTCTCTCCCTTTTTTCCTTGATGAATCTGGCTAATGGTTTATCAATTTTGTTTACCTTCTCAAAGAACCATCTTTTAGTTTTATTGATATTTGCTATCATTTCCTTCATTTTTTCCCATATTTTTCTCATCCGATCTTTATGATTTCTTTCCTTCTGCTAAATTTGGGGGTTTTTTTTTTTGTCTTCTTCTTTCTCTAATTGCTTTAGGTGCAACATTAGGTTGTTTATTTGAGATGTTTTCTGTTTCTTAAGGTAGGATTGCATTGCTATATACTTCCCTCTTAGAGCTGCTTTTGCTGCATCCCGTAAGTTTTGGGTCATCGTGTTTTCATTGTCATTTGTTTCTATGTGTTTTTGATTTCCTGTTTCATTTCTTCAGTGATCACTTGGGTATTAAGTAATGTATTGTTTAGCCTCCATATGTTTGTATTTTTTACTGATATTTTCCTGTAATTGATATCTAGTCTCATAGCATTGTGGTCAGAAAGATACTTGATATGATTTTAATTTTCTTAAATTTACCAAGGCTTGATTTGTGACCCTAGATATGATCTATCCTTGAGGATGTTCCATCAGCACCTGAGAAGAATATGTATTCTGTTGTTTTTGGATGGAATGTCCTATAAATATCAGATAAGTCCATCCTGTTTAATGTATCATTTAAAGCTTGTGTTTCCTTACTTGTTTTCATTTTGGATGATCTGTCCATTGGAGAAAGTGGGGTGTTCAAGCCCGCTACTATCATTGTGTTACTGTCAATTTCCCCTTTAATGGCTGTTACTATTTGCCTTATGTATTGAGGTGCTCCTATGTTGGGTCCATAAATATTTACAATTATCATATCTTCTTCTTGGATCAATCCCTTGATCTTTATGTAGTGTCCTTGTTTGTCTCTTGTAATAGTCTTTATTTTAAAGTCTATTTTCTCTGATATGAGAATTGCTACTCCAGCTTTCTTTTGATTTCCATTTGCATGGGATATCTTTTTCCATTCCCTCACTTTCAGTCTGTATGTGTCCCTAGGTTGAAGTGGGTCTCTTGTAGACAGCATATATACGGGTCTTGTTTTTTTTTTTTTTTTTTTTTTGCGGTACACGGGCCTCTCACTGTTGTGGCCTCTCCCATTGCAGAGCACAGGCTCCGGATGTGCAGGCTCAGCGGCCATGGCTCATGGGCCCAGCTGCTCCGCGGCATGTGGGATCTTCCCGGACTGGGACACGAACCCGTATCCCCTGAATCAGCAAATGGACTCTCAACCACTGTGCCACCAGGGAAGCCCCAGATCTTGTTTTTGTATCCATTCAGCAAGTTTGTGTCTTTTGGTGGGAACATTTAATCCATTTACATTTAAGGTAATTATCGATATGTATGTTCCTATTCCCATTTTCTTAATTGTTTTGGGTTTGTTATTTTAGGTCTTTTCTTTATCTTGTGTTTCCTGCCTAGAGAAGTTCCTTTAGCATTTGTTGTAAAGCTGGTTTGGTGGTGCTGAACTCTCTTAGCTTTTGTTTGTCTGTATGTTTTTTAATTTCTTTATCAAATCAGAATGAGATCCTTGCTGGGTAGAGTAATCTTGGTTGTAGATTTTTCTCCTTCATCATTCTAATTATGTCCTGCCAGTCCCTTTTGGCTTGAAGAGTTTCTGCTGAAAGATCAGCTGTTAACCTTATGGGGATTCCCTTGTGTGTTATTTGTTGCTTTTCCCTTGCTGCTTTTAATATGTTTTCTTTGTATTTAATTTTTGATAGTTTGATTAATATGTCTCTTGTCATGTTTCTCCTTGGATTTATACTGTATGGTACTCTCTGTGCTTCCTGAACTTGATTAACTATTTATTTTCCCATATTAGGGAATTTTATAACTTTTATCACTTCAAATATTTTCTCAGTCCCTTTCTTTTTCTCTTCTTTTTCTGGGAACTCTATAATTCGAATGTTGGTATGTTTAATGTTGTCCCAGAAGTCTCTGAGACTGTCCTCAGTTCTTTTCATTCTTTTTTCTTTACGCCGCTCTCCAGTAGTTATTTCCACTATTTTAACTTCCTGGTCAATTATCCATTCTTCTGCCTCAGTTATTCTGCTATTGATCGCTTCTAGAGAATTTTTAATTTCATTTATTATGTTTTTCATCATTTTTTGTTTGCTCTTTAGTTCTTCTCAGTCCTTGTTAAACGTTTCTTGTATTTTCTCTATTCTATTTCCAAGATTTTGGATCATCTTTACTGTCGTTATTCTGAATTCTTTTTCAGGTAGCCTGCCTATTTCCTCTCCATTTATTAGGTCTGGTGGGATTTTACCTTGCTGCTTCATCTCCTGTGTGTTTTTCTGTCTTCTCATTTTGCTTATCTTACTGTGTTTGGGGTCTCCTATTTGCAGGCTGCTGTTTCATAGTTCCCATTGTTTTTGGTGTCTGTCCCCAGTGGCTAAGTTTGGTACAGTGGGTTGTGTAGGCTTCTTGGTGGAGGGGACTAGTGCCTGTGTTCTTGTAGATGAGGCTGGATCTTGTTTTTCTGGTGGGCAGGTCAACGTCTGGTGGTGTGTTTTGGTGTGTCTGTGACCTTATTATGATTTTAGGCAGCCTCTCTGCTAATGGGTGGGGTTTTGTTCCTATCTTGCTCATTGTTTGACATAGGGTGTCCAGCACTGTAGCTTGCTGGTCCTTGAGTGAAGCTGGGTCTTGGCATTGAGATGGAGATCTCTGGGAGATTTTCGCTGTTTGATATTACATGGAGTTGGGAGGTCTCTTGTGGACCAGTGTCCTGAAGTTGGCTGTCCGACCTCAGAGGCACAGCACTGACTCCTTTCTGGATCACCAGGAACCCTTCATCCACACAGCTCAGAATAAAAGGGAGAAAAAATAAAAAAAAAAGAAAGAAAGTAAGAAAGAGGATAAAATAAAATAATTAAAATGAAAAATAAATAATAATTATTATGAAAAAAGTTTTGAAACGTGAAAAAAAAAAGGATGGACAGAACACTAGGGCAAATGGTGAAAGCAAAGCTATACAGACAAAGTCAGACACAGAAGGATACACATACACACTCACAAAAAGAGAAAAAGGGGAAAAAACAAATCTTTCTCTCAAAGTCCACCTCCTCAATTTGGGATGATTCATTGTCTATTCACGTATTCCGCAGATGCAGGTACATCAAGTTGATTGTGGAGCTTTAATCCGCTGCTTCTGAGGCTGCTGGGAGAGATTTCCCTTTCTCTTCTTTGTTCGCACAGCTCCCAGGGCTCAGCTTTGGATTTGGCCCCGCCTCTGCATGTAGGTCGCAGGAGGGTGTCTCTTCTTTGCTCAGACAGGATGGGGTTAAAGGAGCCGCTGATTCAGTGGCTCTGGCTCACTCAGACCAGGGGGAGGGAGGGATGCAGATGTGGGGCGAGCCTGCGGGGCAAAAGCCGGCGTGATTTTGCACCAGCCTGAGGCGCACTGTGTGTTCTCCCGGGGAAGTTGTCCCTGAATCACAGGACCCTGGCAGTGGCACACTGCACAGGCTCCTGGGAGGGGAGGCGTGGATAGTGACCTGTGCTCGCACACAGGCATCCTGGTAGCTGCAGCAGCAGCCTTAGCGTCCCATGCCCCTCTCTGTGGTCCACGCTGATAGCCACAGCTCACGCCCGTCTCTGGAGCTCCTTTAAGTAGTGCTCTGAATACCCTCTCCTCGCCCACCCTGAAATCAAGAGGGAAGAAAAAGTCTCTTGCCTCTTCGGCAGGTCCTGGACTCCCTCCCGGATAGCCGTGGTGCACTCACCCCTTCAGGTTGTGTTCATGCAGCCAACCTTAGTCCTCTCCCTGTGCTCCAAATGAAGCCTGAGCCTCAGCTCCCAGCCCTGCCTGCCCCGGTGGGTGAGCAGACAAGCCTCTCGGGCTGGTGAGTGCTGGTCGGCCCCGATCCTCTGTGCGGGGATCTCTCCCCTTTGTCCTCTTTATCCCTATGGCTGTGCTCTCCTCCGCGGCTCTGAAGCTTCCTCCCTCCACCACCCGCAGTCTCCGCCCATGAAGGGGCTTCCTAGTGTGTGGAAACGTTTCCTCCTTCACAACTCCCTCCCGCTGGTGCAGGTCCCATCCCTATTCTTTTGTCTCTGTTTTTTCTTTTTTATTTTGTCCTCCCCAGGTACGTGGGGAGTTTCTTGTCTTTGGGGAGGTCTGAGTTCTTCTTCCAGTGTTCAGTAGGTGCTCTGTAGGAGCTGTTCCACGTGTAGATGTATTTCTGATGTATTTGTGAGGAGGAAGGTGATCTCTGCGTCTTACTCTTCTGCCATCTTGAAGCTCCTGTCCCGTTTCTTTTTGAAGCATGTTTATTTGAAGGGAAATTTAGGATAAGTAGGAATGTTTGTCCAGAGGAAATAATCTGGATTACTGAGGAAAATTAGGGCTAGAATAATATATTTAAGAGACTCAGTATGTAGGCAATAGCTAAAGCCCTAGATTATTAACTGCCTAGAAATGGTGCTTATGTTAAAATGTAAGATATCCAAGGAAGACACTTGGTAAAATACCAACATTCATGAAAGAGAGAACAGGAGACTCATGGCTGTGCAACTTTGCTAAGAGTTAGAGTTGGGAGTACTAGGTGGATGAGATAGTTGTTGAAATCTAACTCAAGCTTCATTTTTACTGAATGAGGCCATCAACAAAAAAATACAAAAGGAAAAATTTTGAAGGAGAATAAATAAATATGATATAACTAATAATACGATGGTGAAGATTTTTTTATCTGAGAGAATATCATTTTCTCTTCTGACAGAAAAGTTACTCTCATGGGTGTTTTCTCTGATGCTCAGGACAACAGTAGCAGGTCTCCCTCAGGCCAGTGTTGCCATGAAGTTTTGAACAGTCTCCAAGGAGACTCGGCTTTGAACAAACATCATATAGCTCTTCGTTAAAACATCAAGAAGCATGAGGTAACATAATCAAATTTCAAACAATGGCAATAACACCATAACCGTTCTGTATTATTTGTTAATATATTAGCATAGGGACTTCCCTCGTGATCCAGTGGTTAAGACTTTGCCTTCCAATGCAGGGGATGGGGGTTTAATCCCTGGTCAGGGAGCTGAGATCCCACATGACTCAAAGCCAAAAAACCAAAACATAAAACAGAAGCAATATTGTAGCAAGTTCAATACAGACTTAAAATATGGTGCACATCAAAAAAAAACTTAAAAATATATATATTAGCATAAAACGTTGGAGGTTCAGTTCAATGTCTCTCAAAGAATGCAGCTATAAAGCCTAAACAGAATGCAAGGGCCTGATATTGTTGGATTCAAAAGTAAATAGCAAGTTGATTAAGGAAAAAGACCAGAATTTGAACTACCACCTAAATGACTACCAGTTTGCCAATTTTTTTCTTTTCTGGCAGCCCCAGAACTAATCTCAAATAGCTAAACATTAGAAGTTGAGCTTCCAAAGAAGCCTGTAGTTTTGTCTCAGAGAAAAAAAATGGGATGTTCTAGTGTGCAGAGATAGAGGGAAAATACCCTGTTGTGTTTGTCTTTTACTCTTCTCTTTCAGACTCTGTCCCTGAACATTTCTATGGCAGCAGCAGCAGTGTAAACACACAGACCTCAAAATTCTCATGGAGCTGAACTTTCCTCTCAAATCAGAAAAGCTATGGTCCCAAAATGATGGGAAAACCCCATTGCTACTTTTTCTCTCTCTGTGTCCTTTATCCACTTGTTTCTAGTTGCAGAAACAGTAACAACAATACTCATCAGACAGTAATTAAAGCACCAGCTTTCTGGACAGAGACTCGAAAAGCGGAAGCATATGGAACTATAAAGCACTGAGGAGGTGACCCAGGAGGAGCTCAGGAAAACAACCACATAAAGTCACCTGTGAGCTCCTGGGCTGACCCACAAGCTACTCATGTGTATATATGATCCTATTCAGAAGAATTTGAGATCCAAAATAAAAGACAGCACCCAAGGTGCAGACTGGACATAGAATGGCAAGACAGATCAAAATAACACAAAGAGTTTGAAAACTGAAATGACATTGGGACAGCAGATCACAGAATGCAGTTTGGAACTTGCAACCTGAACCTAGATAAGTTGACAACCTACTGAAAACAAAAACAAAAACAATATTCTCCATAGGACTTAAGCTATATATATAATATAGTATTGAAAGATCCAAGATGCAATCCAAAATTATTCCATATATGAAGAAAAAGGATTATCTCTACTTACAGAGGAAAATGCATTCAAGATATGTCAATGATAAGATGACAGATATGAGAATTGCCTGACAAAGCAGCTCTTGTAGAAATGTTCAAACAAGTAATTGCAAATCATTCTGAAACAAATGGAAAAAAAGGATGGTTTCAGCAAAACAAATAAAATATAGAGAGATGAACCAAATAGAAAATTTAGAACTGAAAACATAATAATGAAGAAGGAGAAGGAAGAGGAGAAGAAGGAGGAGTAAAAAGAAGAAACAGGTGAATTACTGACTGAATGGGCTTGGCTGCAGAATAGAGATGAGAAGAAAAAGTCAGTGAAACTGAAGATAGATAAATAGAAATGATACAATATGAAAAACACAGAGAAAGAAACTTTAAAAGATGAAAGACTTTCAAAGACTTGTGGGTCAATAACAAAATTTCTAACTTACATCTCAGGAGTGGTGGGTCTAAAGCTGTGACTAGCACATTCTTCTCATGCTGAGCTGCTGCACTTGTCTATTTACCATGAAAGCTAGGCAAAACAGAACAAAGAAACACCAAGTGGGTGCTAGATATATCCTCCACTACCCCCAGTGTCTAGCAAAGTCAGAAAAAATTTAATTCACAAAGAATAGGTTTAGTTTGCAGGCTTACTTTTCAAATATGTCAGCTTGGCAATGCAATAGTTAGGAGATTATTTTAGAGCAGGTCTCATTATGTAAAATTTTCCCTGAATAGAGTAAGGCTATAAAATGTTTTATTGCTTGCAATGAATCCGTCAAATGACTATTGTCTTTTCATAATGGCCATCTTTTCCTTTCCCTAAAACTGCATGGGTAAATACACAAGAGAACTAAACTGTGCTGCAAAATTAAGAGTGAAAATGAAAAAGAATAAAGCTTGAAGGCAGAAAACAATTAGAGGCGGAGTGAGGATGGGGTGGTGAGAGAGAAGACCTTCATGAACATTACAAGGCAGCAGTGCGAACATGGTGAGTGTCCAATGGGGATTTTTTTCCTCTTTGTTCTTTCCTGTTTTAAAAAATTCTATACAATGTCCCACACACATAAAACCTCATCTCAGACTTCCATGAAATTTCCTATGGGTAGATTTATTCAGATAGTGTTATAGAGACTTTGTCCTACTTGATATAACACAGAGTGAAGACAGAAGCTGCTCTATAGCTGAGAAAGACACCTGTGAGTCCTGTATTATTTGTTAATATATTAGCATAGGGACCCTTTCATTCCATTCTCAAAGTCAAAGATATTTCCATAATAATAATAAGATGCCATTTGCTTTTTCACACCCATTCTTTCATGAGAATATAGTAGAGATTTCCAGAGGCTCTATGACATGCTATATCACAGCTGATTCAATTCATAAGCAGATATCAGACTTCAGCTAATTGAATATAAGCTGGACACTAAAGAGATTCACAAAACTGTTAAGCAACACCACTCTTTTCACTAATTTCTCTGTTTTGGAAACTATAGTAATGTTTTCACAAAAATGTTATTCTTGTTAACGTGAAATGGATTACTAATGTTATTTATACAGAAATTGTTAAGTAAGACATTATAAAATATCTCAGTACTGATTTCTAATTTACCATTTGAAATTTCAGATATACTATTTGAAATGATACAACTCACGTCAACACACTTTGGGGTCCACAATAATTTTAAGACTGTAAAAACATCCTGAGACAGAGAAATTTGAGAATCACTGAAATTGAGGAAGAAACCTCATTGCCAGCTTTGCAGTGGAGACAGATATGTGGATTGACACCATCTTAACTAAAGCCAGTAACCACTGAGGAAGAGCAGATTTGAGAGAAGGGGAAGGGTTTTGTGGTACTTGTTTTTTCATGAGCCTGAGTTCAGGAAACCACCTGAGCTGGTGAAATGGGTTTGGGGCACATCAACAAAGAGCAGACAATTAAAGCTAAGGTGACCCATACACAGGGTGAAGGGCAGACACCATAGGATACCAAGAACTAAACTTCCCCAACATCATCATGTCTTAGAGGTGAGAGGAGAGAGCAATTTGTGAAGATGTGGCCAGAAATTCCATAATAATGCATTTATTTATTAATAATCATCTTACATTATTCAGTTCTACTTCACTTCATACCAAATAATATTCAGTCACTAATATTACCTATAGATGTTTCTTTACATTGATACAGCAACAATTTCTCACCACGATACATTAAACATTGTGTCTGTGTGTGTACAACTTAAATTTGGCAAATGTTTTCTACATTTTTATGCATTGTTTCTCTTCACTTTTCTTTCACAAGTTTCAGAACCACACAACTTCAAGGTTGGCATATTAAATGGATCAACATTTCAATTTTTTAATATTTATTTTTATTTATTTGTTTATGTGGTTGTGCTGGGTCTTTGTTGCAGCCAGTGGATTCCTTAGTTGCAGCTCATGGTCTCCTTAGTTGTGGCATGCGAACTCCTATTTGCAGCATGGATGTGGGATCTAGTTCCCTGACCATGGATTGAACCTGGGCCCCCTGATTTAGGAGCACAGAGTCTTAACCACTGTGCAACCAGGGAAGTCCCAACATTTCTATTTTGAATGAAATGATTCCCTGTATTATTGATTTCAGAATTTATGAAAATAGAGTGTCAGCAGGCAGCTCTCAAAATTGCATCAGTTAAATTGCAATTGTGTGTCCCTAAACAACTAACACAGGAACCTTAACCTCCACCAATAGAACAGAAACAACAGAGATATTCGGGGAAAAGAAAAAAAATGAAGTTTTTTTTAAGAACACTTGCACTGAATTCTCAAGGGTCGCTTGCCTCATGTGCCCTCCTGTACAATATCTAGGTGTTTATTTGCATTCCTCCTTGATTCCTCCTCTGTATACTGCCTGATATGTTAAGTTAATTAAGTGAAAATTATTGATCAGTACTTACAGTCTGTATATAAGAATGGAGGAACAGAAATGTGTTAATGTAAAGCGTTTGTGTTTGTTTTGCTTCTATTAAATAGAAAGTTGAAAAATTGCATATGGAAACAACCTGACAAAAACAGGAGAACTTCCAGTTTAAAGAACCTTTTGTTCATTAGTTTCCCTTCATGCTTTGTGTTCATCACTCAAGATGCTTTCCTCTGGGTGTGTTTACGAAGTGGCAAGGTTACTCTTCTTTATGTGCTTGAGAGGAGATTTCTTATATCATGACATGTAACTTTTTCCCTGTAGATGGATTATAAAAAGCTACTAAATAGTGTTTCATGATGATAAATCTCCTCAGTTGGAGGAAGTCTTCATCACAAAAGGAATATCCAAGAAATGTGATGCCCTCTAGTACTTTACAAGGCAAAGTGCATGACAGGTAATGCCTCAGTGGAGGGTTATTCTAGACTTTGGAGTAATGGTGTGGTTTCCTTTCTGAGTTAATACGTGACCTAGGGCAAAATAAGGACATAAAAGGAAATAGTGGATAGAAGAATTCAGTGACTTGATCTGCTCCCAGAAATACTGACAAACGCATCACACACATTTTATTTTTTAGTTGAATGAATCAACAGATGGCTAGAGTGCCAAAAATACAAGATATTCATAATGAATTATTTCCATGTATGCACTTCTAAGCTAGTGTATGACAAATTCAGCTACTCAATAATAGCCTTGACATTTGTGTACACATTAAAGTATGGATTATAATACTTTTGTCTTTTTTAAAGACAGAATAAAGTAAATAAATAGTGTTCTCACATCTAGAGTGTAAAGAGACATAGTAGTATTTGTGGGACCTACATGATAATCTAGTTTAAATTTGGTACTGGGCTTTCTGATTCATTAATATTGAGGAACACATCTTCACAAATGACTAATTTGAGAGAGAGAATAGAAAAGGACAATGCTCTGTAGAACTTTACAGAGAACAACTACTCTTTTCTGGGAATGCCTTCACAGTACTGAATAACTAGTATATGAGAGTCACTAGGTAGAAGCTGTGCAATAGCATTTTAATTACTTTACATATTTGTGATTTTTATATTCTGTTTTATTTAAGACTTGGTTCTGAACATACTCTGAGAGCCTTACATTTATTTTTAAATATTACTTTAATGACTGTAGAATATCAATTATATAGATATATCTAAATGTGGTTTCCCACCCATTTGGAACATTTAACCTAATAAAAATGAAACAAGTCATGTTCTAAAAGAATCATTTCTTTATCAATATTTGTCTTCATCTCTTATTATGTTCTTAGCAAAAAGAACTAAGTAAAAGGATAAAAATATATTAAAGATCTCAAAATATTTGTTCAGGTTGCTTTCCAGAAGGTTTGTACCAGATTAACCCTTTTACCTGATTTAAGGCACAGCATGTGGTCAATTTCAGTACCATTACAAGCGCATTTGAAACAATATTCTGAAGTTTTGGAAGTTCTAGCTAAGATCAGTTAGGTCAATTATTTATCTTGCTCAAATTTTCTATATTAGTATTGATTGTATTTTAGGTCATTCTATCAGTTATTGATAAAGGTATTAAAATATCCCACAATAATTGTGAATATGTATTTTCCCTATTTATTCTGTTAATTTTTGCTTCATTTAAGGCTGTTTTATTATACACCTAAAGATTTATAATTGTAACCAATTTCTGGTTATATTGACCATGTAATCATTTTGAAAATTCCTGTTTAAAGCTAGAAATGCCCTTTGCTTTAAGGTTGCCTGGGGTATGGCTCTACAAGTCTGTTCTGTTTAGTGTTTGCATGTTTTCCTTTTTCAACTTTTAAATTCCAACCTTTCTGTTTTCTTGTATTTAAGGTGTTCCTCCTATTAGAAGTATATATTTTTATTTGATCCAGTGAAACAACCTGTCTTTTAATTAGAATGTTTAAGCCATTAATATTTAATGCAATTACTGATGAACATAAATCTATGATATTATTTTTAAATATTTTTAAACTTTTTCTATTTTTTATACTCTTTTAATTTTTTTTTTTTTTTTTTTTTGTAGGTGGGGGACGTTTGAATAGGCTACATTAGCTACACTAATAAGCACAATCACCTTAATTCAACTATAGGTGGAGAAGACTTGAAGCTGGCATTCAGTCCCCATAAAGGTCAATCTACTTTCCATTCACCTTTCTACTTAGAATATAAGCCTGGATATTTACTGAGGTTCTGTTCCTTGATAGGATCTGAACCTCAGTTTTTGTGCTCCCTGTTAACTGAATCTTATAAAACTCTACTAAGTTTCTGAGCTTCAGACAATATCTTCAGTGTAGGCAGTTGCTTCAAAGAGAAAAAGAGACTCCAAATGTTGGTTTCAACTATGTCTCCTAATCTTTCCCAGATTTGAGCCTTTAATTCTTCACTTGTCTTAGAAACTCCAAACAAATGTTTTCTTGGAAATAAGTTTATCCAACTTTGCTAGTTGTTTTCAGGAGGAGGGCCTGTACAAAACAATCCATTCTGCTATTGCCAAAAGCAGAGCTCTGATTTGAAACAACTTTCAACTTATAGATATGTGTTGAGCAATGGTGTTCATTCAATGTCTAGTTTATTATTGGGCTGAGTTCCAAACTTTCACTTTTCACAATTAGTTTGTTTTTCTCTAATAAATAAAGTAATAAATATTGATTAGTTACAGGCCAAGGCATAAAGTACTTTTAATTTATAGCATTCTTAAGCCACAGTATCAGTAATGTTCTCATTAATCATTTAAATCCACCTCTTTTTCTTACGTGGAATTACAGCATACTTTTTTGTGATAATGAAAGCTTTTAGTCACTTTGGAAATGTTTGTAGATTCTGATTTCCTTTCTCTTACCTAGCTTCTCCTCAGGATGGTGTGTTGGTTGTTCAACATTGCTTCCATTACCTTGTGTCAGCTGGAAGGAAGGAGACCTCGGGTCTATACTACCCAGTGTTCCACAGTGTTCTTGTGTCCTTCTTGGTATTGGCTGCAGCATCAATATCATCCCTACTGGGTGATCACTGAGATGTCAGTTTGTGACTCCACTCAAGGGAATGTGTTGTCACCCATCATGGGATCTGAGATTTCTGTCATCTGTCCTAGTTCCAAAGCTTCTGTTTCCTGGTTCCAGATTTCACTCAGTCCATCTGTGCTTGCAATACCACTGTGGCATTTCAGACAGGTTCTCAAAGGAGAACCAAAGACTCTGGATTTCTTGAAGAGAAATACAAAGACTTTTAATCCACCATCCCACTATCTAGATCAACTATGAACCTCTTCTCTTTTCCAGTGCTACTCTTCCTTACCTCTGAGACAGTAGCACCCTACCAATGCCTATCTCTTCCAGGGGTTCAGATTGGGAGCTGGGCAAATCCTCTCTTTGGTCTTCCCCTTCAGCCTAATTAACACATTGCCCCATTATAAGACTTGGATCCAAAGAAGGGAGTTCAGGACATTTTACTTGACCACATGATTCCCTTGAGTTCTTGCTACTCCAAGTGTGTTCCATGGACTAGAGCCCCTGCAGCATAGGTATATTAGTGAGAAATGCAGAATCTAGAATCTCAATTCAGAGCTACTGAATCAGAAACTGAATTTTAAAAAGATTCTAGGTGAACCTACATATCTGAAAATTGAGAAGGACTGTGTCAGTTATATCCTAAAAACTCTCCAAACTTGGATATTGTAACTATAGTGGCCAATGTGTCAGGTCTGTTTTTATATCTTAAAATAAGCTTTCTGAGTTTATTCTTTTGTCACAGATTTAACAATCCTATTCATGTATCAGAACCTAAGGAGTAACGCCCCTCTCTTCATTTGCTGTGAGATTTGTATCAGGCAGAATCCAATCAGAGAAACAGAAGCAGGAGGAAATATTCACTAAGAGATTTATCACAAAGAACTGGCTAGGCAAATGTAAAATCTGTAAGACAGGTTGTCAGGAAGAAGAGGCTGGAACACACAGGCCAACAATGCTGTCCCAAGGCAGAATTTCTTCTCTCAGAGAAGCATCAGCCCTGCTTTTAAGGCCTTTCAACAGGTTAAATCAGGCTCATCCAGATTATCTAAGGTAATCTCCCTTACTTAATGTCAACTGATTATGGACTATAATATTCAATCACATCTACAAAATACTTCACAGCAAATTCTGGATTAGCGATTGGTTGAATTATTCGTAACTATAGCCTATTCACATTCACGTGTCAAAAGACCATCAGAGGATGTTATGTCTCTGAGGCAAATGGATGCCTCTGGAAGAATGTGAGTGGGGACAGAGGCCGGCAATAGTAAATATAAAGATGATAATACCTTAGCACTGAAATCAATGCATTGCCCTTGAGAAAAGTATCAAGATAGAAAAAAAGAATTCCATGTAAGAGGGTAGACAGAAAGGTTAACAAAGATCAAAGACAGGATCTATTCACTTAAATATTCAAGGTTCTCTGCTGAATAACCAAAGTTGTTAAGTTCAGACTGTGAAGGATGATGTAAATTCTCCTCTTCTGGTTCATGGAGGTTGTTTCTCTGTTGAAGATTGTCTGCTTTCTCTGAACTTCCATGTTGCCAGGAAGTGATGACTGGTGATTATGTCCGTGTGCCTCTCATCACACACCTCGTAGGTAATCTGACATCATTCCTTATATATTCAAAGAGTGGTGTGTGGTGTGTGTGTGTGTGTGTGTGTGTGTGTGTGTGTGTGTAAGACAGGGGTGGAAATAAGAGAGACTAGCTGTGTTTAAGAACTTGAAGAACTGAAGTTTGCATCCACCAGTCTTTAGGCATCAAGTACCCAGTAAATATTTGTGACGGCTTTTATTTGGGTGTTACTGATGTTTAGTTCACTGCTTTAATCAGTTTCATCCCTCTTTCATGATCAAAATTTTCTTCTGTGCACACTGACATATATCCAAGTTCATAAGCATCAATTTCCCCAGAACATTTTAATAAGTTAATATTAATATTTAATGAGACTCTTTCAATGTCTTACAATCAGTAACAAAACCTGTATAATAGAAGATAATAGTGCTAATCCCACTGAAAATAGGGGGCATATACCCATGAAAAAAGCCAAAACAACATGTATGTAAAAATATAATATGATAAAAATGTACATATACAACATACACATTTAAATACACAAATTATATGGCATATATACATAAAATTAAAGCAATATACATGTAAAAGTGTAGTATAAGAAAAAATTAAATACACAACATGGGGAACATTTCTCAGGGTTGGCAAATATTATACTCTAGGGATATTTACAGAGCTTTCTGTTATTTCTGAGGGTTGGCAAATTTTATAGGTTAGGGATATTTAGGGATGCCTACCTGAATGTATGAAAGAGTACCCACATTTATGGGGTTGCTTCCAAGTACAATATCTCATATTATGGCCTTATAGCACACTTCAATTTAATTGAATTTAGCAGGAACTAAGCTTCAGTGAGATGGAGAGATTTAACCAACCTTAAGTGAAGGAGAAGACCAGATTCCAACCCAGGTCCACGGCTGCTGGTTCTCAGAATCCTACCTATTCCCATTATCCACCATTTCTCCTTTCTCCCCAGTAGCTTTGCTGCCAGAGAGTAAATATCATGAGGATGGATCCAACCAGCTATGTAGAAATAGCAAATGACCTCTTAAACTTCTTGAACATTCTTTGAAATGCATGACTTTTTCACTGTCCTCCATTATACTTTCATGATATAATAAGATATAAGATTTTAATCAGCATCAAAAATCCATAAGACTCTTCATGACACCAGAACACCACCTCCCAGCCTGGTTACTGTACTGCAGTCTGACTTGTAGGGGCACATCCTCTATTGCTTTCCCTGGAAAGAGAGAGAAAAAGATAGTGTAGTTAAGAACAACATAACTGAAGAGCTGGACGCACAGGAGGCAGAATATCTGTTGGCCAGGATTTCAGCTTCTTCCCTCCCTCCTTTCAGGCCAGGATGAATTCAATCAGGAATCATGTAAGAATGAGTGTGAACTTAGCCCCAGATCCAAAAAGCACCTGCAGGAGGATGTAATGGAATATTAGCTATGGGCAGTGAGATTGTTTTAAGGACAGTCCATCAGGATCTGGGCTTACATATATAAAAAATTAAAATTATCCTGAATCCTTAAAATGATAAATAAAGATGTAAAATGTTAAGAACATCTTTCTGGCACTGTGTTTCAGAGTCTGAACGTTGAGAGTCTGGGCATAAGAGATCCGTGGAGAAACGTGTTGTGATATTAGGTGAGGAGGGAGGGCAGTGTGGACTCCCTAAGAGGAGATGGTTCCCTTCCGTCAGGACCCATCTCTTCTTTATCCTCACCACAGAAACACGCCAGGGCATTTCCAAGACTCTCTTGCTGGAAGCAGATGCATCTTTAGGAACAAAGATAAATCCCCCTTCCATGCCGGCACCTTCTCTTCTTTTGTTCTGTTTCCCTTTTGACCCCTCTAGGATGCATTTGTTAAACACTTTGGATGCTTTGGCTTTGAGTTCCTGAGTAGTTCCACCTGTTTGGAGAAGCACACCCACAATACCTCCTACTCCTGCCCCAACCTACTTTGATAGTTACCTGAGAGATAAATAAGCATGTATTCCGTTGGAGCCACTGTATCCTGTGGTCTGTTTTGTTTCCGCAAAGTAACCTCCCCAGGTAATACAAGGAAGAATCCTGGAGGAGAGGAAAGTTTTAAAAAGTAGAGAGAAAATAATACATAGGATTAAAAGTAGTAACACAATTGCTATTTATTGAGCACCTCATGAGACCCAGGAAAGTTTACACATACAACCCTGTATCCCCAAATCAAGAGCTGCCAGAAGTAGCTTCTATTTTGCCCATTTTATCAATAAGAACACTGAGACTGAAAATTAACTTGCTTTATGAGATAAGGAAATTTGCTTGGTGTGATTCAACTTCAAGTATGACTTCAAAAATGCATGTTTTTCCCATGTTCCATTCCCAGATCTTCCATAAATACTTGTGCAATTAGGAAGACAAAGTTTCACTCAGCTTTTTCCCCCAAAGAGAATCTACACTTTGTTTGTTCTGAAAAATAGGTCATTCAGAAAGGGAAACTTAACAGAGGTTAAAGAGGATATATCATGCTCAAGAAAGTGACTCTTATCTCTTTGATGGTTTTAATTGTTTAATAGTGTTATTTTTTCTGGTTTATATTATAGAAATACCAAAGTTTCTTTCATCTGAGAGAAAAGCACAGGTCTTATAGCAAAGCTTTAGAGGCATGTACTAGCTCACTAGGTTTTTCTTAGAGCACTTTATTTGCAAATGTAAGAGCTTTGTGCTTGCAACAGATCTTTATGGACAGTAAATAGGTTTTCTCTTGAAGATCACAGCACCATATCATTTCAGAGGTCATGTGACCCAGCCCCTCTATTTCAGATAGTGACAGAAAGACCCAGAAGGGGAAAGGAACTTACCTGATGGCTTGAGCATCCACTTTCCTCATGTTCCTTAAGAACTTCTTCCTTTGCTGCACCTGACTCTCGGATGGGCTTCCAATGTCATGGTCTTCAGAGAACAGGAGACAGGCCGAATTGAGCTTCACAGCATAAATGGCTTTTCTAATAGAAATGTATTTTCTAAGACAAGTTTTTATTTTAATTCTTTTGGTTGAAAAGCAAACAATCCTCACCTTCCTAGAAAGACTTTTTAAATTCTCCCCCTAAGTGAGGCTGTTCAAATTTATCATCACTTTTCTCAGGAAACTGGAAGGTATCTTTTGATGTCAGTGAGAGAGACAGAAAGAAACAGAGAGACAGAGAGAGAGAGACAGAAAGGCAGAGAGATAGAGAAAGATGGGTAGACAGAGAATGAATGTCCTACTCTTAAATTTACAGACCATCTTAGAGCTTAACACAGGGAGAGACATTCTGGGCTATTTGGTTACATGATTGCAAAAAGCCTCATTTATTTGTGTTGATTTAATGTCCTGCTTAAGACCTCCATGGCAAAGTTGAATAGACATGATGATATCTATAACTGTAGTTTTATTGCCTATCCCAGAGAGAAAACTTTTAATATGTCATCATTTAGTTTATGTGCACTGCCTTTTTTGGAAGATGTGTCATAGAGTTTAAGAAAATTTCTGTCTGTTTCTGTTTTATTTTAATTATAAATAAGTTTTAAATTTTATAAATTTTTTTCTACATCTATTGAGATTATCATACATTTATTTTTCTTTTTAATTCGGTTAATGTGTAAAATTAAATCAATTGTTTTTTTAAACATTTCATCGAGCTTACAATCCTGGGCAGGGAGAGAAACAAATATGGTAGTGATAAATTCTTTAATGTTCTTTATATTACTATAATAAATTTGTTCATATTTTCTGAAGGACGCAATTGCATGCAATTTTAGCTTAGCAGTTATTTCCTTTTAGTGTGTGAAGACATAATTCTTTTATCTCCTGGTTACCACAAATTCTGTTTTGAAGTCAACTTCCAATGTTATTGTTGCATCCTCTTTTTCCCTGGCAGCCATTATAATTCTACCTTTGATTTATTACTAATTCTATATTTCCTTTTCTGGACACCAGTTGTGTTCATGTTAGATCTTACTTTATTCTGCATGCATTATACACTACTTTGTGTATCTTAGTCCTATTTTTTTCTTTCTCTGTTTTAGTCTGAACACCTCCTACTAAACTATTTTTCAGGTCATAAAATCTTTTTCTTTGATGGCTTCTCTTAAACTCATCAACTGAGTTGATTATTTATTTAGTATTTGTTTTGTTTTGTTGGTTTAAAATTTCAATTTTTTTCTTTATTAATACCAATTCTCTGGTATTTTTTATTATATCACATTTTTTATCACTTTAATCATAGTTATCTTAAAGTTTCTGATGGATTCAACATTTGGATTTCTTGAGGCCTGTTCCTCTTTTTCTCTTTTTTACCTCTTGGTATGCCTCATAGGTTTTTCTTGAGTGATAGAAGCTCTGGGTGATGATTACCTTCCTCTTATAAGACTGTTTTTGCTTCTTGCAAGTAATTGCTACATAACAAGATCTCATGAATCCAGCCAGGTGACCAAATATAATGATGGACTCTTTTGTTACAAGGGTTAATCTTCATTTAGTTTTTACCTATTCCTATTGTAAGGTGCATTAGGGGTAAAAATATATAATTGGAGAATTGGTTTTTACTAGGTCTCTCTTCCCTGCTCATTCCTAGATTTCAATTTTTTATTTCCCAAGAGATGAGTGAATTCCTTCCGAGTGTCTGTCCCTCTTAGACACTGCTTTCTGACAGCCTCTCAGCCTTGTTACCTCTGTTAAACCATCTGTTGATACCTTGGGGGGGAGGTGTGTGGCTTACCCCAGTGAATGTCTTTTCTCTCCCGGTTCTTGACCTACTCAAATGCTAGTTGCATTGGTAGAACTCAAATGCCTTCAAACAGATTTCTCATGTATTTCCCCCCCATTTTTGTGATAGCTTTCAGAGGGAAATTTGGACTAACAAAAGTTATTGCTTTAGGTCTGGAAGCAGATGTCACACAAGTTTAAGTAATATCCTCATTACCAGAAGACAGTGGATGGACATGAATTGTACTATATTTTATGACTATCTATCTTGTGAGTAGTATAATTATATTGCACTGAATTTGTGAGTATGTTAAAAGACTGACATTATTTGGCTAAATGTAAACAGTGTAAATGAATGCCAAAGAACTTTCACTTCTGGAAAGTGGGAAAGTCACACAAAAGCACTACTCATTTCCACAACAATGAAAACAAGTGACATGTTCTACAAAATTATAACGTTTTGAACCTAGGAGAGAGCTGAGGTTTTAACGTTTTCAAAGAACTCAGAACCAAATTGTTCCAAGGAAAGATGGTACTCAAAATAATTGAAGCCAGCAGTAGATGTGGGCAAGAAGACTCGAGGTATACGTTTTTTTTTTTTTTTTTTTTTTTTTTTTTTTGCGGTACGCGGGCCTCTGACTGTTGCGGCCCCTCCCGTTGCGGAGCACAGGCTCCGGACGCCCAGGCTCAACGGCCATGGCTCACGGGCCCAGCCGCTCCGCGGCATGTGGAATCTTCCCAGACCGGGGCACGAACCCGCGTCCCCTGCATCGGCAGGCGGACTCTCAACCACTGCGCCACTGGGGAAGCCCTTGAGGTATACTTTTAACACATCTTTAAAGGTTGAATGTAGCTTGGCTTGGGAGTTCAAGATCCCTGGATGTCTGTTTCTTGAATCTCCATTTGATTCTTTCTTCTATTTTTCATTTTTCTGCTGAAACAACTTACTTGATCTCACATGTTGCTGACATTTTCCATAAGAGCCTTTGACATGTTAATCATAGTTATCTAAATTCTGTCTAATAGTTTCAACAACCCCCATCTCAGTCTGATCCTGATGATAATTGTGTCTCTTCAGATGATTCTATTTCTTCCCTGTTTGTGTGTTTTGTAATATTTTGTTGAAAGCCAGAAACATCATATGGTTCTCAGGTAAGTAATCATGCTTCAAGGTAAGCACACATTTCCTTCTGCTGGGGCTTTGCTGTGTGGATTTGTGTTAATCTACTTAGGAGGTGGGCTGGGGTGAAAGCCTGCTGTTGCTATGGTTACCCTCAGGGCACCAGAGGCTTCCAGTCCCTCTAGAAATGAGTCCTCATGGTCTGGGCCAACCACAGAGGGGTTCTCACAGTGTCTACTCTGGGCTTGGCCTTGGGTCTTCCCCAGAGAAAATCCATCTCTTGCTGCTCCTCTGATGTATTCCACTTAAAGCTTGTTAAGTATGGGTGTGGGGCAGGGAGGAGAACATTCTGTGATGTTCTGATGAACCCTCAGAACTAGAAAGACATTGTCAACCGGAATTTCTTCTGCTTCTTTTCTGTATTTAATGTTGGACCTAATACCTATTCCTGCCCCTAAGCTGGGGTAGAGATTTTCTTTCCCTTCCTCCCCTCTCCTAATTAAAGTGAGTTCTTGCTGTGTCCTCAGCAGTGTTCTCACTAGTTTTTATTGTCTTTCCTCCTTTAATTTAAGGCTTTGGCTCCATATGATGAAATATGGGGGATGCTTCTGGGCAGAATTGTCCCAGAGGCTGTTGTTGTGCTCTCCTAGTTCTACACGGAAAGCTTTCCCAGGATCCTCCCCAGTCTTCCCTGTGAGCACCTGGTGTGTGCAAACCCACCTTGATGAAAAGACTGCAAGAGGGTGCAAATCCCTCCACATCTGTGGAAAACAGCAGCTGCACACACAGGCTGGCCCACACTAAACCTTCAGCAGTTGTTAGAAGTGTCGGGCTGAACCTTCCCCTGGGTTGATATCGTTCTGATGATGTCTTCCCAGGTAAGTAAATGCCCAGGTCCTACTTCTCTCTCCAGACTTATCTTTCTAGATTTCAAGTGAGCTGTTTGCTCTGTGACATCAGTTTTCTGATAAGCATTTATAATTTGCTGTTTGTCCAGCCTTTTGCTTGTTGCTTGGATGAAATTGGCAAAGGCTCTCTCCTTGACCAGACTCTAGCTGGGGTCCTCTGAGCTCTCTTCTCGACTAGTCCTCCCCCCTGGCCCCTGAAGACTTGGACAGACACTAACATTGTTTCTAAAAGCTCAAAGCTGCATCTCTAGAGTGGCCCCAGCACCCCCTAAAGCACCTGCCTGAGAAAACTTAAGGCTGGCAGAGAATTTAGTGTTTGTTCCAGCCAACACCTAAGATGGGGTCTCTGTCCCCCAGCCTCTGCATGAGAGGAGGAGACTAAGGTCCAGAAGTGCCAGGTAGCAAACCCAGGTGGGTGTCACAGGTCCAAACACCCCTTCCCACTTTCTGTAACTTTCCACTTCCCTGATTCTGTTGAACCCCTGGTCACCCAATTCCCTGCTCCCTCATTCTTCTTAAAATGCCCATCACCTCTGTAGAAATTGCAGTTGAGTTCAGTTCATTGAACCTTTTCCCTATTGCAGGAGTTATTACTGTTAAGATGCGTCCTGATCACTTTACCTCACATCCGGCTTTGTTGATCTTTACAGGAGCAGCACTCTTTCCAGTTCTCTGTATCTCCAAGCTGAACCTGAAAGTCTGCATTATAACACGGGTTTATATGCACTTACATACAAATGCTTTTCTTATTTGTGAGCTCCTCCTATATTCCATACAGATGTCCTTGACTATCCACTCAACAGCCCGAGCAGAGGACTTCACTGTGTTGAATGCACTAAAGTACAGCCACGAGACATAAGAGTCTGATTTCTGAGAGGGTCTAACTGACCCACCAGATAACACATGAGTGTGAATGAGACAGAAACTTTGAATTACTCAATCTCATTCTATAGAGTCAGTCTTCCTGCTAATTCCCCATCGAGGAAGCTGGAAGTCATCCTTGCACTTATCTAATATCTTTTCATTTTCGAACTAATACAGAAAGGTGAAGTTTTATACTTCTCAAACATAAAAGAAATGACTTTTCTTTTATTCCCAAGACCTGTCAAATTCAGCTTTCCAATTAAATGCAGAAGAGTTATATCTCTCTGCATATTTACAGAGAGACTTAGACTTGTGTTTCTCACACTTGAGTGGCCCTCAAAAGCACAGTGGTTGATGAAGTAGAAGGCCACATTCAGTGACTTGCAAATCAAAATCAAAATGCTTTCTGGAAAGTCAACTGAAATGCTTTCATTACAGATGTGATCACTCTTATGTTGGAAATATAAACTTAACAAAAGCAAAGTGGAGGGTAGTCTGCCATGCCCTTTGTTTTATTTTATCCAAGGGGAGCCTAGCTTTTGCAGTTACAGTAAAGTATGGTGCTGTTTCCATTATAAATTCCAATTTACATGAGTTTATAACATAGCTCTGAGAGTTCAAGATGGACTCCAATTTCCAAAGCAATGTCAGCCCAGGAGCAAGATTTGAAATGGCTTGTCTCTGTTATAAAATTCAAAGGAAGGGAAATATGACACAGGAGATTTCTTGACTGCATGCCTTTTTTTCTGATAAAATACATACCTATAACTGAAAATATGTGCAGGCATATTGAATGCAGTATAACAAGTAATTTCTGCTTATTGTGTGCTGCAGCGTCCTTGAATATGATGTTAAAATAATAGCTTGCATAGTAATAGAACTTTGAATAGCCTGAAAAACTGTCAATACCAAAAATCTTATTTTCTTCTAAATTCAATAACATACTAGCTGAAGAAAAATTAGGATAAGGTGGCATAATTACAAACAGTGTACTGTAATTTATTAAAATCTATCTATAACTACTAAAAACAAATAATAAGGACACATTCTTAGAGTAAAATGCTAAGCCTGAATAAAGAATGTTTAATTCCAGGTACTAAAACACACCTATCTAAATGTGTGGTGCCCTCCTTAAAATTGAAATTGAACTGGTTTGAACAGGCTAAGGCAACAAAACTCTGATCCTTTAGATAATTAATCAGTATAATGCTCAAATATACAAAAATTAAAAAATACTGTCAACCAGACCTATTCCTTATGAGAAATCCAAATTATTTTAAAAGCAATGATAAAAATACTTATGGATGGGAGTGAAACTGATTAGGAATTTGAGTTAATAATTGCCCTTTCAGGGATGGATTTGGTATGTGAAATCACTTAAAATACTGTACATTTCTCTACTGTTTATTCATCTCATTTATGAGAGACCAACACTTACAGGTCTGTTTGTCAACCCCATGTCTGCCTTTCAAAAATATATGTTAAATGGGGCTTCCCTGGTGGCGCAGTGGTTGAGAGTCCGCCTGCTGATGCAGGGGACATGGGTTCATGACCTGGTCCGGGAAGATCCCACAAGCAGTGGAGCGGCTGGGTCCGTGAGCCATGGCCGCTGAGCCTGTGGAGCCTGTGCTCCACAACGGGAGAGGCCACAGCAGTGAGAGGTCCGCGTACCGCAAAAAAAAAAAAAAAAAAAAAAAAAAAAAAATATATATATATATATATATATATATATATGATAAATGGATGGCAAACCAGCATTCTTCAGTGGTTTTAGCTGTTGGATTGTTGGTATGACAAAGAATACCCTTAGTAGCTGTTATTTATTGTTATTTATCAGATACTCAGAGTACATTTTAGAAGAATCATGCTGATATTTTTAGCCCTGATTGAAAACTTTAATTTTTAATCCCAGCCAAAATCAGTTGCTTCATTTGGAAATCAGAAGCACTTACTGTACATGGATTAATTGCGTTTAACGCTAGTAGAAAAAATAGAATTCAGAAACATAGAATCCTGAATCAAGGAGGCATTTTCCTAGAAAATAAATATACATAATTCAGTTATTAGAAAAGAAAGAAAAGAAAGTAAAAATGAGTATCTTTTCAAGGACTTACAGAGCAAATTTAGCAGTCTTATACATTTATACTTGGGACCATCATTGCATATGGAAATAAATATACAAATAACCACTAATTCTGCATATGTAGGTAGCTGGATCATCATTGCTACTATGGTCAAGTAAAATTTAATTATGAATCTTATATGTTAACATAATAGCTAATTATGCCTCTGTCACATTAGGAAAAGACAATTTTACCACTTGGAATTATTTCCTATTTCTAATATATATTTTGTCTTTAGAACATCAAGTCATGATATCACTGCCAGGAGAATAGTCATCTGCAATATTTTTAAATGTTTTGTAAAATGAGAGCAAGAACATTGCTTCTTCCTACGGCAAGACATCGAAAGGCACAAAATCCTAACGGGTGTTTGTAAAGCACTCACTCTGGCTGTTGTAATGAGTGTGACAAATTGTTCTCAGCACCACAGTGTACAGGAAAGCAGGCTCCTTGAGCTGCAGCAGGGCCATCAGGAACCTCGGGCTGCTATTTCAATTCTCTGAAAAACAACATCTCTATTTCTAGAGCAGTGTTAGGGACCTCTGCTCCCTGAGGGTACTTATCCACCTTCCCTCCCTAACGGCCTGGGATATCAGGTCCCCTTCCACATGAGAAGCGTTCCTCTATTTAATTGAATACCCTCTCAGCCCTCATTATATGAGCTGGGAAGAGAAATTTGTATAGTCTTGGAGGCTCACTTTATCTCTGGTTGTGGTAGCTTAGTGAGAGCTGGCCCAGCAGATCTGAGGTAAAAGCAAAAGGCAGGCACCTCTTTCCAATGAAGTCCCTTCCAGGTCCTGGACACTTCCCTGGTTACAGAGTCACTTAGCTGTCATTGCCCCTAACCACATAATTATGGAGAGCATGCATGGGGTGGGCCCATTCAGGGGGATGCTGGCCGGGGGCGTGGGGCACACGGACCACCTACACCTGACCTAAAATGCTGGCTGTGGAGACGTCAGAGCATGGTGGACCCTGTATCACTTCTTTACCTCTTGGGTTCCTTTATTTTTATCTGAACCCCATGGTGTGTGCTCTTGTCCCATTGACATGGCACTGAACCCAGCAAATAAACCTAACTTCCATGTGTATATGTGTAAAATGTACTGAAGCTCATTTTTATCTACAAAGAATTCTTTTTTGTTATTTCGTATTATGTTCTAAAGAACAGAACCTGACTGAGGAATTCTCTTTATATACACCTAGATGCCAGGTATTTAGGTAGCTGATTCACTAAGACTGACTTTACAAATACCATGATTTTTAGTCCCTGAGACAGTGACCCACTTCTATCAAAACTCACTGCAGGGTTAGGAACAATGACTTTACCCTTTGAATCTTAGTTTCTTTATTTGAAAACGAGGTTAATGATTATTTCATGTTTTGCTTCCCTTGGGACAGCAATCAATCAATAAATTAATCAGTAGGTCCTTGTTGGTTATCTATTTTAAATATAGTAGTGTGTATGTGTTAATCCCAAACTCACAATTTATTCCTTTCCCCCACCTTTGGGAACTTTGCTCAATATTCTGTAATACTCTAAATGGGAAAAGAATTTGAAAAAGAATAGATACATGTATATGTATAACTGAATCACTTTGCTGTACACCTGAAGCTAACACAACATTGTTAATCAACTATACCCCAATATAAAATAAATATTAAAAAATAAATCAATTAATCAATAAACCTGTCTTTTAAACCAGTGGCTATGGGGCCTGGGACAGAGCAATGCCTTAACGAATATTAGTTCCATTCACCTCTTTTTTTTTGTTATTTTCTGTTATTTAGTATGTGTTAATAACTGTCAAGGGGTTTCCAGAGATTTGCACTTAAAGATGTTTTAAATGATTTCTGTCCTTAATGCAATATTACTTTTTGATATTTTTATCTACCTATAGCTAGGTGTCTCTTAACTGACATCAAAGGCACACAGTAAATCTGAGGTCTGGGAAGATTTTTCACAATTTAAATCCATTTAAAGAAAATGCTGGAGCCTCAGATGGGGTCTCGTGTCATTTTTCACTGGGACCAAACATATGCTGTTGTCGCTTCCATTAATCTTGGCAGATTTAGAAGCCCCGACCTTTGCCATGGCTTATGGTTCCATTTAGCTGGGATTACATTATATCAGTGTTTAGAGTTTTCATTTTTAATCACTCTGCCAGATGACTCAAGTGCTCTTAAGACTATATTTGCTAAATGTCAAAATGGACAGAGTCCTCAGCAGGTGTAATAATATCTACCAACTATCAAAAAGAGCACTCTCTTGCTTTGGACCCAACTTTCCAACTCATGTGACCCAACTTTCACTCTCAGAATTATACCATGGATGCTTTTGTGCATGACGGTTCTTAAACATTGATTTCTGAAGATGAACATAAAGGGAGTTATTGTTATATCTGTGTAGTAGATTTCAGTATCAGAAAACATTGGAGAATGCTAGCTGCTCTGAAAACTTCTTGGGTAACTGCAAAACAGTAATTTATAATTGTGAAGCCTCAATTTCCTGATTTATGAAAAGGGATCAACAACATCTTCTCTGAAGGATGGATGTATGACTGACATGTGATCAAGGAGATAAGGAACTTAGCATACTTCACTGGCAAGCATTCATTCTTTTTGACCCTCCTCTAGTTGCTTTACCTTTTTCCAAGAGCTTAAAGCCTGGCAGTGGGGGAGCCATACTCACTCCTGAGAAGTACTGGGCGTGATGCATGTTATGATGCCATTAGGATTCCTGTACTGAGGACTATGCTGCTTCTCCCGTTTGCTCTGGGTCCCAACATCCTGCTGCCTCTCACATTAGGTGATTATGCATTTACCTTTTCTACCTGGTCCTGTGAAGGTATGCATCTATTTTACATGTACTACCAGACAGGCTCAGTACCAGCACATGGAAACAGCTTGTTTTGTACTGGAGAAAGCTATTTTTTGTTCTTGCTTATTTCACATACTGATTCTGGTATTCAGCAGTTTCTTAGTATTTGGGAAAGGTGTTTTTATGCTGGGATTTCTGACAAAGGACTGCTCTACTCTTCTGAAAGACTTTATATTGAATTTATCTATCTATCTATCTATCTATCTATCATCTATCTATCTATTATCCATACACGTAAAGAGAAAACTAGAGTAAGAGAGAGAAAGAGGGCAAGTGTACAAAACTAAGTTTTAGGTATTTATACTATTAATAGGTTCCACATTTCCAAAGATGTAAATAACTTTATGTATTTTAGTCATAATTTTGATGATGAATTTCAAGCATGTTTTTAATTTTTTATTTTACATTTAATAATTTATTGGAAGCTAGAGCAACTCATTCTAATTGTTTTCTGCATTTACCTTGTCGAATGTTTGACATCTTTGAAAATGTACACTACTTGTATTAAAAACTACATTTCTTATCACAATATCAGTGCTTTAATTTTTCTACTTCAACATATTTATGTGAAAAAATTAAGGAAAATATGACTACATAGTTAAATACTTTCTGAAGATAAAATTGTTCTTGTAACAAGCATGTTCTGTTTACATCAGCGTATCTAAGCAGTATTCTCCCCTGTTTGTCTATCTTGTGATGCTTGAAAATTCTGGTTGGATTTGCAAAGGCAGTTTATGAGGAGGGTGAGAGTCTGTCCCAGTGTGCCCAGGACAGCCCTGCTCTGTGCCAGTTGTTCCAACATAACCATGAACCATCTTCCTTTCCTTCTTCAAAGTCTGGACAATGCCTTACACCTTTTTGTATTTTATTGGTGTTGCTGTACCATGATAATTATTGTGCATTACTAAAGTACTAAACATAAACATGTTGAAATCTAGCTAGAAAGTGACTAAATTTTATGTAGGTTTTATATATATATATATATATATATATATATATATATATATATATATACACACATACATATATATTATATAATTTAAGTGACTATTTAAAAATGCATTTCCATATTTTGGTTATCAATTTCAAATATTCTCATTTTGATCCTGCCAACTCCTTATGAACATATAAAGGGGTGATCTATGAGAGAATGTACATGTTTCCTACAAGTGGGATTATTCAAAAGTTTAGATTAATCAAGCATGCATATACTGAAACATGCTATGCAAGACCGCATGTTCAACATTATGGGGCAAAATGAATGAGATACAATCATTACGAGTTAGAAGGAATTATCATCATTTTGGAGCACAATAAGAGAATACAGACATTCATTCTTACTTCTACAAGACACTCAAGAATTTCTATGCTTTCCTATACTTTCATACTCATAGAAGAACATTTCTGCTATGGGTCAAATGTGTACCTAGTAAAATGTTGTAGGAGATGACAAATTTGATGGTGAGTAATTGTGCTTTTACTTCTTCTCTGTTATAGTACTTTTAGATCACTTCTCACCTTTCACACTGCTACAGTAATAAGAGAATGTGTCAGTTCCCTTTTGCCAACACAGTTAACCAAAGTAGCGAAGACTTAGTATTTGGCGGCCAAAGACTCTGCTCATTATTAAGTGAACCGTTATGGGAGTCATCTGTGTTACATAGAATGATATCCTGCATCACTTGGGTGAATTGAAGTTATTCCTCCAGCTGGAACATGAAGAATGTACCATGAAGGTCTAGGATTTCATGACTTATGATCTAGTTCAAATCTCTCTCTATAAGGTGGCATTTCCAGAGGGAAACAAAATTTGCAAAAAATGTGAAGTTGGGAAAAATCCAGGTGCATTTTGGTGAACTCTAAGAAATATCACCTGACAGAGGTTTAAAAAGCCTATTAGGGGACACCCCTGGTGGCGCAGGGGTTAAGAATCCGCCTGCCAATGCAGGAGACACGGTTCGAGCGCTAGTCCGGGAAGATCCCACGTGCCACGGAGCAACTAAGCCTGTGAGCCACAACTACTGAGCCTGCACTCTAGAGGCTGCGAGCCACAACTACTGAGCCTGCATGCCACAACTACTGAAACCCACGTGCCTAGAGCCCATGCTGTGCAACAAGTGAAGCCACCACAATGAGAAGCCCACACACTGCAACCAAGAGTAGCCCCCGCTCGCCTCAACTAGAGAAAGCCTGCACACAGCCAGAAAGACACAATGCAGCCGAAAATAAATAAATAAATTTATTTTAAAAAAAGATCCTACTGGGAGGAGTAGAATACGAACATGAAAAGATAATTTGAGGATACATTTAGAAATCTTAAATTCCAGGTTATGGTGGATATAACTTATTTTTGAGCAGTAGAGTGCTATCACCATATAATAACAGCTAAATATAATGAGCAGGACTGGAGCTGTAAATGTTTCAAATGCTTTTTTTCATTTAGTTAACAAATTAAAGTTATGTTTTTGTAGGTTGTAAAGGTAGTGAAGAATAATATACTAATAAAGAATTGCATAATTTAGACAGTGGAAAAGGAATACTTTGCTGCAAGGCTACCATATTGCAAAACTCAAAAGGATAACAATTCATGTTGTAATCTATATAGTGAAATAACTGTTTTATTGGAAGAACAAGAGATGCATCATAGACTGTGAGGTTGAACAATAAAATTGATCTAAAGCAGGGATTTGTTTGCGTCTCAGGAAGAACTAGAATCTGGACCTCTGATTCTCATTTGTGCTTTTCTTTATATGCTGGTTTTATTCTGGTTTCTTGAGGAAGAAGATTGCTTTGCCCACATAGTTCAGAACATGACAAGCAACTGTTCCTTTATTTTATCTTTGGCTTCAACCACTGGATAGAGAAAAAATTTACTTTCTTGGTTCACTTCCAACACTCTCAAAGATGGGATCACATGATACTAGCCTGACATGGATGCTCTGATAACAATATGTACATACAAAATGAGAGAGAGGAATAGTTAGTAATTTTAAGACAAGAATGTTTACTGATAAATACATAGATATCTACTATAATCATGGGTGTATGATAATGTGCACGTGGTATTTGACTAATTTAACAAATTTGTATTGGGTTTCTGTTATATGTCACACACAATGGCAGACAATGGAGTACTATGCTAGGTAAGACTGAGTTATTTCCCTCATAGAGAGCATAATATACATTGTGTTCTTAAAAACACAGTGTCGTAGGTCTATACTTAACTCCCAGGATGTGAGAAATTAGATGAGTTTACCTATGTAAGGCATTTAAAGCGCCTGGCATATAGTAAACTTTAATACCATGTGTACGTATTAATATCAAAATGATCAAACATTTAATACCATGAACCTGGAAAGATACTTACAGATCTTAAATGGCTTTGGGCACCACTACTGATGCCACCACATCTGGTCAAGATCCTTTTGCTTGCCAAGGAAGGAAATCTGATTCAAACTATTTTTGTCAAAAAGGTGAAATTATACACTCATTTAACCAGCTGTGGGGATGTCAGTTGTATTGAGAGGAATCTTTGTTTACAATGAACATAAATTAACTTTAGAAAATTTAAGCAATATAGATACTTATTGGAAAGTTAGGGGTTTCCTTATAATCAAGGGAAGGCTGAAGAGTGATGCCTCAAAAAGACAGAACCCAGAGCAGAATGAGGAATATGGGAAGCTGGAACTAAAGGTCAGAGGTCAAATCAATGGGATTTAGTCATCTGTGACCCTCTTGGTCCTAGTGTCACTCAGCCCAAGTTGCAAACCTATGAAGGAGGACTCCTGATTCACCAGTAATGAGTCAGGTCCCTCCCTGTCAGCCAGGGCCCCTAGATGGAAAATTTTACCAAGAATATGTTGAGTGGTGGGGGTAAAATTAGGAAATTTTGCACTTTCTAGATTAAGGGGAAATAATTTTGGAGCAGAAAACAAGAGATATCTAACATACTATATGAGAACTTGATGTCTGGGAATTCTGCACGTTCTGTGGTTTGAACACGAAAGAACACACTGTAAATTATTTAATATCTCTTTAAAACAAATTCTGAACAATACATTTTTTAAAATTTGTAAAACCTTATTATTGCTGGTTAAATTTTTACTTTTCATTTTTAAGGGCTATCCTTTTAGGAAAGCAATAACAAAAAAAATCACTAAATTATAACCCAAATGTCCTCTTTCTGCTATCCAAGTCTCTAAGCACTCTACCTGAATGGCTCTCTGACAGAGTAAAGATCTGAATTAATAATTTATATGTAGAATTAAAAGGAAAAACATTTTTCTCTCTGCAGTTTATCCTAAATTTGTATCATTATTGATAAGACATAGCAATTGTCACAACTCTGTATGTAAACAGGTTTTGGATTCCTTTTTATTATTTCTGTTAGCACCAGGATGCCATTTGCCAAACAAAAGCAAAAAAATGAAAATAGTGAAAAAAAAAAAAAAGTTTATGCTCACTTGAAAATCTCAAATGTAGACCAGGTCCAAAGGTTGGTTAAGTATGTTTTTCCTTTCTTTCACCTAGAATACAATCCCTCTTAATAACTAGCAACAGATGTTACTTATTATTCATAGTTATCAGTTCTTCTGAAAAAAAGGTGTTTTTCAGTGTTTTTGGTTTCACTAGAATTCCCATTTCATATTTGCAATATAATGTGTCCAGGTAGATGAGCCAATCAAGCAGCATTAAGCATCTATGCATTCAGGTAAGAAACTGAGTTTGCCTTTGGGTAGAGACGTAATGGACTCCCCAGCCTAGTGAGTGATGATCAAATCTCTATGAATCTCTCTAACACTAGGAATTTGGAAAGGAGATATTGACCCATAACTATTCCTACTCAAGTCACAAAAAAGGGTGGTCCCAAGATGTTATCTATATATCCAAGTTCTGATTTTCTTTCTTGTATATTCAGTTGAATAACCCACACTCTGTGTCTCATCACAAAAGCAAAACAATATCCAAAAAGGTACAGATTTCCTGGGCATGAGTTGAATTAGTCTGTAAGATTCAATAAAATAAATATTGATCCAGGCATTTAAAGCAACCCTGGGGCAAAAAGACTCAGAATAGGATTAAATGCAATGACCTGAATCCTGACCGTTTCTCACTTGTCTGCCCACCTGTGCTCCATCAGAGTTTCATACCCCCTATTTCTCCCCCAGTTTTTGGATCTAGAGGTCAAGTAAGAGAGGTCAGAACCACAAAGTGTATTTCAGGTGCTGTACAACAAACACAATAATTAATCTGTAAAACTTATTAAGAATCTACTCTGTCAGTCTGTGATAAAAAAAGAAGAAGGAGCTTTGACCTTCTTAGAGTTAATTGGCTGATCAGAAAGACAAGCCAAAAATTGTGTAATGCAATAATAAACACTATAGACTGGTGTTTACACCACTTACCTCTAGGATATGTGCAAGGACTACTCTGGTGCAACAGTGTTACCCCTTAACTCAGTTGGAGGTGATGAGGGATTACATCACAGAGGAGCTGAGTCATAATGATGGCCAGGAATTAACTAGATAAAATGGCTCAGCATAAGGGCTCTGGACAATGGGAAGAGCAAGCATGAATTTACAAAGACAGAAAAAAAAAAAAAAACACATGAACCCTCAGAAGAAGAAAGAAAAAGAAAAGTTGGCCTAAATTGAATCTGTAGCAGAAGTCAAAGAAGCACATAAGCAAAGAACACTGATGGAATCAGTGTGACCAGAAATTTAGGAAGACAGAAAAAGAGGCCAGACTCAGTACAAGCAGAGACAAGGTAAGACCCGGGTACCGTAAGTACCAGTGCGGGAAGATAGGTTTGACGTCCTGAATTTTAGCAACAGTGTTTTTCACATGGGGTATTCCCATCAGGCAGAGGCATGGCTAAAAAGACACACCCTGACCTTTTTATGTCTTTCACTAGCTGCCTTATCTTTCTCCTTCCCTCTATATCCAAGCTCCTCAGAAAGAAAATCTTTAGTAACTGCATCAACGCTATCAGCCCCACGTATTCTTCATTTTATTTTGATCAGGTAAAAATACGCAAAGTGCAAACACATTGGAAAGAAAATGCAGGAGGTCGCTGGCCTCGTAGTTACTAAGTGGCTGGCTCCTCCCTGGTTTCTCTTCAGACCCACTCTCCTTTATCCGCTCAGCTCTGTAGCTTGAGCTGGACCCTATGAACAGTGCCAACACAGTCCTTCATCCTGACTTCTGGTTGGGTTCAGCCAAAGGGGGCCACAAGCTTAAAGAAGGGAAAGAGTGAGGTTCTGGTTTCTATACTTTTATCTACATCCATTTTGGGGAACTTGGGTTGGGTTCTTTGACCAAAAGTCCAAATTTCTGTCAAAAGTTCTTTTAAACACCTTCCTCTCCTTCTCCCCCAACCCATCATTTCTCTCTCCTGGTAACCACCCCCTTTCTTATCCTTCTAGGCTTGTGGTGGTGAGGTTGCCCCCACTCTTATTAGTCCTGGGTATTGCAATCTTTTTTGGTTTCCCCACACCCTGATTACCACTTTATAAATACTTTCTGTATCTTCCTCCAAATCATCCAAATTGAGCATGCCATCTGTTATCCTGTCAGGACCCTGACTGATGTGGCAATCAGCCTCAGGAGTGGTCTGAGGACATAGACCCTTACAACACTCTGTGATTGGGCTGCTCCCATTGTGAGAAGTGCAGAGTGACTGCCTGGTGGGTGGGGACAAAACACAGATGATCATGACTGCAGTAGAATCATGCCTGCAGGTGTAGCACGAGGCTTTGGGTGATCACATGGCTGGGGCAATTAGTCACTCTGGGATCCAGGGTGGTTTTAAAGATGAAGCCTTGGCTGACTTCCTGAAAGTTCTAATACCCAAGGAACAAAATGTTTTCATTGTTGGGCATCCAGTTGATAATAACACGCAGGAAACATCAGAAACATTCCATAACAGGTCTGAGGAGGGCACTATCCCTTGCAATCCCAGGGCAAGTACTGCTGAGCTCAAAGCCTTGGGGGAAGGGTGTTTACACTAGGAAAATGGGCACTGAATAAACCCTGAGATCAGGGATGGGAACATTTAAATAGACAAAGAAAAGTCAGAGATTCCTAAACCCCAGTCTCTGTGAGGGAGACATCACTCTGCATAAATGATTTCCAATTATATTTCCTGGAGCACTTGCTTACAGGAAGCTCCTAAAGACACAGAACAACCATCCTCCATTGCCTTGAGGCCACAGTGAGATTTAGGTCTCAGGATAACACAGAGAGAGACATGTACAAGAGCTTCTACAGGAAGGACTCACCCACACACTGAAAAATGCACTTTCACGATTCTGTGTAGATAGCAGTCTGTAAGGTACGTGTGACAGTGCATGGTTAACATAAGGCCAGATAGGGGCTGGGTTAATTAAAATGAGCCTAGGATTTAATGGGTTGACTCATGAGCCCTGTAGTGGCACTTATCTTCTGCTGTTTCTGTAGTTGGGACCGCAATGCAATGCTTTCATAAGCTAAGTAAGGTTGAGAAGTTGGTACATCTCCATTACACTGTTGAGGGAGACGAAGTTTCAGGGGGTGGCACTGTTTGAAGGGACTGTGCAAACAAGACCCTCAGCCTCCGGGAGAGCCCCAAGGACACTTTCCTCACTGATGCAAAATAATTTGATGAGGAGTGCCCAGTGTCCATCCTTGACGTTTTCCTGTCCTCTGTGGCTCTGAGAGGGGAACCAGTGGTGAGAAGGCTGCAGCAGAACAAGGTTCTCCAATCTCTGAGGAAGTAACCAGATCTGGCAATAAGGGTGATTGACCCGCAGGGATCTGTGGGGATTTCAGTTCCCAAAAAAGAAACAAATAGACAACATACTAATGTGGTGTTATAATGTTCCTAGGAATGATGGACATAAACGTAATTGCAGATACCACAGCGAAATGGCACAGTCTCTTCCTGGTTTCCAGACACAGCCAGCTCACAGATCCAGAGTAGCTCAGCTGAGGGGGAGACAACATCCA
This sequence comes from Stenella coeruleoalba, assembly GCF_951394435.1. Classification (NCBI taxonomy): domain Eukaryota; kingdom Metazoa; phylum Chordata; class Mammalia; order Artiodactyla; family Delphinidae; genus Stenella; species Stenella coeruleoalba. The sequence goes on along the minus strand of NC_137155.1, from coordinate 3,649,255 downwards.
TTTTGAAAATGACCGTAAAACAGGTCAAAGGTGTTTTCCCTGAGTCTTCCCTCAAGCTTTGTTTTAAGGGGCCTCTAACTATGTACCAATATGGCTATTATTAACTCCTTAAGTCCAAAGATGGTTAGGAACACCTGCAGTTAAAGTTCGGTTTACTATTTGCTGAAACAGGTGAGATCACCCATGATGAAGAGCCATGGGGTGTGTTAGGAAGAGGGTGTCAGGGGAAGACTGATGAATTAGTTGGAGTTCTTCAGAGAAACAGAACAAACAGGTTGTGTATGTGTGTACATTACATACGTCGATATGTAGATAGGGAGAGAGAATTTTAAGGAGCTGGCTCACACACTTGTGGAGGTACAAGTCTAAAATCTGCAGAGTAGACCAAAATCTGCAGAGTAGCCGCTGTCCAAGTCCAAAGGCAGTCAGTCTACTGGAAGAGTTCATTTTTCCTCTGGTGGGGGTCAGGCTGCAGGGGGAGTAAGTCTTTGCTTTATTCAGACCTTCTATTGATTGGATGAGGCTCACCCACATTATGGAGGGAATTTAAGTGTTAATCTCATCTAACAAACACTTTCACAGAAACATCCAGAATTGACCAAGTATCAGAGCACCAGTGCCCTGCCAAATTGACACATAAAATTAACCATCCAAACTGCTTTAAGATTTGTAATTGTGATGAGTGATTTGGGGATAGGTCAAGAAAACAGGGCTTGGGGCTCCCCTGGTGGCGCAGTGATTGAGAGTCCGCCTGCCGATACAGGGGACGAAGGTTCGTGTCCCGGTCCGGGAAGATTCCACATGCCACGGAGCGGCTGGGCCCGTGAGCCATGGCCACTGAGCCTGCGCGTCCGGAGCCTGTGCTCTGCAACGGGAGAGGCCACAACAGTGAGAGGCCTGCGTACCGGAAAAAAAACAAAGAAAACAGGGCTTTGTCCCAGAATGGGGGCAGTCACACAGAACCCAGCACAAATTCTATGATTGGCATCTGGATACCTTTTATCTGGGAGTATGGAGCAATGCTAAACCTCTCACTGAATCTTGCAATCTTGTCGTCATTCTTGTTAGGCAGACAGAAGAGTTTGGTAAATTTTGCAGCTTCACAGGTATTTGTGCCTGTGTCTGTCTGTTAGCCTGTGCTTAGACATAATTAAACAATGACCCTTTTTGGTCTCTTTCCATTATAACAACCTCATCTAATATGCACATTCTATGAACTTTTGGATGTTAAGTAAGAAATAAAAGGACCTGACCCATTCCCAGAGAATAGCTGTTAGTACCTCTGTTTTTCTTTCTCACTATGCACCAAAAATGGAAAACACCAAGACATTTGGAGGGATAGTAGATGCTGTCTTTGAAATGACATGTTAATCCCTGAGACTATGGTGCAGAGTAGGAGCTGTAGAGGTCTAGATATAAGTGGAGTCTCCACCCATGTCTTCTCACAGTGATCCAGTGAGTCATTTCCTGAGTTTCAGGATATAGAGTGGGAAGAAATTTATTTGGTGCTATGGTACCCAGTGACATTCCCTTAAATAGCTTTGTATTGCCTGTCAGATTGCAAACCAAAAACAAGACTGCATTCCTAGGATCACAGGGATTACTGACACCATCAAATTCCAATCAAAAGGTGCGAGGGAGATGAACACCACCAATTAACTTGCTTCTTTGTCCATTGCAAAAGCCACATGTGGTAAAGCATGATACATTCATGCCAGAGATAAACCTGCTCAAGTTCAGCTCAGCCATGTTGGTGCAATTCCTGGAGAACTAGTGGCTGGAGCATCAGGATATCCCTTCTACAGTGGGAAACATGGTTCAGCTCTTTGCACTTTCCTCCATATAAAAAGAGGGAGGAGTAAATGGAAAATCAGTGACAATGTGCGTGAACCTCTGATGCTATCAGTCTCTTTCCCCAGCCATCTCTGGATGACAATGCACCCTGGTTTGCCTAGACAGTCCCAAATCATGCCTGTTGTCTGACCAAATTGTTACTACCTTTCACTCTCAGAAGTGTCCCTGTTTGGATAGCAAAATATATATTTTGATGAATCATGTAAAAACACACTTAAAGATATATGTTGACTCTGTCCCTGTAACCTTGTGAGTACAGATTTACTGATGCCCAAATGAGAGATGTTTCTAAATGGGAATGAAGTCACAATTTTGGTGAAATGGACTTTAGGTCTGTGCCCTGGCCGTCGGGTTCCTCGAACCAGAAATGCAACCAGCAGAGGAGAGACTCATACTGTCAGGGTGGCTGACCTAGATTGCAGGGTTGGAAACTGGGTTGTTGCCAAACAATGTAGGGGAGGTAGAATGATCACTGGAGCCCAAGAGGTTCCCTGAGGCCTCTTAGCACTCTCTCCATTAGCCCCAACCAAGAGGAAATTGTGGCAGCCAGACGCCCTCTGGAGAAAGTATAGAAAGACAAAGAACTCCATCTAGCCAGGAGCTGGTGGAGGCGGCAGGACATGGAATGTGTGATTAAATAACTGGCCAGTGGCAAATATATTTTATAAAAACGTATCCTCCGATAACGTATATGAAATACACAGATGGTGTATAAGAATCTAAATTTTCATGGGAGGGCATGGCTGAATTGACATCACACCCCAAGATGATTCAGTTGCAGAAGGGATTTCACCTGGATGCTGGGAGCAAAATGGGTGGTCCCTGCTGGAGAGCTTCAATGTGCCCGTACACATGCATACTTCACCTTTCTCACTCTGCTCGTCGCTCCAGAAAGCTGATGTATATGGATGAAGTCACCGGGGCTCCCTTCTGTTCTGCTTTCTTACTAGGTTTAGCTAAAGGAAGCCCAGCAGAAGACTGGAAGGAGGAGAGAGAGGCTGAGTTACTGAGTCTCCTGGTTTTCTCCCCTCAGGGTCACTCTGTGCTGGCCGCACACCTCTGCCAAGGGTCACAGCTCTATCAGGCAGCCCTCTGCATATACTTCTGTCATTACATGGTGTGCCCCTTCTTATCAACCCTGGCGTACTGCATTATTTCTCTGGTTTCTCTATTTTTTGCAAAACTCTTTAGCTCCTTGATTAAACTCTCCTGAAATTTATCAGTTTGAATGTGATGTCTGGTTTTATTATGTGCTGTTTTTCAGAATGTCTGACTTGCTACATAGACCCCAGCAAGCTGTTTTCCAACATTCCAACAGGGACATCTGCTAAGCATAGATTTACAGTGTAGCATCCTCAAAAACTCAGGAATTAGCAGTACGCTTGCTGATGTGATTGGTGTTGATGAGGTGGAAATGCGAAAGAAAATTATAGCAGTTAAAAGGTGGCTTGAAAAGGTTTTACATGCCAATATCCTCCTCCAAGTCCTCATAGCTAAGTAACTAAAGCCCCTTGCTAATTCTGACCTTTTTATTCCTCAAGAGAACACAAGGTCTCTGTGCTGTAGAAAAATGGGCACAGTTGAGAATGTTGGTACCATGACAAAAAGAGAGGAATCATGGGCATTTTCTAGAATGAATCTTTAATAAAGAGATCCTCCAGACCTCCTCCTCCACTCTACCTGGTAGTCAGTGCTTTATCTGTTAGTCAGTGTTGTAAACTCATTTTTCTTTGAGTATTGTAATCAATCCAAGGGAAAAGATAAAACCATAGAAATGAGAGTTCCCCAACAAATAGCCCATCCTTACCATTTTACAGTGAAGCTCAAATACAATAAGCCCCACATACACGACATGAGTTGACAATATTTTTTTTTATTCTCCAAGTTAAATTATGAGCAGTCTGCCAAAGATTTCCGAATATTGGAGAAAAATGTCTAATGTGGAGGAAACAGACAAAGAAATGCTAAATTGGAGCATTCTTGGCAGGGAGAAACACACCTAAACTCTATCATTAACATTTTCATAAATATAAAAGATATTGAATCCACAAAACAGAAAGAAGAACCTTCAGAGAACATAAAAGAGCCCTTAGAAATTAAAAATACAAGAGCAGAAGTAAAAACTTCAATAAAGAAGTTGAAATATAAAGTTGAAGGTATCTCCAAGGAAGTAGAGAGGAAAAAAAAGATAGAAAGTATAATAAAATAATTTCTCAGGAGGTCCAACCTCTGAATAGTAGGAAATCTGGAACAAGGGCGAAAAACTGAAATAGCTGGGATAGCTTTAGATAAATAATTCAATAAAATTTCTGTTAACAATTAAGAGATCCCTAGGTATTTGTACATTGAAAGAAATAGAACGATAGCGAAGTACATTATTAGGAAATTCCAGAGCAATTATAACCAAGAGAAGATTCTACAAGCTTCCAGAGAAACAGAGAGAGAGGGCAAGAAAGAGAATGTAAAGTGGAACTCTGGAGGCAAGAAGATGATAGAAGTACTACTTTAACATTCTGAAGAAATGATATTCAACCTAGAATGATGTCCCTAGCCAAATTATTAAAGTGTGTGATGGTAAAATAAAAATATTTTTAGATATTTAAAGTCTCAGTGTATTAATAACCCTTACATCATTCCTGAAGAAGCTACAGAGTTATGTGCCAACAAAATGAGAGAGTAAATCAAGGAAAGGAACACATGGGATCAGGAAGGGGTACTTGGACACAGAGGAGACAAAGGGATTTCTACCAGGATGCACCTGTAGGTGGCAGATGGCAGCTGGATGCCCAGCACAGTGAGGTGCAAGAGAGGGAAGATTGAGGAAAGACATCAAGATGCCATTGTACTATCTTCCCTTCACTTCACATTTGTATTGAAGCACAGTATCACGAGTTGCAATCATACAAAGAAAATGAGTATCGCTAGCATCCAGAAGTCTCTTCATGTCCCTTCACAGTCACTGCTGCTTCTCTTTGAATGTAGCTCACATCCTACCTTTAACTCCTTGACTTAGTTTTGCCTCCATTTAATAATTATTTACATAGAATTATAAAGTTTATATTCCTTGTTTGACTTCTCTTGCTGAACATTAAGTTGCATGTGGGTTTTGTGTATTCATGTCCTTTATTTTCTTCCTTCCAGTTTTTTTTTTCTTTTTTTTTTTTTTTTTTTTTTTTTTTTTGCGGTACGAGGGCCTCTCACTGTTGTGGCCTCTCCCGTTGCAGAGCACAGGCTCCGGACGCACAGGCCCAGCAGCCATGGCTCACAGGCCCAGCTGCTCCGTGGCATGTGGGATCTTCCCGGACCGAGGCACGAACCCGTGTCCCCTGCATCGGCAGGCGGACTCTCAACCACTGCGCCACCAGGGAAGCCTTTCCTTCCAGTTTTATTGAGATAAAATTGACATTCAGCACTGTGTAGGTTTAAGGTGTGCAGTATGATGATTTGACTTATGTACATCATGAAGTAATCACAATAGGTTTAGTGAACATCTATCATCTCATATAGACACAAAATTAAAGAAATAGAAACAAATTTCTTGTGATGAGAACTCTTAGGATTTATTACCTTAATAATTTCATAAATAACATAGAGCAGTGTCAATTACATTAATAATGGAGCACATTACATCCTTAGTACTTATTTATAACTAGAAGTTTGTACTTTTTGACCACCTTCATCCAGTTCCCCCTCCCCCCACCCTTCACATCTGGTAATCAAAATCTGATTTTTTTCTATGAGTTTGTTTGTTGAATTATAATCGACATACAACACTATGTAAGTTCTTGATACACAACATAGTGGTTCGTTATTTGTATACATTACAAAATGATCATCAGGATGTCTAGTTACCATCTGTCACCGTTACAAAGATATTTTGACTATATTCCCCACACTGTACATTTCAACCCTGTGACCCATTTATTTTGTAACTGGAAGTTTGTACCTCTTAATCTCCCTCACCTATTTCTTTCCTCACCTACTCAACTCCCCTCTGGCAACCATCTGTTTGTTCTTTACATCTATGACTGTTTCTGTTTTGTTATGCATGTTCATTTGTTTTATTTTTTAGATTCCATACCTAAGTGAAATCATACTGTATTTGTCTTTCTCTGTATGACTTATTTTACTTAGCATAATACCCTCTAGGTCCACCGATGTTTTTGCAAATGGCAAGATTTCATGCTTATTATGGCTAAGTAATATACCTTTTTATAGATCTAACTCTAGATATAGGTATAGGTAAATAGATATATCACATTTTCTTTAACCATGCACTTATTCATGGACACTTAGGTTGCTTCCATATCTTGGCTATAGTAAATAACATTGCAATGAACATAGGAGTGTGTATATCTTTTCAAATTAGTGTTTTTGTTTTCTTTGGAAAAATACCCCAAAGTGGAATTGCCAGGTAATATGGTAGTTTTATTTTTAATGTTTTGAAGAACCTCCCTACCACTTTCCACAGTGGCTGCACCAGTTTATAACTCCCCCAACAGTGTATTAGTGTTTCCTTTTCTCCACATCCTGGCTAACACTTGTTATTTGTTGTCTTTGTGATAACAGCCATTCTGACAGGTGTGAAGTGGTATCTCATGATTTTGATTTGCATTTCCCTGATGATTAGTGGTGTTGAGCATCTTTTCATGTGTCTGTTGGGCATCTATATATCTTTTTTGCAAAAAATGTCTATTCTGGTTTTTTAATCAGGTTTTTTTTTAATGTTGAGTTGTATGAGTTCTCTATTTTGGATATTAACCCCTTATCAGATATATCCTTTGCAAATATCTTCTCACATTTAATGGGCAGCCTTTTCATTTTGTTGATAGCTTCCTTTGTTGTGCAAAAGCTTTTTAGTTTTATATAGTCTCATTTCCATTGCTTTATAGGGCCTTGATTGCATGAAGGTTTACTAATTTGTTTACCCATTCTACTGCTGGTGACTATTTAAGTTGTTTCTCGCTTTGCATTATTACAAGTAATGCTGTTATGAATTATTTTCCACATATCTTAGTAGATGTGTGCATGGATTTATTTTGCATATATATCTAAGCTGTAGGGTATACATATGTTTAATTTTCACAGGTACTGATAGATTATTTCCCCAAATGCCTATATCAATTTGTCATCCCACAATGTGTATAGGAATTCCCATTGTTACATATCTTCACTAACATGAGTATCTGTAGTCCTTTAATTTTAGCTATTCTGGGGTGTTTGTAGTGGTATATCATTATGGTTTCACTCAGCTGTGAAATGATGTAACCAGTAGTCAAAGACAAATCTTTGGATTCCAAAGTGTACCCTCTAATCTAAAGCTAGATGGCCTAACTACACTAATCCAGTAAAATTGGCTATTAGAAATTTCTAAATTTTAAAACATTATGTTTCCTCTGAAACAGCCAGAAATAAACAGCAAATGTGCCAATAAGTCGTCATTTTTTTTCCTTTAAATTTCTGATACATAGGCATAGTTTATGGAAATACTCAATGAGCTATCTGTAAGAAAAACTGTGTTTTCAGGAAAGAGATAATTCAATGAAGGAAGGAAGGGAGGGAGGGAGGAAGATTCTTCATTTTTACTGTTGACATCACCTCCCAGCCTTTTATTTGTAACAACAAAATTTTCCCGAGAGGAATAACAATCTCATGTAAGAAAGTTATTTAAATTGTGTCTGCTAATATAATTAAGCTTTAAGTAGATGAGGTCTAGAGGAAATGAAGTGTACCTGTGTATATTGTTTTTGAACATAATGTGTATCTAAATGTGAATATGGATCCCAAGTGTGCCTTTTACATGGGCATCTTCCTGCTGTTATCAAGTCATAATCCCATAGTTTTCCAGCGGTTGGCATGTCATGGATCTGCTTCCAAGTGTTGTATGGAGGTCTGAATGTCTGTTTTTTCCAGTATTAAGATATAGTGAAATTGCCAAAAAATCTTGACAAATAATGTTTAAATATACTTTTAAAGATATGTTGTTCTCATATCAAGACAAGCAAAACTATAGAAGTCAAACAAAATATGAACTAAACAGCAAATAATCTTAGAAAATGTTCATTTAATCATTAACTAGCACACAGTATAGTAATAAAATAATTAGGTTTGATAAGCTCATCATCCCTCTAGGAAAAGTATACTTTATATTTATATATTTGATGTGAAGGATATTATAATGGAAAAGTATTTTAAATTAATTATTTATGAAGTAAATTACTGATAAAGTGTGAAGAAGTAAACCCAGTAAGAACATACATTTTTAATAATCAAAATTATGTTAATATTTTCATGTAAATATTGGGATATTTAGAAGCATTTAATCAGAATAGGTTACAGTGTTGCTCTAAGTGCTGGCAGTCAAATGTGGTCATAATCTTATTTAACACTGCACTGACAAAGAGACAGTTGGTTATGCTCTCTTCTTTAATTGCCCTTGAGTCAACCTGAAATCTATGCTCCAGTAAAAACACACGAGAATCAATTACATTTGATCTATTTATGCATACAACCATCACCTTGGTTTATGAGGAGAGAAAGAAGAAAAAGAGGAAAATACTTGCTAAATTGTTCTTAAACTTCTAAAATCTCTACAGTAGAAATTGTTCAGTTATGCGTCCATGAGATAAAATATCTTTCAAAAACCGCTAAAAATAAATTGATATATTTAGTAAATAACTGAAAAATACAAATAACCACATTGGAGTAAGACCATTCCCAAAGTGAAATAAAAATTAACATAATTTTCTCAAATTATCAAAACCAATCAATGCCCAAAGCATAGAATAGCTACAAAACTTAAAGTAAATAAATTATTCCTTATATTAACCTTTATCTAAATTGAAAATATTTTTGTTTACAATTTTTAAATGGTGAGCAAAAAACGTCATATGCATGTTGTACATCTTGAATCCTTTGACAATGCATGGGCTGGCCTGCCTGGGTGGGTGCACAGACACACACACACACACACACACACACACACACACACACACAATGATTTGGTTCTGTGGCTGAGCCTGGTGGAGCTCAGTGAATGGACTAAGCTTTCCAGCCCCCTGGTTCAACAGAGCAGGACCTCTGCTTCATGTGCTACGTTTACTGAGCTTCTGCATAATATACGATTGGGAGAAAACAAAATTGCCAATGTTATCCTCTTCCTCATTGGGCAGATATGAAGTAGTAGGCCCATGACGAGGGTTTTGACACGGGTAGGTCAAGAGGTAAGTCATAAGATTTCAGTAAATGCCAGACCTCATCATCATTATCATTATATTGTTGTGTGGTTATTATAGCCATTATAATTAATAAGAACATATACTTTCTTCCAAGGTAGTCTGAAAAATACCTTCTATTACACATCACTCCAGGAATGGCCCCCATAGGACAGAGATGGACAGTTTTCTCCCCTCTCTCCTTCCCATTTCCACTGTCATAGCAGAAAACACATTTATGGCCCTTAGATTCTGGTGGGAAGACCATAGTTTGAGAAGAAATGTAAACTGTGAAAAATTTATTTTTGCAATATTTCTTCAACTAAACATCATATGATATTTTTAGGCTTAATTCAGTTTACCCTACCTGAAGGACTCCTGTGCAGGTGAGGGAGAACGGTCTGGTTTTAGTGCTAAAGTAATTGGGCTTTCCTGGGTCTATGACCAGAGTCGGAGGTTTGTATTTGAGCTGCGTCACGATGACATGGAGGTGATGGTCCTGTGCAGAGTGGAAGGCAGGTGACTAAAGGTCACCACTATGTCATCTGATGTGCTCTAGTGTAACACACGATGCACAGACAGAAAAGTGAATAAAACATAGTTATACTGAATTAGGAGAAAATGAGTACCTATCACCACCCCAACACCCTAGAAACCGTGTGTCACTTTCCAATCACAGCCTCCATCCCCGCACAGGTAACTGCTGTCCTCAACTTTCTGGTACTCCCTAACTTGCTTTTTTTGAACTATGTGTGCATTTTTCTGTTCTTGCCTCCTACAGTAAATTGAATTACATTCCTTGGTTTTTTTAAGGAAAATTATGACTGCAAGGGTCATCCATATTTGTGTATATAGTTGTAGTCTCTTCGTGGTCATTTCCACACAGTACTCTATTTTATGAATACACCATTGTGTATTTATCAATTCTGCTTTTCAGGGACATTTGTTTTCATTTGTTTTCTTCTCTTTGGCTATCATGACATTCTGTATACAAATCTGAAGCACACATGAATGGATTCTCTTAAGACATCTATCCAAGAGTGAAATTTCTGTGTCGTAAAGCGTTTGTATTCAACTTTCATATAAGTTGCCCAACTATATTCCAAGTGACAAGTGACAATTAACATTTTCTTTTTCAGCATATGGAAGTTTCTATTGCTCCAATCTGATTATTTGGTGTATCCGGACTTTTAAAGATTGGGCTATCAGATTATTTCTAATTATATCTCATTGTGGTTTTAAATGGTAATTTTCTTGATTCTAAAATGTTTCTTATTAAGGAAACTTTACATACTCTGAAGTTTTAATGACCTTAGAATATATTATCTTCTACAATAATTATAATTTTGACCTAAATAGTTAAGTCTACAATCTACCTGAAGCTGAAGTAGTAAAATGTCTTTTTTTTTAACACCCGGGAAGCTAACTGCCCAACCAACACATACCGAACCAACCATTCTTCACCTACTGCCCTGTAGAGGCACCTCTGTCATACACCAAGTCAGGGTAGGGGGCTGATTCTGGAATTTGTGTTGTCTCATTAGTCTATCTCTCTGCATTTAAGTAATTCTGTGCTATTTATATTAGCTCTATGTTTAGTTGTAATAGCTAGTTGAGCAAGACTTTAGCCTTATTCTTTTTCAAGTGTGTCTAAGCTCCTCTTTATTTCCTCATTTCCATATAAATTTTAGAATGAGCTTGTCAATTCCAATGAAATACTCTATTGAGGATTTTGACTGTAATTGGGTTAAATCTATAATTCAGTTTTTTCAGATAATTCATGTCTTTAATACACTTAACGTTATAATCTGTGGAACCTATCATATCTCTCATTATATACAGGTCTTTAATTTTTCCCAGTATAATTTTCCTACAAAAGTCTTACACACATTTTATAACATGCATTCCTAGGTGTGTGGTGTGTGGTGTGACAACACAGTCAGATTCATTTTTTCCCTGTATATTTCTCCAATGTAACCACTGTTTATTAAAATTTTCATTTAACTTAGTTCTGGCTTTTTAACTACAACCTTATATATATTACTTTGCAGTGGTCACTTCAGGGAATAGAGTATACATTATTAACTTTTTAGTTTAGTTAGATTTAATGTTGTACCACTTCCTATAAAATGTAAAAACCTTGTAGTTGTATAGGTCCATTTATCATGACCCCCTTTATTTATGCAATGGTCACTATATATATATATGTAAAGTTATATATATTTTGAAGAATTTAAGAGGGAAAGCCTTTTACACTTTCCCACATATTTACCATTTCTGACGTTCTCCCTTCCTTTCCAATGATATGAGTAATTATTGATATCATTTCACGTCAGCCTAATAACCTTCCTCAGAATCTCTTGTGGTTCATGTCGATTGGTAGAAATGCAGTTATATGTCTATTCAACCTTCATTGTTAAAAGATATTTTCACTGGCTATAGAGTTCTGGGTTGGCAATTCTTTTTGTCTTTCAGCATTTTAAAATGTTGCTTTCCTGTCGTCTGGTCTCCATTATATCTGAGGAGAAGTCACTGGTCATTTGTATTGTTTCCCCTCCATATGTTTGTATTATTTTTCCTCTGGATGATGTGAAGACTTTCTATTTATCTTTGATTTTCAGTAGTTTTATTATGAAATGCCTAGATGTGTCTTCCTTTGACTTAGTTCTGTTAGTATTCTCGAGCTTCTGACAATGATGGCATTTAAAGGGCAGTGGTAAAAAATGATATTTTTAATAAACAGTGGTTACATTAGAGAAATATACAGGGAAAAAAGTGAATCTGACTGTGTTGTCACACCACACACAAATTCCTAGTAGATTCTGGATCTAGAATGGTAAAACTGAGGCTTTTAGAAAAAACAGAGGACACCTTCATGACCTTGAGTTGAGCAAAAATTTTCTTAAACAAGACACAACAAGCGCTAGTCACCATAAAGAAAAGATAAGCTAGATTTTAATAAAGTTGGGAACATTTCCTATGAAAAGGAAAGCCATAGAGTAAGAAAAGACGGCTGCAACATATGTATCTCAGAAAGGGCTCATAACTTAAATTGATTAAAGACTAACAAAACTCAATAACAGAAAGACAAGCCATAAAAAAATGGGCAAAACTCTTGAATAAGCTCTTCATAATGAGCTTTTTCAAATGACTAACAACTATATTAAAACTATATGACAAGGAGTTCAGCATCATTAGTTATCCTGGAAATGCAAATAAAAACTACAATTAGCTACCATAATAGGACTACAAGATGGCTAAAATCAAAAAGGCTGACAATAATAAGAATTGTCAGGCATGTGGAGTACCCAGTACTCAACTATACTACTATGGAAGTGAAAATGATCCAACCACATAGAAAATTACTTGGCAGAATCTTGCAAATTTGAAAATACACTGTCTTAGCTTAGGTCTTATAGTTGCAGAATCTTTGGTAAGGATTAAGATGCCAACACTTTATAAGAAAGATGAAAGTCCATGGCACAAAGGAAGCAAGGAAAGAAAAGAGACACAACAATGTTAGGTGGTATATTATTTCACTGGCTACTGCTTCATAATTAGTGCAGATTGCAATGGAAATGTTGCAAGGAAGAATAAGCTTCAAAATATTCAGTGGCATATAAAAAATAAGAATAAAATTACCTACCCTGTATTCTATTGGTCTTGGTTCACCTAAAGGGGAGATAATTATTCTATTTCTTATTCGGTTCTTTTAAATTTTAGCTCAGTAATGATTTCTGCATTTGAATAGTAATGGAACTTAGGACCGTCTCAAATTTGGAGCTGGTAGATATAAGCCTGCTTCAATCGTTGCTGAACATATACATTTTGTGCATACAGGCTTGCATTTCTATCAGTTTTATACATGGAGTAACTTTCTGGGCTGTACAGTGTGAATGATTAGATGCACATTTTTTTTTTTTTTTTCGGTACACGGGCCTCTCACTGCTGTGGCCGCTCCCGTTGCGGAGCACAGGCTCCGGACGCACAGGCTCAGCGGCCATGGCTCACGGGCCCAGCCACTCCGCGGCATGTGGGATCCTCCCGGACCGGGGCACGAACCTACATCCCCCGCATCGGCAGGCGGACTCTCAACCACCGCGCCAGCAGGGAAGCCCTAGATGCACATTTTAAGATTCCCAGAAATGCCTCTATATTTTTTTATCCTGTAAAGTATCTCACTAGTGCTATGTTGGAGTTTTGGTCTGAAGGTAAAATTACTTTAATTAAGGATTATTTCCATAGCCACTGAAATATTTTTTAACATTGTATTCTTATTGTAACATGTTAAACTATATTAATAAAATGAACAAATGTAAAACTGAACTTTTTTCCCCTTAATAAAATGAATTTGCCGCTAATATGTCATTCTTTTCATATATTACCAGACTTATTTTGTTAATTTTGAAAGATTTTTGCATCTATATTTATAAATGAGATCAGTCTCTAATACATGTTTCTTATAATGTCTTTGTCAAGTTTGTGTATCACAGGCGGTCATGCTGGACTATATAGACTCTTTATATTTATTAGAAGTACTTCCATTTTTTCTATTCTCTGGAAGAATTGGTAAAATATTACTGCTATTCTTCCTTAAATAGTTAGTAGACTTGATTTATCACTGAAGTAATGTAGGCTTGGAATTTAATTTGGGAAAGATTTTTTAATTAAGATTCAATATATTTAATAAATATGAGCTATTCAGTTTTTCTCTTTCTTTTGTTTCAGTAATTTCTTTTTAAAAAATGTATTTTATCTAAATTTTATTTGCATAAATATAGTAAGGACTGAGGATCAACTGCTTAAATAAACCAATAAGAGATTAAAAATAAAATAATTGTAAAAGTAACTACAATAAATAGATAAGGGATAAGTATGAAGATGTGAAATATGACTTCAAAAACACAAAATGTGGGGAAGGGGAGAAAAATATGTAGATCTTTTAGAATGTGTTTGAACTTAAATGACTCCAGTTTAAAACACATAGAAATAGTTAGACATCAACATATATGAACCCCATGGTAACCACGAAACCAAAATCTGCAATAGATAGAAAGAGCACAAGCATAGTACTAAAGAAAATCATCAAAGCATGAGGAAAGAAACAAAAATAAGAAGAAAGGAACAGAGAAAAACTTCATAAACAACTGGAAAACAAGTAATAAAATGGTAATAAGTACATACCTATCAATAATTACTTTAGGGCTTCCCTGGTGGCACAGTGGTTGAGAGTCGGCCTGCCGATGCGGGGGACACCGGTTCGTGCCCCAGTCCAGGAAGATCCCACATGCCGCAGAGTGGCTGGGCCTGTGAACCATGGCCGCTAAGCCTGCATGTCCGGAGCCTGTGCTCCACAACGGGAGAGGCCACAACAGTGGGAGGCCTGGTACCGCAAAAAAAAAAAAATTACTTTATATGTGAATGGACTAAATAGTCAAAAGACATATGGTGGCCAATTGGATAAAAAAAAAAAGACCCTTCAATATTCTGTCTACCAGAGATTCATTTCAGGGCTAAAGATACACACAGATTGAAAGTGAGGGGATGAAAAAGGATATTTTATGAAAATGGAAATGACAAGAAAGCAGAGACAGTGATACTCATATCAAACAAAATAGACTTTAAAACAAAGGCTATAACAAAAGACTCAGAAAATATTATACAATGATAAAGGGATCAATACAAGGAGAGATTATTGTACTCATTAATATATATACACTCACTACAGGAGCACCTAACAATATGAAGCAAATACAAATGGACATAAAAGAAGAAATTGATAATAACACACTAATAGTAGGGGACTTTAACACACCACTTACATCAATAGACAGATCATCCAGACAGAAAATTAATAAGGCAACAGAAGTCTTAAATGATACAATAGACCAGTTGGACTTAACAGATATCTACAGGACATTACATCCAAAAACAGCAGAATACACATTCTTTTCAAGTGCATATGGAATATTTTCCAGTATAGATCACATGCTAGGTCACACAAGTCTCAACAAATTTAAGAGGATAGAAATTATATCAAGCATTTTTTCTGACCACAACAGCATGAAACTAGAAATCAATTACAAGGGGTTCCTTGGTGGCACAGTGGTTAAGAATCCACCTGTCAATGCACGGGACATGGCTTCAAGCCCTGGTCTGAGAAGATCCCACATGCTGTGGAGCAACTAAGCCCATGCGCCAAAACTACTGAGCCTGCACTCTAGAGCCCATGAGCCACAACTACTGAAACTCATGTGCCACAACTACTGAAGCCTGTGCGTTTAGAGTCTGTGCTCTGCAACAAGAGAAGCCACCACAATGAGAAGCCCTCAGCAATTAGAGAAAGGCCACACACAGCAATTGAAGACCCAATGCAGCCAATAAATAAATAAATAAATACACAACTAACTAAATAAATAAAATCTATATTTTTTAAAAAGAAATCAATTACAAAAAGAAAAATGTGAAAAGAACAAATACATGGAGACTAAACAACATGCTACTAAAAAGCCAATGGGTCAATGAAGAAATCAAAGAGGAAATCAGAAAATACCTTGAGACAAATGAAAATGGAAACACAACACTCCAAACCTATGAGATGCAGCAAAAGCTGTTCTAAGAGGGAAGTTTATACTGATACAGTCCTTCAAGATACCAAAAAAATCTCAAATAAACAATCTAACCTACCATCTAAAAGAATTATGTAAAGAAGAACAAACAAAGCCCCAAAGTCAGAGGAAGAAAGGTAATAATAAAATCAAAGTAAATAACGTAGACACAAAAAAATAGAAAAGATTGGGCTTCCCTGGTGGTGCAGTGGTTGTGAGTCCACCTGTTGATTCAGGGGACAAGAGTTCATTGCCAGTCCGGGAAGATCCCACATGCTGTGAAGCAGCTAGGCCCATGAGCCATGGCCTCTGAGCCTGTGTGTCCAGAGCCTGTGCTCTGCAACAGGAGAGGCCACAACAGTGAGAGGCCCACGTACCGCAAAAAAAAGAAAAGATCAATGAAACTAAGAGTTTTTTAAAAGCTAAAAAAATGGAAAAACTTTTAGCCAGTCTTACTAAAGAAAAGAGAGAGAACACAAATAAAATAAGAAATGAAGGAGAAGAAATAACAACCAATACCACAGAGATACATAAAGTCATAAGAGAACACTATCAACAGTTATACGCTAACAAATTGTCATCCTAGAAAAAATGGACAAATTTTTAGAAACAGACAAGACTGAATCAAGAAAAAAACAATTTGAACAGACTAATCATTAATAAGAAAATTCAAAAAAAGAAAGAAAATTCAGTTCATAATAATAATAAAAAAAGAACTCCCAGCAAAGAAAAGTCTAGGACCAGACAATTCCCACTCACGGGAATTCTGCCAAACAAACAAAGAAGAACTAATACCTATCCTTCTTGATTGAAGAGGACAAAACGTTCCCAAATTTATTCTATAAGTCCGTCATTACACTGATCACAAAAACACCAAAAGACATTATAAAAAAAGAAAATTACAGTCCAATAACTTTGATGAATATATGCAAATATTCTCAACAAAAGATTAGCAAACAAAATCCAGCAATATATGAAAAGGATCACACACTATACTTAAATTGGATTTATTCCAGGCATGCAATTTAGTTCAACATTCTCAAATTGATCACTGTGATACACCACACTAAACAAAAAGAAGGGTAAAAATTGCAAGATTATCTCAATAGTTGCAGAAAACACATTTGACAAAATTCAACATACATTTATAATAAAAACTCTTATCAAAGTGGATATAGAGGGAACATATCTCAAAGTTACAAAGGCAATTTATGAAAAATCCACAGCAAACACCATATGCAATGGTGAAAAGCTGAAAACTTTTCCTCTAAAATCAGGAATAAAATATGGATGCCCACTCTCACTGCTTCTATTCAACAAAGTATTGGAAGTCCTAGCCACAGAAATCAGACAAGAAAAATAAATAAAAGGCATCCAAATTGAAAAGGTAGAGGTAAAACTGTCAATATTTGCAGATCACATAATACTTTATAGATAAAATACATTTAAATCTCCACCCAAAACCAATTAGAACTAACAAATGAATTCAGCAAGTTGCTATATACAAAATTAATATACAGAAATCTGTTGCTTTTCTAGAAACTAATAATGAACTATCAGAAAGACACAGTTAAAAAAATAATCTATTTAAAATCTCATCAAAATGTTGGGAAAAACCTCTGTAGGAATAAATTTAACCAATGTGGTGAAAGACCTATACTTTGAAAACTATAAAAGAATTATAAAGGGTATTGAAGATCATACAAATAAATGGAAAGATATCTCATGCTCTTGGATTGGAAGAATTATTATTGTTAAATTGGCTATACTACACAAAGCAATCTATAGATTTAATGCACTACTTATCAAAATGTTCATGATCTTTTTCATAGAACTATAACAAATAAACCTAAAGTCACATGGAACCACATGGGATCATAAGACCCCA
Source organism: Stenella coeruleoalba (assembly GCF_951394435.1). Classification (NCBI taxonomy): domain Eukaryota; kingdom Metazoa; phylum Chordata; class Mammalia; order Artiodactyla; family Delphinidae; genus Stenella; species Stenella coeruleoalba. The sequence goes on along the minus strand of NC_137155.1, from coordinate 3,631,691 downwards.
AATTGCCAAAGCAATCTTGAGAAAAAACAATAAAGCTAGAGTTATTATCCCAGATGTAAAACTATAGTAAAAACTGCAGGAATCAAAACAGCATGGTACTGGCACAAAAACAGACACAAAGATCAAAGTAACAGAATAGAGAGCCCAGAAATAAACCTATGCACCCATGGTCAATTAATTTATGACAAAGGAGGCAAGAATATATTGATGCAATGGAGAAAAGACAGTCTCTTCAACGAGTGGTGCTGGGAAAACTGGACAGCTCCATGTAAGAATAAGATTAGAACATTTCCTCACACCATACAGAAAAATAAGCTCAAAGCAGATTAAGGAACTAAATCTAAGACCGTAAATCATAAAATTACTAGAAAATAATATACACAGAATACTCTTTGACATAAACCAGATCAATTCATTTTTGCATCTGTCTCATAAGGCAAAATAAATAAAAGCAAAAATAATGAACAGAACTTAAATAAGCTTAACAGTTTTTGCACAGAAATGGAAATCATCCACAAAACAAAAAGACAACCTACTGAATGGGAGAAAATATATGCAAATGATATGACTGACAAGGTGTTAGTATCCAAAATGTATAAACAGCTCATACAACTCAATATCAAACAACAACAACAACAACAACAACAGCCCAGTCAAAAAATGAGAAGACCTAAATATACATTTTGCTAAAGAAGACATACAGATGGCTAACAGACACATGAAAGGATGTGCCACATCACTAACCATTAGAGAAATGCAAATCAAAACAATAATGAGAAATCACCTCATACCTGATGGAATAACAATCATCAGAGTCTACAAATTACAAATGTTGGTGAGGATGTGGAGAAAAGGAAACACTTTGTAAACTCTTGGTGAGAATGTAAATTGGTGCAACAACTATGGAATATTGTATGGAGATTCCTCAAAAAACTAAAAATAGAACTACCATATGATCCAGCAATTTCACTCCTGAGTATTTAATCAGAAAAAATAAACACTCCAATTTGAAAAGATACACACACACCAATGTTCATAGCAGCATAATTTATAATAGCAAAGCTATGGAAGCAAACCAAGTGTCCAACAACAGACAAATGGATAAAGATGTAGTAGATATATATAATGAAATATTATGCAGCCATAAACAAGAATAAAATCCTGGCATTTGCAGCAAGGTGGATGGACCTAGAGAATATTAAGCTTTGTAAAATAAGTCAGACAGTGTAAGACAAATGCTGTATGATATAACTTATATGTGGAATCCAAAAAAATAATATAAACAAATGAATATAGCAAAACAGAAACAGAATCATAGATACAGAAAACAAACTAGTGGTTACCACAGGGGAGAAGAAAGGGGGGAGGGTCAAGTTAGGGGTATGGGATTCAGAGACACAAACTACTATGATAAAATAGATAAGCAACAAGGATATATTGTATAGCACAGGGATTTATAACCATTATCTTATTAAATTTTTTAATGGAGTATAATCTGTAAAAATACTGAATCACTATGCTGTACAGCTGAAACTACTGATAATATATTATTGTAAGTCAACCATACTTCAAAATGAAATAAAAAATAAATTTTATTTGCATAAATTTGTTGATAATATTCTTTTATTTCCTTTTAAATCTCTGAATTAAATTTTGATATTCTTTTTTTATTACTGGTATTGGTCATATTTGACTTCATAAATTCTCTTCATTTTTTCCAGAGGTTTATTCAATAATCACAATTGCCTGAATCAATTATTAAATAACATGTGTAAAAGTCATTGTTTTTCTGATTCATTAAATTATTCCACATTTATTGGCTTGCATTATTCTGTGAAGAAAAAAATTTTTTATTCTTGCTTTCTGAAACAACAAAATGTCCTGCACTCACACTGTTATATTTCTACCTGGAACCTGTAGTTAGACATTTCTCCATGGAGTCTCAGTTCCTTTTAAATAGAAAGAGAATTACAATCTAATCTCTAGTTGTTCTCATCACTAATTGGCTATCATTGCTTTTGAGCACTTTTAGTAGACAACGTTAAGAGATATATTTAAAAGCCATGCATTCATTCTAACACCTTGAATTCAAATCTAACACAATTGGATTTGTCCTCAGATTTCCCCACTTTATATTTGTTTTTCCCTTCTCTCATAATTGGTTACAAAAACTAGCAATAATTTTACTCCTTTGCTGTATCCTACAATACATGCAAAAATAGTTTCAGAATTATGATATTTATAAAATTTAAGGCAAACTTACTATGTAAACTTCAAAATTTTTCTACAGATTTGTTTTGTTTTCTTTTCCTTTTCTGAATTACCCTGCATACTTTTGTGGGTTTGCTTAGCCATATCATCTCTAAAATAAATTTATCTAGCTCTAGAAAAGAAGTTTTATAGTTTTTTAATATAATTATCAATATATAAAATATATAGTTTCACAAAAAGAGAACAGACATCTTTATAAAGTTGAATCATCCTATTGTATCAAAGAATGAGATGTTTTTTCATTTGGCTCTAATCTACTTTTGTGTCTCTCAGGGATATTTAAAAATGTTCCTTATAGATATTTTTCACATTTCTTATTATGCTGCTTTCCTAGGTATTTTTAATTTTTGTTACCACAATGAAACAGTATTTTCTCTCCCTTTATATAATCAATTTATTGTTTGCATATATAAATGCTACTGATTTTTACTTATGACTTTATTTTTTAAAATAATTAATTAATTAGTTTTTGGCTGCATTGGGTCTTTGTTGCTGGGTGCAGGCTTTCTCTAGTTGCAGTGAGCAGGGGCTACTCTTTGTTGTGGTGAACAAGCTTCTCACTGTCGTGGCCTCTCTTGTTACAGAGCACAGGCTCTAGGTGTGCAGGCTTCAGCAGTTGTGGCTCGTGGGCTCTAGAGCACAGGCTCAGTAGTTGTTGAGCACAGGCTTAGTTGTTCCGTGGCATGTGGAACCTTCCTGGACCAGGGCTCAAACCTGTGTCCCCTGCATTGGCAGGTAGATTCTTAACCACTGTGCCACAAGGGAAGCCCTTATGACTTTATCTTAAATCAAACTTATTGAGCTATCATTGTGAAAAATTTAAGTGCACAGTCCATTTTGATCTGCTTTGACAAATATGATCACCTGGCAATGATCATCAAAACCAGATGTAGAACATTTCCTTCACACCAGAAAACTGCCTTATGCCTCTATGTGGTTAATCTCCCCACTCCCAGCAGCAGACACAACCATAGGCTGTCACTGCAGGTTAGGTTTTGCTTGTTCTTGAATTTTGTACAAATACAATCAAACAAATGGTGTCACAGAGATGCAAACACCCTAATCCTCAATAACTGTGAATGCTGCCTTACGTTGCAAAAAGGAATTTGTCAGTGACAAGAAACACAGTCTGGAGAGGCACCATACACGTTGTGATGAGCTATAACACAGGGATGGAGTAGAGAGGAGACACAGCCATACACAACATGATTTTGAGTGAGTTCCAGCTGTACATTCTAACACTTGAACAAGGAGAAACAGTCATCGTTTCGTGTCTGGTTCCTTTTTGTCACTGTAATGTCATTGAAATTCATCCATGCTGTTACCTGTTTTAATGCTGAGGAGTATTCCACCGTGTGGTTATAACACAGCATATTTATCCATTCTTCTATTGATGGATACTCATTTGTTCTAAGCATATGACTACTATCAATAAAGCTGCATTTTGGAATCATGTGCTTTCATTTATCTGTGATAAGTGACAAGTAGAATAGCTGGGTCGTTAGGTAACTTTATGTTTAATTGTATAAACCATGGCCAAGTTGCTTTTTAAAGTAGTTGTGTAATTTTATACTATCATCAGCAATGTAGGGGAGTTCCAGTTACTCCATCATTTCTGGCCATGGACTCCAGTCTTTATTTTAGCCGACCTGTGATGGTGTCTCATTCTCCTTTTAATTTACAATTCCCATTTTTATATTTTATTTGAATTTATATATCTCATTTTATGTAGTATTTGTTCATTAAAAATGTGAATCCCAAATACAACAATTAAATAAATAATTAAAACACATTGGGGTTCTTTTTCTTTTTACTAAATTGTAACAGGTCTTTATATATTTTGAATAGAAGTCCTTTAACATGTGTATATACTGTCAATATGAGCCAGTATCTTGCCCTGTCATTTTCTAAATGATATTCTTTCAAATTTTATTTTTCCAACAATTGGAAACTTGTATTAGAAATACAGTTGCTGTTTTCCATCTTTTTTTCTCTCTGAATGAAGACAGTTTTATATTTTTTTCTTTTATTTTCCTTTTCTAATTGCATTTTGTCATCATTTCATAAAATATTTAATAAAATGATGAGAGTAGACATCCTTACATTGTCCCTAATCTTAGTGATATGTGTTCAACATGTAACATTCAAGTATGATATACAATAAGTAGATGTCATAGATGTTTGTATCAGTTTTCAATTGATACATAACAAATTGCCATTTAGCAGCTTTGAAACTTATCCTAAAATTACATAGGCCAGAAATTCAAAACAGGTCTCACTGGGTTAAAATCAAGGTGTTGGTATGGCTCCTTTCTGGAGTTTCTACGAAAGGATCTTCTGGTTTAATTTCAACTTCTTTTTCTAGCTCCTTAAGGTGGAAATTTAGATCACTGAAATTAACATTTTTCTTTTCTTTCAAAATGTCATGTCCTTATGAGACTGACTCATCTAATCCATGAAGTATGTGCTATCATTCAAGTTTTTTTTTTTTTCTTTTGGGAATGTTTGCACATATCTTGTCATGTTTCACGCCTCCTGTTATTTTACTTTTTTCGTTTCCATAATAAAACTTATTTCCAGGGCTTCCCTGGTGGCGCAGTGGTTGAAAGTCCACCTGCCGATGCAGGAGACGTGGGTTCGTGCCCTGCTCCGGGAGGACCCCACATACCGTGGCTGGGCCTGTGAGCCATGGCTGCTGGGCCTGTGCCTCCGGAGCCTGTGCTCCGCAACGGGAGAGGCCGCAACAGTGAGAGGCCCGCGTACCCCCCCAAAAAAGAAAAAAGTTATTTCCTCTTGCTTTATGTCAATGAATTAAGATTTTATTTTGAACATATGAAGCCTATTGCTTTTTTTGCTGATTTTTTAAAAATTTGTGTTTTTTTCATTATTGTAGAAAGTTTATTCAATTATTTTTGAAAACGCCAATTATTTAAATAGTTTAATTTTAAAGATTCTATGGAAAATGTGGCTCTCTGCATTTCTGTGTGCTTACATGTCTGCATTTAATATGAAGTTTTTATTCTTGATATTCTAGATATTGTGGATTGTCTTTCTCAATTTCCATTTCTCCCTTCCTTCTCAGAGAAGTTGGAAAGCTACAACTTTATTTCTCATATTTGCTTGCAGCTTTGGGTCTAGAAGTAAGAAAAATCCACAAATTAGTAACTTGTGAGTAGTTTTAATATTGGTTTTCTAGGTCTTTTTCCAGTCGTATTATTGTATAATTACTCAATAGAATATTTTAAACATTTGATTCTAATTTTTATAACTCTAATTGTTTTTCTCATATTTGAATATAGTAGCTACATTTTCCAAAATGTTAAATCATACTCGACATAGTTGCTTTTCTTTTCTTCATATCTAAGTGAAAAAGTCTCTAGCATTTTCACATTAAATAAATTGCTGGCTTTTGAGCTGGGTATATATATGTATTTTATATGTTAAAGGTATATCAATCAATTTTATTGAGTATTTTGAATATGAATGAATGTTTAAAGTTTTGACAGCGTTTTTAACAACTATGGGGAAAACCCTACCATTTTTTTCTAAGATGAATTAATATGTTGAATCATAACAATATTGTCCTAACAGTGAGCCAATTTTACATTTCTGAAATAAATCCTTCTTCATATTGGTGTATTATCTGTTTACCATGCAGTTGAATTCTGTTTGCAAATATTTTACTTAGGGATTTTACATTTTTATACCGATATGAAACCTTTATTTTTGCTATGGTTATCAGGTTGGCATGTCAATGGTATCCTCGCTTCATGGCAAGAAATTGAATTTTTCTTCTTCTTCTCTGGAACAATTTGTGAATTATTAGAAACTGCCTTAGAAGGATTTATAGAACACTTGTGTAAAAACCCTGTGCTTGCTGATTGTTTGTGGAGGCTCTTGGATAAGTTTGGATGAGTTTTTCTTTTTTTTTTTTTCAGTTGTAACATAGTATAATTTCCTCAGAAATTATCCATATCACCTGGGTTTCCAAATTGATTTCCAAAGAGTTACTCAAATTAATCTCATATTTAAATATTTTTCTGTTTAAATCATTATTCCCACATATGCTAGCTTTACATATTTATGTTTTCTCATTTTTTCTTTATTATATATGTAATAGTTTATCCACATTGTTTAAAGTTAAAGGATCAGCATTATGATTTATTTTGCAGTTCTCTGGTTTTCCTCTTTTCTGCATTAGTTACAGATGTTGCCTTTATAATGTCTTTCCTTCTTTAATTTACTTTTTTCTTTTGGTTCCCATGCTTTTTGAATTGGGCATTTATTTTTTTTTTTTCATTATTTCATTTGTTTTCTTATAAGTATCTAAGGCTATGATTTCTTCTGGAGCTGCTTCATTTTAATGCATAAATTTTGATTTGTAAGTGCATTATTATTGCTGTTTTAAGAAAATATGAAGATGTGAACTTTTATATATTTAGAATCAAACATTGATTAATAGAGTTATAAAATTTTCAAATATATGTGACATTTTTGGTGATTTTTGTTATTACTCCATGGTTGTATTGCATAGGATATTCATATTTTCTATCCCATAGAATTTAATGAGGTTTCTGCATGAAAATTAACTACCAAAAATTCTTGTGTTCTATGGAAATGTTGAAAAGTTTTCTTTAAAAAAAAAGGTGCATTCACTATTATTAAGATATGAAAATCATATATACATACATATACATATATATGTATTCATAAGATCTATCTTACAGATTTTTATTGTTTATGTCTTCTATATTTTAGTTAGGTGTTTCTGCTTTATGAAATTGATACTGTGTTTATCCAAAGTATACTGTATATTTTATAATATTTATTGTACTTTTTCTTTATGTGATTTGCTTTTCTTAAATTTTATTCATTATTCCTTTTGGTGCATATGAAGCTTCACATTTTTGTGCAAATGGAAGCCTTTACTACTTTTGATAATGTACTGAACTCTATTTTTGCTTATTTTAGTTTCTACTATTTGTTTAATTACTTTAATAATATTACTTGAAGCTTACAATATAACAAATAATATTATTTAGAGGCTCTACCATAAATTAATACAACATTTATCTTTCTATCACTTTTTTCTTCCAAGTTTAACTTTTTTTGTTTCATTAAACCATAAAATATTTAAATACTATTCTTACATTCCAAATCTACTTCTTTTTAAATCTGACATTTACAATTAAATTCAGGTGATGGTTACTACCAGGCATCTTCCCTCAGTCATTTCTTAGTGCATTAAGCAAGTTTATGTCAGATTCAATTTTCTATGAAGTGCTTTTGCAAGTACTTTCCTGGCATTAGAGAAATGCATATTAAAACCACAGTGGGATACCACTACTCGTATATTAGAATGGATTAAAAAAAAAACACTGAAAATATTGAGCTTTGGCATAGAGGTGGAGTAATTTTTAGACACTGCAAATGAGATTGCAAAATGGTGCAGCTGCTTTGAAACAAAGTTAGGCCATTTCTTAGAAAATGAAACACACTTATTATATAACCTAACAATCACACTTCCAGCTATTTACACAAGAGAAATGAAAACCAGTATTCAAAGATGATAGAATGTCTTGGCTACCCTTTGACATTTTATTTCCCTATAAAGTTAGAATTTCTTTGTCAATTTTAATCAATTTAAATCAGTCTGGGGAGAATTGACTTCTTTATAATTTTGAGTCTTCATATTAAAAGTTATTTTTAAAATATTATACTGCTTTTACTAGTATACTACTACTTCTGTATTTTTACAATACAGAATTAGCTCATGTATTTTGACCTTTTATTCAATAACCTTGACAACTAGTGATATCTTCTAATAATTTATATAGAAATTGTTTTTCAGGTTTTTACATACATAGGCATGTCTTCTATAAAACAAGATTAATCAAATCAGGGATTGATTTGCCTAGAAGCTGCCTTGTTGATGCAATTCAGTGTTGGATTAGGATGCCAGGGCACCTCTCCTTCTTTGTAGAGATCACTTTTTGCCACATTAGCCCCAAGACCGGGTTCACGTTTATGCTCAGCTTTGCAGCTTTTTAGCACCTCTACTGGAAGAAGAAGCCAACAGGCAATACTAGAATTGTCAGAAACTTCTAGAGGAAATATGGCCCCAAATACTGCCTACATCTTTCTCTTAATTTCTTTAGTATTTCAAGCATAATTTTCAGCCTTCAAATAACTTAATATTACAAATTATGAGACAAATCAAATTTATGTGTTACCAGATAGAACACATGAAAAGATCATAGTGTCCTATATGTGATATTCTTGCCCAATTCCAATGGTGAGTCAAATCATGAGAAAACACTTGAAATGAAAAACATGAGACATTTTGCACAATGACTAGCTTGTAATCTTCAATACTGTCATGATGAGGTAATCATTTCTATACATTCTAGGTGATCAGTGGTATCCTTTTTCTAGAATGGCTAGGTGTAAAAGGTGAGGTCAAGTTTACAGCTTCTAAAATCACACAATCCTCCATATCTTGCAGAAATCCTTTAAATTCATAGGCAATGAGCTCTCTGGAAATATATGTGTCACAAAGGAAAATTCTTTCATTAAAAATAATTTGCTGAATGACTTTTTATATAAATTCACAAGGCAGAAAAAGAAAAATAAAATACGGCAATGTTTTGTTCTTTTTGTTGCTGTTTGTTTGTTTATTTTCCAAGATATTTAGTCAGTAATTTCTTAGAAAGGTCTCCATGAGAATTTTCAACTTTTTCACAAGTTTCCTAGCTTGGGATGAATTAGAGACTGCAGGTCTGACTGCTTTTCAATAATAGTTATCCCATGCTCTGGTAGCCTCTGGCACACTGTGTCTGACTCCTTACTATGTGACAAAGAGGGATCCAACCTCTAGATGCTTCTCCAAACATGAAAAATCCTGGAATCCATGGAAGGAAATCAGCTAGGGTTAACTAAGTCAAAACAGCAACCACTGAAGATGACATTCATTTTCACACACAAAAAAATGAATCAACACAGAAATACTTTTATCTAGGCATAGAAAGTGTTGGAATGTATACAAAATCAACAGCAAAGAAAGTAACTTGTTTACTAAGAAAATCAAGGAGATTTTCTTCTATGGAACATTTACATGAACTCAAAGTTCCCAAAATTACATAAGAAATGATCAGATTCAATCTTCTGGGAGCAAAGATAAACAAATAAACAAAGTGCAGTGCAATTGACAATGATGATGCTGGAGTGTGCAACAAAAATTATTAAGTCATAAGACAAATGAATCTTGACCCCTAAGATTCTGAAAACATTTGATCTCATCAATTCTTTATTGACAGAGTTTCTTAAATGCTAATGGTTATTTAGGTCAATATTGAGTTAATCATGATAGGTGATCAATCAATTAATAGCAGTAGCAGATGTGAATATCTTGTAAGTATTATGGCATTAGTAATATAAAGCTTTTGATCTTTAAAGTGAAGGACTAGCAGGCCAAATAGTTATGAAATATGTTTAACAGTTCAGTGTTAGAAACAATGTTTAACCAGAGGGACAGTCCATTTGAAAGTGTTTCCTGAAAAAACCTTATTTCAAATGAAAAAGTATATTACATACCTTTAATTAATATTTCTCTTATATTAAAATTAGAAAGGCCTAAGAAATTTACAAGCAGAGTAATTTCAAATTACATATTAAAGAAAGGAAAACATTTTATCGTTGCTCTTTTCTGACAAGAAATATTTTTAAATCATAAGATAATTTATAAAAAATCAATTTTTATTATAAAATAAAATGAGTGCTATGTAGAAAATTCAGAGCGTAAAGAAGCTAAATTATAATGATTTTACCATCTAGAGATAATTAATGAAAGCATTGTATTTTGTTAGGGAAAATGAACCTATTGATATCTTGCAATATTATTTTGTGAGGGAGACTCTTTAAATTTATTGCCTTTTCACGTTCATGGCTTCTTTCCCTTGTGACTCATTATTACCTATTTCTTAGAAATGTGACTCTTTGGGTTTCCCTGGTGGCGCAGTGGTTGAGAGTCTGTCTGCCGATGCAGGGAACACGGGTTTGTGCCCCGGTCCGGGAAGAAACCACATGCCATGGAGCAGCTAAGCCCGTGAGCCATGACTGCTGAGCCTGCACGTCCAGAGCCTGTGCTCCCCAACGGGAAAGGCCACAATAGTGAGAGGCCCGCGTATTGCAAAAAAAAAGAAAGAAATGTTAGTCTTTGTGAAATAAGCTATTGTCTGAGATATTTGATATCCACCAACCCACTCCCTGCCCATGCCTTAGTAGAGAACAATGCTTTGGGAGAGGAGAGTGATAAAAGCTGAGACTCAGAGAAGATTGAAATTGATATTCTATGTTTCTTTGGGAATCTCATGTTTGCCTATATGATCCAGACTAAAAAGAAAACATGACTTCCATGTGTATTATCCCTTTGCTTTTATTATTAAAGATGAATGGCATATTCAAAATTCAAAGTGACATATTCAAAAAGTAATTAGGGGCACAATTGGAGATATTTGCCTTGTTGATAACAGCAGACTAGAGAAACCATAGCAAATCCTCTGCTGAGGAAATTGATCAAAATATTTAAAGAGTAAAAATATGCATGGATAAATAATGAATTATTATAGAGATCATTATCTGGATGGGGAAGAGTTACTGAGTGAAGAGGAGTGGCTAAAGCAGGTCAGTCAGTTTCCTAACTAGAGCACTTTTACACTTGGCTTGTCATCTGAGAATATAGGGGAGAGCTGGAAACCTCTGGGGAATATATTGTCAAAGGGACTATAACTCAATTCTGAATTATTTTGATCCCCCAAATAAAATTAATTGAGTTGGCCTAAGATTGCTAGTAACAAGGTACCAGGAATACACAATACTCTCTCTTTAAGAAAATAATACCCTAGGCCTCATAATTTCTATAAATAATTTTGAAAAGACAACGCCTATACAGTCTACAAAGACTGTAAGAAAAGAAAAAGAAGGACATTGTATAATGATCAAAGAATCAATCCAAAAAGAAGATATAAAAGTCATAAATATATATGTACCTAACATAAGAGCACCTAAATACATAAAGCAAATATTAACAGAGATAAAAGGGGATATTGACAGTAACATGATAATAGTATGGGACTTTAACATCCCACTTTCTTCTAGGTTGTCCAACATATTGGAAAATTTTCTAGAAACATACAGCCTACCAAAATTGAGTCAAGAAGAAACAAATAATTTTAATGGACCAATCGCTCAAAATAAAATAGAATCTGTAATAAAAAAAAAAATAAGTCCCTGCAAACAAAAGTTCAGGACTGGAGGACTTTACTGGGGAATTATTCCAAACATTAGAGAATAAGTAATACCTATCCTTCTGAAACTATTCCAAATATTTGCAGAGAAAGGAAGGCTTCCAAACTCATCCTCTAAGGGCAGCATCACCCTGACACAAAAACCAGAAAAAGATATCACAAAAAAAGAAAATTATAGGCTAGTATCACTGATGAACATAGATGTAAAAATCTTCAAAAAATGATAGTAAACCAAACTCAACAATACAGTAATAGGACCATACACCTATGACCAAATGAGGTTTATCCCAGGGATGTAAGGATGGTTCAATATCCGCAAATCAATCAATGTGATAACATTAACAAAGTGAAAAACAAAAATCATATGTTCATCTCATTAGATGTGGAAAAAGCCTTTGACAAAATTCAACAATAATTTATGATAAAAACTCTCAACAAGATGGGTATAGAGGAACATTTCTCAACATACTAAAGGTCATATATGATAACCCCACAGCTAACTTTATACTCAATGGTGAAAAGCTGAAAGCATTTCCTCTAAGATCAGAAGCAAGACAAGGATGTCCATCTCAACACTTTTACTCAACTTAATATTGAAAGTATAAGCTACACTAATCAAATAAGAAAAATAAATAAAAGAATACAAGTTGGAATGAAGAAGTAAAACTGTCACTGTTAGCAGATGACATGATACATACATAGAAAATATTAAAGAAACTACAAAAAACTATTAGAGCTCATCAATGGATTTGGTAAATGTGCAGGATACCAATCTAATAAACAGAAATCTGTTGCATCTCTATATACTAACAACAAATTAACAGAAAGAGAAATTAAGAAGACAATCCCATTTACAAGAATAGAATGCTTAGGAATAAGTCTAACCAAGGAGGTACAAGACCTGTACTCAAAAAGCTATAAGATGCTGTTGAAAAAAATTGAAGAAAGCATAAACAAATGGAAAGACACAGTGTGTACTTGGATTAAAAGAATTAATATTGTTAAAATGACTATACTATCCAAGGCAATCTACAAATTCAAAGAAATCCCTGTCAAAATGCCAATGGTATTTTTCACAGAACTAGAATATACAATTCTAAAATTTGTATGGAAACACAAAAGTTCCTAAATACTCAAATCAATTATGAGAAAGAAAAACAAAGCTGGAGGTATCATACTCCCTGATTTCAAACTATACCACAAAGCTACAAAACAATCAAAACAGTATGGCACTGGCAAAAAAACAGGCACATAGACTAATGAAACAGAATACAGAGCCCAGAAATGAACCCCCATTTAATGGGCAATCAATTTAGGACAAAGGAGACAAGAATACACAATAGGGAAAAGACAATCTCTTCAATAAGTGGTGTTGAGAAAACTAGACAGCTACATGCAAAAGAATCAAACTGGACTACTCACTCACACCATGCACAAAAATAAATTCAAAATAGATTAAAGACTCAAAGTAAGACCTTAAGCCACACAGTCCCTATAAGAAAACACAGTCAATACACTCTTTGACACTGGTCTTAGTAATATTTTATTGGCTATGTCTCCTCAGGTAAGAGAGACAAAAGCAAAAATAAACAAAAGGGACTAGATTGGGCTTCCAGGGTGCTGCAGTGGTTGAGAGTCCGTCTGCCGATGCAGGGGACATGGGTTCGTGCCCAGGTCCGGGAAGATCCCACATGCCGCGGAGCAGCTGGGCCCATGAGCCATGGCCACTGAGCCTGCACGTCCGGAGCCTGTGCTCCACAATGGGAGAGGCCACAACAGTGAGAGGCCCGTGTACCACAAAAAACAAAAACAAAAACAAACAAACAAAAAAAGGGACTAAATTAAACTAAAATGATGGAAACTATCAGCAAAACAAAAGACCAGCTACTTTGAGAGAAGATATTTGCAAACAGTATATCTGATAAGGGGTTAATATACAAAAATATAGAAATATCTCATATAATGCCAAAAATCAAATAACCTAATTAAAGAATGGGCAGAGGATCTGAATAGACATTTTTATAAGGAAGACATACAGATGGCTAACTGACACATGAAAAATGCTCAACATCACTAATCATCAGGGAAATGCAAATCAAAACCACAATGAGATACTACCTCACATATGGTACAATAGCCGCTATAAAGAGGACAACAAATGACAAGTGTCAGCCGGGATGTGGAAAAAAGGGAACACTTGTGTACTTTTAGTGGGAATGCAAATTGGTGCAGCCATTATGGAAAACACTATGGAGAATATCAAAAAGTTAAAAATAAAACTACCATATAATCCAGGAATTCCACCCCTTGGGATTTTCCCAAAGAAAAGAAAAGCTCAAATTAGTAATGATATATACACCTCTATGTTCATTGCAACATGATTTACAGTAGCCAAAATATGGGAGCAACCTGAGTGCCCACTGATAGAAGAATAGATAAAGAAGATCTGGTGTATATATATAAATATATGGTATACATATATAATGGAATATTACTCACCCATTAAAAAATTGAAATCTTGCCATTTGTGACAACATGGATAAACCTAGAAGATATTATGCTAAATCAAATAGGTCATACAGAGAAAGACAAATGCTGTATGATTTCACTTTATATGTGGAATCTAAAAAACAAATCTAAAACAAAAACAAATCTAAAAAAAACAAATCTAAAAAACAAAACAAACACAACAAAATACATAGATACAGAGGAGAAACAGGTGGTTGCCAGAGGCATGGGGAGTGAGGAGAGGAGAGAAATAGGTGAGGGAGATAAAGAGGTACAAGCTTGCAATTGCAAAATAAATGGACCATGGAAATGAAATATACAGTGTGGGAAATATATGGTAATCAATCATGACTGAGTTGCTGTGGTGATCAGTTTGAAATGTATAGGACTATAAAATCACTGTGTTGTGCAACAGGAACTAAAAAAATAAAAAAATCCTAGCCCTCATACTATTTCTGTAAACAGTTTTGTAAAGACAATGCGCAGTATACAACCAAAAATAACCAAACACATCTGGAGACAAGATAGCATTAATAATATAACCAATATAAGCAATAGAAAATATAAACAGACCAATAGAACTACTTAGTATTGACATTGTCATGCACAGGTACTAATCATGGTGCTCAATTTTAGAGGGAATATGATGATGTTGAAACAAGACTTGATCTATCCAATCCTTCCCCCTAAACTGATAAATGAAGTAGGATAGCAAAAAGGAAAAAAACTCCAGATAATATCTTCAATGAAACTAAGTGATAATATTATTATAAAGATATCAGATTAATAGATGAAGAGGCCAATCCATCAAGAGTAACTACAAAGTTCTCTTTACCTTCAAAAACAGGTCCCACACTTTAATTGAGTACTCAGTTGATAGATCTGTGATAACAGTTGAAACTGAGTTAAACCTTGAAGTTTTCTTTATTACTATGTCTAGCAGGGGATGGAAGCAAAGAATGAGTATGATAAGGCAAACTGGGCCTTCAGAATCTCAGAAATTATTCAGAGACATGTAAAGTTTTACACTGAGAAGAAATTGTTCACCAGAAAATAGAAACTCTTCAGACCAACAACTCTGGGATTGAAGGAGAGAGATTTGGTTATTGGTGGTGGGGAATACGAAGAGACATATCTCTGAAAGTATTGAAGACATGTTCTTACTGAGAGATCATTTTCTTGAATATTTTAAGATCATGAAAGAAATCTCACTCCTGTGTATATATCCAAAAGAAATGAAATCAATTTTCTTGAAGAGATATCTGCACTCCCATGTTCATTGCAGCCACGGTATGGAAACAACCTAAATGTCTTTAATGGATGAATAAATAAAGAAAGTATGGTAAACATATAAAATGGAATAGTATACAGCCATTCAAAATAAGGAAATCCTGCCATATGCAACAACATGGATAGACCTTGAGGGCACTATGCAAAATGAGATAAGTCAGAGAGAGAAACACAAACACAAATATCATATATCATTTATACGTGAAATCTAAAAAAAAACAAACAAACAAAAAGCTAATTTTGGGGACTTCCCTGGCAGTCCAGTGGTTAAGACTCTGCACTTCCACTGCCTGCAGCATGGGTTTGATCCTGGTTGGGGAACTAAGATCCCACATGCCATGCAGCATGGACAAAAAATTAAAAAAATAAAAATTAAAAATAATTTTAAAATGCTAATTTCATGGAAACAGAATAGAATGGTGTTTGTCAGGGACTGGGGATAAAGAAATGAGATGAGGTAGGTCAAAGGGTAAAAACCTTTAGTTATGAGTAATAATGCCTCAGGATCTAATGTACAGCACAGTGATTACAGTAAATAATACGGTATTGTATACCTGAAAGTTGTTGAGAGTAGATGCTAAGCATTCTCACCACCCCCCCATACACAAAGCTAACTATGTGAAGTGATGGATACATTAATTAACTTGTTCTTGGTAATCATTCTATAATGTATATGGATACCAAATCATCAAGTTGTACACTTTAAATATACACAAGTATATTTGTCAATTATTCCTCAATAAAGTTGGAAAAAATTAAAAATGAGCCCTCCAGCAGTGAGGCTGGTAAAGTTAGCCAGGCTTATCTCATTCCCTATAAAGGAATTTCAGTCTAATCATAGATAAAAATCCAAAATCAAGCTGCATAGAACACTACAAAAATAAAAGTATATATTCTGTATTGGTAAAATCAATCCAAAGCAGATAAAATCAAGACATGTCTAATAAAACTACTGAAACTTACATTTTAAAAATCACCTTTGCATATGGGCAAAAAGATAAAATTTCTTATAACTGAAAGCAATCCATATCCATCGGACTTTTTGTAATAGTACTTTATTATCTGGAGGCAATAGATTTCCATGTTTAAGATATTCAAAGAAAGAATGATGTAAAAGAATTTAATATCCAACGAAAGAATATCCAATGAAAGATATTCAATGAAAGAATTTAATATCCAATGAAATTGACTTTCAAGAATTTAATATCCAATGAAAGAATTTAATATCCAATGAAATTGACTTTCAAGTATAAAGAAAACAGAGTTATGAATATATGAGAACTCAGGGAATATTTATTTTATGTGTCCTTAATGAATCAATTAGAGAATGGTGTTCAGAAAACCAACAGACAAGAGAATTTTCCATGTACATTCTTTTGTGAATATTGTATGTAATTAAACATAGAACTTATATGAAAACATGAAGTTAATAGTGACAAAACAGTTTTGTCACTGTTGAATGACATAACATTATAAAATAATACAGTAAATAAAAGTAGAGGCAGACACATGGAAAGCAGTAAAATCCTTGTTGATAATTCAAAAAGAGTCATGTACCAAAATGTTCATTGCAGCTCTATTTACTATAGCCAGGACATGGAAGCAACCTAAGTGTCCATCATTCAATGAATGGATAAAGAAGATGTGGCACATATATACAATGGAATATTACTCAGCCATAAAAAGAAATGAAATTGAGCTATTTGTAGTGAGATGGATGGACCTAGAGTCTGTCATACAGAGTGAAGTAAGTCAGAAAGAGAAAAACAAATACCGTATGCTAACACATATATATGGAATCTAAGAAAAAAACAATGTCATGAACCTAGGGGTAAGACGGGAATAAAGACACAGACCTACTGGAGAATGGACTTGAGGATATGGGGAGGGGGAAGGGTAAGCTGTGACAAAGTGAGAGAGTGGCATGGACATATATACACTACCAAACGTAAAATAGATAGTTAGTGGGAAGCAGCCGCATAGCACAGGGAGATCAGCTCGGTGCTATATGACCACTTAGAGCGGTGGGATAGGGATGGTGGCAGGGAGGGAGACACAAGAGGGAAGAGATATGGGAACATATGTATATGTATAACTGATTCAGTTTTTTATAAAGCAGAAACTAACACACCATTGTAAAGCAATAATACTCCAATAAAGATGTAAAAAAAAAAAAAAGACTACTTGTTCAAACATATCCTGGGAGAAAGGAAGGCAGGAAAATGACACCAGACAGCAACAGGCAGTACCCACAAAAGAAGTAATAGGAGAAGATAAACTGTGCTTGCCACAATAAGAAAATTTAAAACAATATTGAGAAATTCGGAAGAAAATTCTCCAAACAATGACTTAAAATGAAAATATAGAAATAAAATCTTAAGTAACTATATTAAAAACATTGTGGGTGGTAAGAAATATAGAAGCTTTAGGCAGAAGGAACAAAACATATGGGCTTACAATCCCAAAAGAAGAGAGCTGTAAAATTAGGTCAGTTGCAGTATTTGAAAAATCAATGGCTGAGAACTTGCTGAATCTAACAGAAAGTATTGAATTAAAGTTTCTAGAAGGCCAGCCCAGCAGCCCCAAGCACAACTGGTGGAACATACAGATGAGAGAGAGAGAGAGAACACAAACTAATGACCTCCAAGGGGATAGAAAGAAAATTGACATCCCCATTAAAAAAATAAATAAATAAGATAATGGTGGTAGAAAAAAAAATAAAAACATGCCAATCTGGAATTCAAACTTATCTCAAATATATTTCCCTAATGAGGATGGAAGAAGAAAATTTCAGATAACAAAATGGGAGGCAATCTGTGACCCACAGAACTGTCCTAAAGGAAACACTGAAGGGTGTTTCTGTCATGGAAGAAAGATAAAATGAGAGGGAAAGTTCACAAGATGGAAACGAGCAGAAAGCAATGAAAAACATAATTGTATGTGGACATATTGTCCTCAAATGTGGGTCCCTAACCTCACGTCACAGTGTTCATACCAGGGTTCTCCTTGGCAGCCTGTTCCCAAACCCTCAAAACCACCATAGCATACCTTTCTGTTTCCTCCTGGTGAGAAAATGCTTTTCTTTTTTTTTATTTTTGATCTGAGTCATGAGAATTGTTACAACCCACATTTTGTAAAAATGTGGTGATATTCTATTAATATTATCAGCACAGTCAATAATAGGGATTTCTTCTGCACTTCAGTTATTACTCTCCACAACTGCTACAGTGAGATCAACTATGATTGATTTTCCTATTTTACAGGGATTGCATTAATGTGCCAAATGGTGGGAGAATTTTCCAAGCCTATCTGTAGTCTTTGATGCACAGTTAGTATAGGAAAATATAGGAACTGAATTTCTAGACTGCCGTCAGCTGGATGAAGTCTTTTGTCAGAGCACTGCCTGATAGAAATGGATATCTCTTACACTTATATACCAACACAATTTCATGTCAGATACTGATTTGTTGCCATTGGATGTTCACCTTTTCTGAAATTATAGAGAGCTTCCATTTCAAATTGTACACGATATCAGAAATACAAAAATTTCTCCTTCTTTCTTCCAGATGAACTTTTTCTTCATCAAATACATGACTGAATGGTATCAAGAAACAGTTTTCCTCTAAGCAAAAGTAGAATAGATTGTAATATGTGAAGTGAGCTTTGCTGCTTTAAAGAATAATGCTTTTGTTATTAGGTCCATGCTAGGAGCTTAATTATCTAACAATTCACTCAGAGAAGAGGAATAATAAGATAAAGGAAATGTTCCTTATTGAACATGATTTTAATTTCATTCCTCTATGGTGCTTTTCCCTTCCAACAGAAAGACATTAGATCAGTCACTGAGGTGATTACCATCTATGCCTTAAGCACAAAGACATTATATCTTACCAAACATCACCCAAGATAACATATGAGGTTGTAATTTTTCATCAACAATAAAGATTTCAAAACAAAAATTATCAACTAGTATGAATTGATAATTTAATTATTTTACCTTTGCTAATCATATCTTAATTTAGCATCAGAAAAAATACAATATTTCAGGTATATTAGATTTCCCGGCCACTTTATTTCCACTGAAGGGTTCATTCCAGTCTTTGTACAGCAGGTAAAGCTCTGTTTTCCTCCCTTATATAGGGAAGTAGGTTCTGTCAGGCATGTATTTGGTTCCTTTGTCCTGTCATAGAAGCTTCCAGTTCCTTTACAGTGACAGAGAAGGGAAATAAAGAGTTAGATTATTGAACCTATAAAGACCAGTCTAATACATAATGTCTATCATATTGGAAGATCATTTAAAATATATAAATTTGAAGAGTTAATAAGAATCTCTAAATACACTATGGTCTGTGGTTTTCACAACACCCTTGTGCAGTTTACACTATTATTCCTTCATGCCTTCAGTCCTCATCCTCCTCAGTCGTAGGAGAGACATGACTGTTCATATATGTTTCATCACCATTCTCTAATAATGCAAAATTAAGATGATTGCATATTCAGGCTTCAGAACACTTTAGAATGTTTTATTTCACAAAAGCATATGAAAACGTATAGCGTTTTTGATTTCCATGCTAGAACACTCTGCATGATGATCTTGCTTCTTGATATATATGATATATCTGTATATGGAATATATGCTCCTTCTTGAAAGTAACTACTGTCTCAGTTTGAAACTTGTATCCACAGAGAATTGCTCGAGCAAACATAGAGTCCTCTCTACCTTAATTCCTGTCTATATTCTTTATCTTATTAAAAAATCAAAGCAGAGAATTAACTACATGATATTTTTTTTGGAGAGGTTGTTTGTTTTTGTGAGAGTTTTTGGTTCCTTGAGGTGCTACTTTTACTGATTTGGGGTTTGGCATTTTGCCCTCAACTTCCACAGAGGCACACACAAGAATCATGCATCCACATATAATGTGTATTTATGCTGGGGATGCTGTTTTGGTTGTTGTCTACAACATCACAGTTTGTCTCTTTTAGGAGGACTCAAGGGAGTAACTTCCCTTCAAATCTCTGTGTTCCTTTCCTCAAAAAATGGTTTGTTCTTGTGAGGACGTATTTTATTTGCTCTTCTGTCTAGAACAGTTATTTAAGACCTTATGATAGTTCCCATCTTATTAACCTTTACCATGTGTTTCTCTCATTTTTTTAGCCTCGTAACATACTTTAGACATTTCTATAAGTATTCAAAAATCTGACATGCAGATGAAAATATATAACACACCATCACCTTCATTACACTGTTGGAATAAGTAAGTCTCAGAGAAATTATTGAACGCATTTTTTTTAATCATGGTGGAGCTACCATGATTAACTCAACCTAGATTCTAAAATTTAGCATCTTATTCTTCTGCCTAGGGAGCTGGAAAAGAGTCACCACAAAACTAGCAAAAAAAGAAGGCTGGATAACCTACAAAACTGTAACATACTCTGAAGCTACCTGAGAGCTGAGGTTACAGGAGACCTTAGCCAAAGCACAGAAGTAAGGAGTGGCTGATATACATATGGGTGAAAAGAAATCAGCTAAAATTTCAATGACTGTTTGCTAGCAAGGCAGAAAAGAGACGCTGGAAGCTGAGACACAGGGAAGTTAATACTCACTTGTAGTCTCTTTTCCATGGACCTCCACTGGATGCTCCCAAGAGAGATAAGGGACAGAGCTGAGAACCAGACAGTGTCTCCGTGTGTGGGGCAGATGTGCAAGGAGCAGCTACTCTTGCAAGAAAGGAAGAAGGCTACACCACTCCCTCCTGCTCCCTTCTTTCACATAAAGCAATCAAATTCAGCCTCTAGAGGAGAAGTAGGCAACTTTGTCATACCTAAGACCCAGGTAAAGGCCCACTGTTGATGTGGATGGCAGAGAAAAATCACTTTAGACCTAAGGAAAAAAACAGGAAATACTCTGTGACCCAGCACCTAAGTCAACACCATCCAAAGTCTCTTGCCAGGAAGGGAGAAGTAGGAAAATCTCCCACCAAAAATACTAGGGACTAGGCAGAGGGGAAGTAATGATGAATCTCACCCTCAAGGAGCAGGAACATAAGGACCAACAAACACTGTGGATGGTCCAGGACAACCTACCATGTCCCTGCCTTCCACTGTCAAGCAATGATCAAAAAGCAGCAAGAGATTATGCCTTCCAGTTTGGCATGCAGAGTTTGAAGGTCATTATTCCTCACAGCAAGAAAAAAATCTCAACAACCTCTTTAGATCCATCAGAGAATTGAAGTTATAGGGCTGCCCTGAGTGTTGGAAAGACAGGTGAATAGAGAACCACAGATTATCAGGAACACAAGCTCATGATCAGAAGTCAGCTGTTAGTACCTGTAGGAACACCTCAACTGTGATCCATGAATTGCTGGACGCTCTGTGTGGAAGAGACTGAGAGTTAAAAAACAAAGTTTATGTGAACAATCAATATGTCTCTCAACAGGCAAATGAATGAAAACCAGTGGTATAGCCATATAAGGGAATATTATCGGTAATAAAACGAAATGAGCTACCAATTCATGAAGAAATGGATGAAACTTAAAAACATGTTGCTAAGAAAAAGAAGTCAATATGAGAAACTAAGTACTGTATGATTCCAAGTATATGACATTCTAGAAGAAGCAAAAACTAAGGAGACAGTAAAAGTATCAGTGGTTTCCCAGGATATGGGGAAAAGGAGAAAGAGATGAATAAGTGGAAGGTCAGGAGGTTGTAGATCAGGACAACTGTTCTGATACCGTGATAACAGATACAGGTTGTTATACATTTTATCAAAACTCACAGAAAATGCAACACAAAGATTGAACCCTAACGTAAACTAAGAACATTAGTTAATAATATGTACCTGTCAATTTTAATAAATGTAACAGAAAAATGCAAGATGTAAAAAATGAGAAAACTGTGTGGGGGTGAGTGGGATTGGAGGTATATGGAAACTGTGCTTTCTGCTCAATTTTTCTGTAAATCTAAAGCCACCCTGAAAAACAAAGCCTATTAATTAAAAATAAAGTAAAAAGCAGCATCAGTCTACTGCTGGGAGCAATAGAGTAGAGATAGACTCATTCTTGGGTACAGATGTACTGAAGGGAAATATAAAAGCTGAGGCTAGAGCACAGACACGAAAAATCCTATGGACTCTCACCTCACCCTAGGCACAAGGTATTGTTTTTTTAAAAAAAATGAAGCCTACAGTGCTTCATGGTTAATTAATGGTCAACTAATCTATGACAAATTAGTCAAGAATATAGAGTGGGGAAAAGACAGACTCTTCAATGAATGGTGTGGGGAACACTGAACAGCTACATGCATAAGAATCAAATTGGACCACTTTCTCACTCCACATACAAAATAAGCTCAAATGAATTAAAGACTTAAATGTAAGACCTGAAAACATAAAACTCCTAGAAGAAACTGGAGGCAGTATTCTATTTAACATCAGTCTTAGCAGTGTTGTTTTTTTTTTTTTTTTTTGGAATTGACCATATAAGCTTGGGTTTACTTCTAGGTTCTCTATCCTGTTCCATTGATCTATGTGTCTGTTTTTGTACCAGTGCCATACTGTTTTGATTACAGTAGCTTTGTAGTATAGTCTACAATCAGGACCTGTGATACCTCCAAGTTTGTTCTTCTTTCTTGAGATTGCTTTGCTATTTGGGCCTTTTGTGTTTCTGCACAATTTTTTTCGGGATATCTGCCTCCTCAAGCAAGGGAAACAAAATTAAAAATAAACAAAAGGGACAACCTAAAAGAACTTTGCACAGTGAAGGAAACTATCAACAAAATGAAAGGCTGCCTACAGAATGGGAGAAGTTATTTGCAAATGATATATTTAATAAAGGATAATAACCAAAGCAAATAAAGAACTCATACAACTCAGCATCAAAAAGCAAACAACCTGATTAAAACACAGGCAGAAGGGCATTTTTTTTAAAAAGAAGAAATATAGATGGCCAACAGGCAGATGAAAAGATCCTTGACATCACTAATCATCAGGGAAATACAAATCAAAACCACCAGGAGATACCACCTCACACCTGTCAGAATGGCTATCATCAAAAAGACAACAAATAGTAAGCATTAGTGAGAATGTTGTGAAAAGGGAACCCTCATGAACTGTTCGTGAGAATGTATATTGTGCAACCACTATGGAAAACAGTGTGGAGGTTTCTCAAAACATTAAAAATAGAACTGCCATATGTTCTAGCAATTTCGCTTCTGGGTATTTACCTAAAGAAAACAAAAATACTAATTCAAAAAAGTATATGCACACCAGTGTTCATTGCAGTCTTTTTTTACAATAGCCAAGATATGAAAGGAACCTAAGTGTCCATCAATAAATAGAAGGATAAAAAAGATACAGTGTACACACACACACACACACACACACACACACACACACACAATGTAATATTACTCAGCCACAGAAAATTAAATCTTGTCATTTGTGACAACATGGATGGATATCAAGGGTATTATGCTAAGTAAGATAAGCCAGACAGAAAAAGAAAAAAACTGTATGATTTCACTTGTGGAATCTAAAAAAAAAACAAAGAGCAAAAGAAATAGAAATAGAAACAGATTCATAGATAGGTAGAACAAACAAACTGGTGGTTGTCAGAGGGGAGTGGGTGGGTATTTGGATGAAGAGGTTGAAAGGTACAAACTTCCAGAGAGAAAATAAGCCATGGGGATGTAATATACACTGTAAGGTATATGGTCAATGATATTGTAATAACTGTGTATAAGGACAGATGGTTACTAGACTTGTCATGGTGATCATTTCCTAATGTATGCAAATATTAAATCACTATTTTGTTTACCTGAAACAATTTTAAAAATTAAGAAAAGTAAATTGACAGATTCTCATAAAAACTATATAAAAGGAAACAAGAAAATAAGATGTATGACAATGCCAGTACAGTTTGGGAGGGAGCAATTAGAAGTACACTATTATAAAGTTCTTACATTATACATGAAGCAGTATAATAACTTGAATGTGGTTGGTTATACATTAAAATTTTATGTTGTAAACTGTATGACTACACCAAAAATATTAGAAAAAATGGTGTAGCTAATTAGCCATCAAGGGGAAAAATGGATCACAAAATCAAATATTCAATTAATCTAAAAGCAAACAGAAAATGAAAAAAGAAACAAAATAGATAAAAACAAAACAAAATGAAAAATTAGCAAAACAGTAGACTTAAATTCAACAGTATCAATAAATAACTTAAATGTAAATGTATAAACACATCAGTTAAATGACAGAATTTTTTATATTGAGTTATAAAGCAAGACCAAACTATATATAGTTACAATACATTTTCTTTAAATTTATAGCTATAATGTTACAAATTTTAAAAGATATACCAAAATAAATATACCTTATTTTAACACTAACCAAGGAAAGCTGGAGTAGCTGGACTTCATAACAAAGAAAGTGCCAGGGGTAATACAACCAAGAGAAGGGGGCTCACTCTAGGAAGCTAATCGTCCTGTGTATCACATAATAGCAGAGCTTCAAACACACGAAGCAAAACTACAGAACTGAAGAGATCACAGGCGTGTCCACAATTCAGGTTGGAGCTGTCAACACTCTCCTCAGTCATCAGCAGAGAACTTTGATAGAGTTACTAAGAATAAAGGAAACACTAACCCTGTACCCCCATACTCCACTCAACAACAGCAGACTCACACGCATTCGTTCAGCGGAACGTTCCCAATACAGACCACAGCTTAAAATTGAAAACTTTAAAAACCGTGAATCTTTGTGTCCATATCTAGCATATATTTGACCACAATAAAATTGAACTTGAAATCAGTAACAGAAAAGGTATCTGGAAAATAGGCAAATATTTGGAAATTGTTTAAACAATGCACCCCTAAGTAACCCTCATGTCTACACAAAACCCAGTACACAGACATGTATGGTACATTTCCTCATAATTTTCACACATTGAGAGAAATGCACAACAGACTATTAGATAAACTTACAGATAGTACAATAATACTATTTAGCAGTAAAAATAACCAACTACTGAAATATGCAGCGATAAGTATAGGTCTTAACGTATTCTGGTAAAGGAAAAGAAGCTAGACTTTAAAAAGTGCATAGTTAATAGCTCCATTTATATTTTAGTTTGGAAAAATATACAATAGGGTCAGAAAACAGGTAAGTAGCCACCAGTGACGGGGTCGGGGGGAGGGGGCTGGGGAGAGGGACTGTATGCAAAGGAAAGAAAGGGAAAATTTTAGGGTAAAGATTTGAAATGCGTACCTTGATTGCCGTGGTACTTATATCACTATATGCATTTGCCAACATTCATAGCACAGTGCATTAAAAATGTGGAAGTCATATGAAGCAGGAAACTGTGCAAAGGTTAATGTATGCAAACTGTATCTTAAGAAATCTAACTTAAAAACAATGAAGTCTCTTTCAGTCTGCCCTACCATGGAATAAGCTAGACCTTTGTACCTGGGGAACAAAACAGAACTTCTGTGGGGGATGGCATGGGACATCTTTAACGTTTTTCTTTTTTTTTTTTTTAATTTTCCCATAGATACAATGGTAAAACTAAACTTATGGATAAAGCTTATGAATAAAAGCAATTTTATTCTAAGGCAACACGAGTGTTTCTTTGCAATGAATACAGTTAGCAAAGCAAAATAACTAAACTTGATTTTTTTGTTGCTTTTGGAAGAGTTAAATATTTATGCAGCAAAAAATATTTCCAAACCTTGAGAAGTAGATGTTAAATTTCAAAAGCACTCAAGATTTTCAATTTTAAGAGTACGTCAGCAATGCATCTCAGTTGCTTTTCCAGAAGCTGCAGTCTTTCTTTGATGACTCTGGCACTTCATATGGCTAAATATCTTAAATTATATTATTATAGTGTGTATTTCCTAAGAACATGCATTGAAATCTGTTAAAATTAAAAGGATCTCCTAAGACATAGTTAGTTTTGTTTGGTATCTTGCATCGAACTAAGTCTAATGAGGGCAAAATTATATATGAACTTCATGAGTCAGTGACCAAAACAGCAATATAAAATACTTAATTTTCAAATATGAATTATTTGAAGATGTCAATATTCTAAATTTAATGTGATTTTAAGTTCATTGGTGGGTCATTTTGCCAGTTAATTGTTTCATGAAAAAAATATAGCTACAAATTTCATCTCCCTTCTAGTAACACCATTGCAAATGCATCCAGATTCAAGCAAAAGGGGATCCTCCCTGTACAAATAAATGTCCTTAATGTTCATCACATAGGCTCAGCAGCAGAAAGGTCAGAGGTCCTAGGAAATGGTGTTTAGTCAACTTATTTCTGGTCTTATAAACCTCAGGACATTGTTATATAAATGTATAGCTCCTCCATATAGCTTTTTTAAACCACTTTTTAAAAATTGAAGTATAGTTAATTTACAATGTCATATTAGTTTCAGGTGTACAGCAAAGTAATTCAGTTATACATATATATATATATTCTTTTTCAAATTATTTTTCATTACAGGTTATTACTAGATATTGAATATAGTTCCCTGTGCTATACAGTAGGTCCTTGTTGTTTATTTTAGATACAGCAGTGTGTATGTGTTAATCCCAAACTCCTAATTTACCTCCTCATCCACCCCCGCTATCCCCTTTGGTAACCATAAATTTGTTTCCTATGTCTGTGTGTCTATGATAATCTCTAGGTCCATCCATGTTGCTGCAAGTGGCATTATTTCATTATTTTTTAAGGCTGAGAAGTATTCCATTGTATATATGTACCACATGTTCTTTATCCATTCCTTATCCATGTTCGATGGACATTTAGGTTGCTTCCATGTCTAGGCTATTGTAAATAGTGCTGCTATGAACATTGGGGTGAACGTATCTTTTTGAATTAGAGTATTCTCCAGATATTTGCACAGGAGTGGGATTGCAGGATTATACAGTAACTCTATTTTTAGTTTTTTAAGAAACCTTCATACTCTTCTCCATAGTGCCTGCACCAATTTACACTCTCACCAACAGTGCAGGAGGGTTCCCTTTTCTCCACATCTTCTCCAGCATTTATTATTTGTAGACATTTTAATGATGCCATTCTGACTGGTGTGAAGTGATAACTTATTGTAGTTTTGACTTGCATTTCTCTAATAATTAATGATGATGAGCATTTTTTCACGTGCTGTTCGGCCATCTGTACCTCTTCTTTGGAGAAACATCTACTTAGTTCTTCTGCCCATTTTTTGATAAAGGACTTGTCTACTAAGGCACAGTTATGCCTAATAAGGTTAGTGTCTACTTGCAATTATTGCATCCAAATTAAATATTGAGAAAACAAGCCAAAGGTTTTCTGTTTCTAATTAGGTAGGCTACCCCTTAGTACTCATGCAAAATGACTAAATATTATGCATTTTAAAGAGAAATCTTTGCAGGACATCTGTCATATTTTTAAATATTAAATTGTATCTGTGTATCAAAGTATTTTATTTCAGTTTAATGGAAATTCTTAATAGGACGATTGAGAACACCATAGGAAGAATATATTTATTTGTATCCCAGATCAGAAATAACAAAATTTTTATTTTTTTTCCTGTGTGTGTGGTGTTACATGTTTGGGAGTTTTTAA
Source organism: Stenella coeruleoalba (assembly GCF_951394435.1). Classification (NCBI taxonomy): domain Eukaryota; kingdom Metazoa; phylum Chordata; class Mammalia; order Artiodactyla; family Delphinidae; genus Stenella; species Stenella coeruleoalba. The sequence continues at coordinate 3,603,707 of NC_137155.1, read as the reverse complement.
AATCTTCACTTGTCTAAAGTAACATTTTTTATATTATTACATGAAGAAGACTCATTAAAATGCATTTTCTGGTAATTTTGGAGGGTATATTTAAGCAAAAGTAACATACTCGGTGGATTTAAGCACAAATTAGTTTTGCTGTTAAAAGTATTATGGCAAAATATGTCTGCATATAAATTCTATTAGCATTTTGAATTATTAGGATAAATCCCTGAAAGTGGGATTTTCAGGTCAATATGAAAATATGTATTTAGGGTCTTGATATATATTGTCAATTTTTTAAAAAGTAATGTATATTTAAGGTTTCACCACCAATATACGAATGCTTGTGTCTTTCTACCTGTTATAATTTACTATTTTTAATTAAAATTCAAATTGACAATTCAAAGATTTTACTGATTATTTTTTGAATGTACATTTTATTATACATTGAAATGTTTTTCTATTTCTCACACATAGATTGTTGATTCTTATCCATTACTAAATTTCAAACTATATTCTTTATATGTTTCTTGCCAAATTAAGAATTTCACATATTAGGGATACTAACACATAGTCATATTAGCACATTAGTACATTATTTATGACAAATATAGTGTTAGGTACTATATTTATTACTTTTCTGACTACATAATAAGCTATATTTATTGCAAAAAATACATATAAAAGCCCAAAATCCTACAACACAAAAATAAAGATTAATAATATTTCATATACATTCATAAGTATGATATACATACATGAACCTATTAGTATATATTCAATATAGGAAATATAATTGTAAATAATCCTTCTCTTTAAAGACATTTTTACTATTTTTCATAGAATTATTTTAATAGCTGTCAAATATTCCAAAATGTGGAAATACTTCATTATTTTTATCATTTTCTTTGCTAGTTCCATGTAGGTATTATTTAGATAAATAGTACAGCCTTTTTTTCAAACTTAAGAAAAACGTAACATTAAAATGTTGAATTATATTTTATAAAATTAAAACTATTCTGTAGTAAATTGGCATTTTTACTATCTTGAAAACTCTTATTAACCATACGTACTTCTCTATTCAAACCTTTGGGATTTTCCTAATGTAGTTTCTATGTATTTCTCCGTGTTTTCATGAACTAGTATACTATTATTTATACTGTGGGTGAGATAATTCCTTAAAAATAATTTGCAATAAATTATATCTGAAGTAGCTGGATATTTTTTTCTGTCACAGGACGTTTATTAAGCTCTCTCCTTCAATCTAACACATTTTTCCTTTTAAGTGTAAAAACCATCCTGTGTAACTCAGTGATTTATCAAAATGTGAATACTGCCCAGATAAAGAAATAGAACATTTCCAGAACCCCTAAGAAATAACCCTCATGATTTCTCTCAAACACTGTCTTTTCACTGACCTGAAGTGTATCATCATTCTAATATTCATAGTAAATACACTTTTGCATTTTTAATCATATTACCATGCAAACATACACATATAAATTATTCCTTTTAAAATTTTTTTTGTGGGCTTCCCTGGTGGCGCAGTGGTTGAGAGTCTGCCTGCTGATGCAGGGGACACGGGTTCGTGCCCCGCTCCGGGAAGATCCCACATGCCGCGGAGCGGCTGGGCCCGCGAGCCATGGCCGCTGAGCCTGTGCGTCCAGAGCCTGTGCTCCGCAACGGGAGAGGCCACAACAGTGAGAGGCCCGCGTACCGCAAAAAAAAAAAAAAAAAATTTTTTTGTGTAAATGGACTCAGAGTTAATGTTATTTTTGCCTCTTTTTTTTTTTGGTCAAAATTTCATTTGAAAGCCATTGATACTGTTCTCTGCAGCTGTAGTCTATGAATATTTACTATTCTCTAGTGTTTCATTGTATTTATAGTTTATTTTTTCATGCTCTTGTTGATGTATATTTTTATTATTTCCATTTTGGGTAATAATGTATATATAATTACACTGCTGTGAATATTCCTGTGAACAGGAGTGTGCCTTGTTCTTAAGTAAAAACCTAGGAGGAGAAATTCAGGGTCACCATTTTCATATTTAATGGATGATACTTAACATTTTTAAGGTGATATTACAAATATTACTAATTCATACAGTTTTCACACCAGCAGTTTATGAGAGTTCCTGTTGATCCACATTTTGACAAATATTTTAAAAATTATCATCATATAGGTGACTGTGCTGAGATACCACATTGATAATTTTGTTGGCCTTTTCCTCATGAGAAATGTGATTAAATATATTTTTTTACTGTTGTTTGTTATTACCATTTGTATGTCCCAATTTGGGAACTTTTGGTTCAGCAGTGTGTGTGTGTGTGTGTGTGTGTGTGTGTGTGTGTGTGTGTGATATAGATAGACAGAGAGAGACAGAGACAGAAACAGACAGAGGGAGAGAGAGGGAGAGGGAGCAAGAGATTGCTCTATGATTTACAACATGCATCTTTAACTTATAATACTCAAATATGAATTGAGGGCTTCCCTGGTGGTGCAGTGGTTGAGAGTCTGCCTGCCGATGCAGGGGACACGGGTTCGTGCCCCGATCTGGGAAGATCCTACATGCCACGGAGCGTCTAGGCCCGTGAGCCATGGCCGCTGAGCCTACGCGTCCAGAGCCTGTGTTCCACAACAGGAGAGGCCACAACAGTGAGAGGCCTGCATACCACAAAATATATATATATATATATATATATATATATATGTATATATATATATATATATATATATATATATGAATTGATATTATACCACTTCAGCAGAATGTGAGAATTACACCAGAGCGTACTTTCATCTCTCTTCCCCTGATATCCTTTAGGCTATTGCTATCATACAAATATATCTACACATATCTATATGTGTTTATCATATGTTTATGTATGTAAGAAACAAGTCCAAACACTGTTCATTAATTTGGAAAACCATAGCCCTCATTTAATCAAATAATTTTTGCATAGGCCCTTTGTCTTCTTGGATTGCATCTTCCCAAATTTTGGATTGCTTATTATTTTTCCACAGGCAAATGATACTCTGGTCATTTTTTTCCAATTATATTTCTTGCTGTGCTTTATTTTGCTATAGTATCTTTGTAATTTTCACACCTTTTTTTATCTGCAATGTCTAAACTGTTAATATTACACAGTATATGTATATATATATATATATATAAACATCTTTATTGGAGTATAATTGCTTTACAATGGTGCACTAGTTTCTGCTTTACAACAAAGTGAATCAGTTATAAATATACACATGTTCCCATATCTCCTCCCTCTTGAGTCTCCATCCCTCCCACCTTCCCTATCCCACCCCTCCATGTGGTTACAAACCACCGATCTCCCTGTACTATGTGGCTGCCTCCCACTAGCTATCCACTTTACATTTGGTAGTGTATATATGTCCATGCCACTCTCTCACTTTGTCACAGCTTACCCTTCCCCCTCCCCATATCCTCAAGTCCATTCTCTAGTAGGTCTGTGCTGGAGAGGGTGTGGAGAAAAGGGAATGCTCTTGCACTGTTGGTGGGAATGTAAATTGATACAGCCACTATGGAGAACAGTATGGAGGTTCCTTAAAAAACTAAAAATAGAACTACCATATGACGCAGCAATCCCACTACTGGGCATATACCCTGAGAAAACTATAATTCAAAAAGAGTCATGTACCAAAATGTTAATTTCAGCTCTATTTACAATAGCCAGGACATGGAAGCAACCTAAGTGTCCATCAACAGATGAATGGATAAAGAAGATGTGGCACATATATACAATGGAATATTACTCAGCCATAAAAAGAAACGAAATTGTGTTATTTGTAGTGAGGTGGATGGACCTAGAGTCTGTCATACAGAGTGAAGTAAGTCAGAAAGAGAAAAACAAATACTGTATGCTAACACATATATATGGAATCTAAGAAAAAAAAAAAGATCATGAAGAACCTAGGGGTAAGACGGGAATAAAGACCCAGTTTATATTTTATTTCAGATTATTTATTTTCCATCACTAGAAGTTATTTTGAAGTTATTACAAGTTCTGGATTCCAAACAAAAATTAACAGGCATGCAAAGAATGAGAGTGATATGATTCAATCAATAGATTCTGAAACTACAGATATAATGACACTAACAAACAAGGACATAAATCAAGTTATAAATATGTTCTATGTGTTAAAGAAGGATGAAAACCATAACCATGGTAAGACTCCTTGTCTCAAAATCTACTGATAGTAGCATAGTCACTACAGCTTTCTTAGGATTAGTGTGGCTTATCTTTTTTTCCATCTTTAAATATTAAACCATCTTTGTCTTTAAAATAAAAGTATGTCTTCTTGTTGTTTTTATCCAGTCTGACATTATCTCCAATTTATTTTGAGTTGTTCTTTACATATAATGTAATCATATATGTTTCTATGGGTTTAAATGTACCATCTTTCTTGTTTTCAATTTGTCTAATATATATATATTTTTTATTATTTCCTGGTTTCTTTGAATGAGTTGTTATTTATAGTATTCTATTTTAAAAGCTAATGGACTTTAGCTATACCTCTTCCTTTTTAATGTATTTGCATATGTATTAATTGTTCTAAATCTATGACAGTTTTTCATGAATTAGTATTATAACACTTCACATATAATGTAAAAACCACCCCCACTAGGCTTTTGTGTCATTGTCATTACACGTATTATATCTACATGTATTATAAACTCTGTAATATATGGTTATTAATTTGCCTTTAAACAATTTATTTTCCTGTAGAGAATGTAAGATATATGAACATTAGACTGTTCTGTATCAATATGTGTACATATTCAGTGCTCTTCATTCCTTTATTTAGATCCAAATTTTCATCTTTTATCATTTTCCTTCAACCTAAAAAGCTCCCTTTAAAATTTTCTATGCTGAACATCTATCTGCATGGTAAATATCTTTTCCAATCTTGTATATCAAAAAATCGTTTTACTTAATTTTCATTTTTTAAAATATATTCTCTCTATACAGAAAAATCCTAGTTGAATAGATTTTTTTCCCTTACTTCACTCCCTTACTTCATTTTTTTTTGACCTGCATTCTTTTCAATGAGAATCAGTGGATTTTAAATTACTATTCCCTCTGTGTTATTGTCTTCTTTTACTCTAGTGAGCCCTGGTCTGGTTTCTGGAGACCTTTCCTAGATTGGGATTTATTGAGCCTCTTGTATGTATGTGTGTGTGTGTGTGTGTGTGTGTGTGTGTGTGTGTGTGTGTGTGTGTCTTTTTTTTCCTCTAATTTGGAATAAATATCACCTATTACATATTCAGGTTTTTTTCTACCCCGGTTTCTCTTTTTCCTCTTCTTCTGAATCTCAAATTGCACGTATGTTTGATAATGGTATTGCCCTCAGGTGGTCCAGTTTTTGTTCATTTTCTTCACTATTTTTTACCTATGTTCATCCCGTTAAACCTTTTTATCTGCAGTTTCCAATATGCTGTTAAGCTCACTGAATGATTTTTTTCCACATATTCTACTTTCCAGTTCAAGGATTTCAATTTTGTTCTAATATTTTCCTACTGATATTATACTCTCTTCACTAATTATATTTGTCATTTTCTTTACTTCCGTAAGTAGGAATATAATACATGTTTTAAAATAGAGAACAAATGTATGGACACCAAGGTCGGAAAGCGGGAGTGGGTGGTGGTGTGATGAACTGGGAGATTGGGATTGACATATATACACTAATATGTATAAAATGGATAACTAATAAGAACCTGCTGTATAAATAAATAAAATAAAATAAAATAATTGCCTATTTCAATATTGCTATCATTTCTGGGTCTGTTTATATGCTCTTTTCCTGGTATGTAATATATTAGCCCCAACTTTGGGTACAGTGTTTTAAAGAACGGAGATTTATTTGTGTTTTATGCCTTTAAAAGATGTTGATTTTTTTTTTCTTTCTTGGAAGGCAGTTAATCTCCACTGACCATTTTGATGCTTGTTTTTAGGCCTTGGCAGGAAAAGCACATGAGTTTGACTTGGTATTACTCTGATACAAGGCGTTCTGAGGGTCCAAGCCCCACACCTCTGTTTCTCTGCAGTTTCCACCTTTGGAATTTCTGTTCACCTTACAGTTACCTAGTGACTGTTCTCTTCCAGGTCACAAAACATCCCTTTTCATGGACAACTAAGCATGCAGTCACTGACTTCGCGACACCTCTGTGAATTCTGTGTAGCCCTGTCTCCGTGAAGGCGGCACAGAAGCCGGTGGCTCAGCCTCGCAGAGGTCTCTTCTCTACCCCTCAGCTCTGCAGGATTGTTTTACTCCTTCCTTCCTGGGCTTCAGTTTGGAGTGTACTTCTAGCCAGAATGCCACTTTGACATCTTGCCTGTTTCCCATTTCTCAGAGGTCACATTATCTAATCTCTGAAAAGACTGCTTTCATATTCTCTCCAGGTGCATAGTTTTCAAAGGCAGAATGGCTTGTCTGGTGATAGATACTTTATTATGGCCAGAATCAGATACGGTACTTGTCAGTTTTTTTTTTTAATATCAATGTTATTTATGACTCTAAAAGAAAAGTATGAAGGTATGATTCCTTATCTTATATTCTGTGGAAAAGCTAATGCAGTATTACTATTATTTCTATTTAAAGACAATAGAATTCACTATTGAAGTCAGATAAGTTTGGAAATTTCCTTTAAGGTAATTCTTTATTACAAATTAAATTCCATTAATAGATGTAGAACTATTAAGTAATTAAGAAATAATTACAAGAGCCCTAAAAAAATAGGTTTTTACAAAAGAAAAATGTTTGCCTTCAGGCTTCCAAGAATCCTAATATCCACAGCTTCAAAGGCTTTTATATTGTGAAGCAAATATTCTATCCTCAGACAGAGTATCATTTATGTGTGGGAACAAAGGAATTTAGACAAGCAAGGACTAAGAAAGTGTAACACCTATGTGTCCTTTCTAAAAAAAAAATTACTTGAAATATTTCAGCAGCTTGAGAGATGAATGAACCTTTCAAATCAGTGTTTTTATAAAAAGAAGATAAAAAATGAACACCAGAGAAACTTTAGCAAAATTGGACATGAGGGAGTAAACTACATATAAGCTAGCTTAAAGAACAAAATATAAAATAATGAAATAGAATTAAGAGCATACTTATCTTCATTTATTATTATACAGTGATGGCATATGGATCAAAGATTTAATCTCCAATGGATCTAAAACAATGTAATACTGAAATACTTAAATACAAGAGATGGGCAATGACTTTCAGTTGCAAATGATGCAAATTCAACTCAGGTCAACTTAAGTGAAAGGCCCCAAGTTGACTTACCTTACTGGGATGTGGACTGGTTTTAGGCACAGCTAATACAATAGCTCAAAATGTTGCTTGGGACACGTCTTTCCCTTTCTTCATTTTGGGGCTCTGAATATTTCTAATTGACCTAATTCTATAAGAAAGCTTATTTCCTCATGGCAAGAGTGAGGGCTGCTGGAATCCCAGACTTACAGCAACCCGTGGAGCCAGAATTGTTTAGGCTTGATTCATGATCCCACCTTGATGCCTGGAGATGGAAAGCTTGAATCAGATAGGGTGTGTTCCTCGTGAGAAAAGTATATCCAGAAGAATGGGGGAAAGAGTTCTGGACCAATAAAATAACAAAACTCGAAAAAAGACAAGGGAAATTAACAAACTCTTGACCATAATTATTTTTATATTTAATTCATTTCTATGTATGTATATTCTATGTTGTAAACAATATAAAGCATCACATACTTTAATATTAATTATGAATTATAGCTTTATTATTACAATATAGAAAAGAAGGGAGGATACTTGATCTCTCTAAAATAAAGTGCCTTAAAAACTGTAACCAGAGAGAAACTTTTATTATTTAAGTGAACTTATTCCAGAAAAAAAAAATTAAAATGTTACTGCACTTCATCTTTAATGACTGTCTAGTATTTTATTTTACATATGGAATTTAAAGGGCTAACTGTCTAATAATGAATATTTAGATAATTCCGTTTAAGTGTGTGTGGGTGGGTATGTAGGGAGGGAGAGAGAGAGAAAATTCCTTACATGTTTAAATTTAGGTCTAAAACTATGCCAAGCACAGGGCATATCAAAGCTTATCCTAAATCTTCTGAAATGTTTGACGTTTGATTTGTTCAGTCCAAATAACTTTAGTAATAATAACAAAAACATTGTGAAACATGGAGATTTTCCATCTCACGTTGGGTGTCACGGTTTTCCGGGTTTTACCCAACTGCGGTCCGTCCAGGAGGAATGACGAGCTGGGTGTTGAGTGGTTAAGTTGGGCTGTACTCTCAACTTGTTGGAGGCGAATAGCGGGCAAAGGGCTGGAATGATGGCTTGAAAGTTTGTCAGCATCCATTCATGATGGACCAGGAAAGCTGGGTTGAAGGAATTGAGTTTCTATTTCACTCAGTGAAGAAAAAAGAGAATAATACTCCCAAATCTCCTCTTCAGACAGTGAATTGATTGGAACAGGTGAAGTTTACTTTAAAATATTATATGGAGACAAAGAGTAGACACTTTTACTATCTGGGTTTAATGTCACTGATCTCCAGTTTTTCTCTGCAGGGAATACTTCAATGCCCTGTTTCCTTCAGCTCTGTACAATTAATTCTGGTATGTTCAGCCCAATTCGAAAGGTAAAAATGTTCATAAACACAGCCTGTGCTCTAAATCTCAACTTCAGGTACAAATAGCTTACTTTTATGGCTCTCCAGATGTGTATCTCTTAGTGCTATATATCCTCTTGATCTTGCAAATACACTGGAGTCTTTATCTTTCTTGAAAGTAAATTATAACTAAATAGTATAGACTAACACTATACCTTGAGGCTGTAACTCTTTGTTAAATGCCCCTGTATAACGACATTAACTTAAATGTAATGTAAATTTAAACTGTTTCTTTTTTGTTGGGTTTGTAGCAGGATTACTGTAAACAATTTCTACATGGACCTTGAGTTTACACTATGTATTGTTTATGCGTTGTGCCTCCTCTGTATGTTACCTTCTCACTATTTCCTAGGCTTGGTTCATTATTGCAAGCATATAAAATATAAGAAATCTCTTTCAGATATTAGCCAATAAAAAGTATTTTTCCTTTGCCTCTCAAGACATCAGCTCATTTTATGATTCAGTTAATATAAAAATATACATCTGAGAATTAAAGAAATAACTGCAGGCACTAAGCCTGCCTAGAGCTATCATTCCTACTCCTTTTTGTTTGTTCCTAAACTTTATTAGAAACATCACTTTTTCCTCTGTTTGTGTGAAAATTATTTTTTAAAATTTAGCTTGAGAATTTTGTATCGAGGAAGAATATAATAAACATTAAAGAAGCTGACTGGGAAAGATGAGAAACAATGATAAATATGTTTAGATACTTATCACAATAAACTCTATACTCAAATTTTTTTCGAAGGAGGAAGAGCCACAAGCAGAGCCCACTGTTCCTTCAAGGACAAGTGAAGGTCCTATAATACTGCTGACTCTGCCATCCCAGAGGTGGGATGGGGTCACAAGTAAACAGGATCTGCTTATCAGAAGAGGCTGATATAAAAGTAATCAAGAAATAATGAGAATGTCCAAGGGAGCAGATCTAGAAGCAACAGATAAAAATTTACAAAATGAATAGTTTCATAGATAAGTCATTTGTGCCATATTTTAGATTCCACATATAAGTGATATCATACAGTATCTATGAAACAAAAAGAGACTCACAGACGTAGAGAACAGGCTTGTGGTTTCCAAGGGGGAGGGAGGTTGGGGAGGGATGGATGGGGAGTTTGGGGTAAGCAGATGCAAACTATATATATATATATATATATATATATATATATATATATATATATATATGATGGATAAAAAACAAGGTCCTACTGTATAGCACAGGGAACTATATTCAATATCCTGTAATAAACCATAATGGAAAAGAATATGAAAAAGAATGTATATATATATGTATATATATCTGAATCACTTTGCTGTACACCAGAAACTAACACAACATTGTAAGTCAACTATACTTCAATAAAATAAATTTTTAAACTCCAATAAAGACGTTAAAAAAAAGAATAGTTTGCCTCAATATATGAGATTCTAAAATAAGAACAATTTAACCATGAAATCGTTTTTGTAACAATGAAGTTAATTCCTTTCCATTTTGAAGTATTCAAGGATATAGTCACATATTGTCAAAAGGATTTCTGATATGGAAGGAAACAAAAGTCTGCCTTTTATGTGACTAAACCAGGGCTGAAGGGTACTGAAGCAACTTTACCTTAAAGATATGGTTTGTGTCATTATGTGTTCTTAATTGAATGTCAGCTGTGTTCTTAATTGAATATTGCAAACTTTATATTATTCTGCAGTTCATTTATCCACTCATTTTGTCTTTTTACAGCCTTTACAAAACTCTGTTACTCTCCCCATACCCAACACATGCCTTTGTTTCCTCAGCAGAAGACCGTGTCCCCTAACTCATTAAGAACATTGAAACTGGTATGTGAGCTACATGAATCTATCTCATATGAGAGGTTGTGATGATGACTCAGTCTTTATTATTAGCATATTTCATGTTGTTGTCATTTTCTATTGCTGTTATTAATGACAGTTTTATTTCTTAATATTTTATATAGGTGTAGAAACCCATGAGTGAGGAATACTGCTTCAAAAACAAGGAACTTCTCTGCAGACAAAGTCGCATCCTCAGAAATTAACTGGTCCCTTCCCTCTTTGGCTTACTATAATGATGAGGCAGAGCTGCAATACTAATACACCAGATTTCTCTTATTGGCTCAATAGTTTAGAAGAGTCGTGCCTCTTCTTCAGGAAATTGCTTGAAAGTATGGATAATGGAAGTAGTAAAAGAAGAATTTTCCAGAGGGGCTCAGTATTCCATCCAATGGCACTAGCTTAGTAGTTGGGTGGAAAGTTGATCAGAATCAAGTCTGTCTCTAATCATTCTAACAAATTCTGAGGAAGAATGTGGCACCACATTAGGACTGTAACAGCAAGCGAGACTTGTCCTGGGCTTCCTAGAGAGATGGGTATACAATAATCAGAATTCCACATCAAATATTCATTGTGGGGCTTCCCTGGTGGCGCAGTGGTTGAGAGTCCGCCTGCCAATGCAGGGGACACGGGTTTGTGCCCCGGTCTGGGAAGATCCCACATGCCGCAGAGCGGCTGGGCCCGTGAGCCATGGCCACTGAGCCTGCATGTCCGGAGCCTGTGTTCCTCAATAGGAGAGGCCACAACAGTGAGAGGTCTGCGTACCGCCAAAAAAAAAAAAAAAATAGATCATTATACAAATTGGCAAAAGTAAGATTAATATTTGAGACTTAATAACAAGATTAATAGTTTACATTTCTCTATGAAAAGGCAAAGGCAGATTCAGTAAGTGGAAAAGCAGTAGAAGATATTAGAAAAATATATAATTGGATGATAAAGGAGCCTCAGATTAATCTGTAATAACAAATGCCAAAATACATTTTAGATGAATTTCAGAGTTGAATGTTTCCAAAATAATTAAGGAAATGCTGTATTTTGTTGGTTCTAACATCTGTGTATTTCAACATTTTAATATCATTAAAATAATGATACACATTACAATGAATGGCATGTCATAGTTTTATTTCTTAGTGGTACACAAAATAATTGTGAATCTTACAATTAAGATGTCTTGACTTTAATAAGAATGATATATATAAAAGTAGGTAATTACTTATCTGACCTTAGGTGGAAGAAGAATTTCTAAGCAATCTGGAAATTACTCGAAAAGCATAATAGCCAAGCCAAATGTATAGAGAAAACCTCCATAGATAAACAATAATCATAACAATGTTAAAAGCCAAATAAACTGGAAAATTTGGGGAAATAAATGATGTATAATAGGTTATGCAACTTTTTTCATTTTACATAATTTCATACATAGAAATTAGAAGACTAGTATAAAGAATTCCAGTATACTCTTCACACAGATTCTTCAAATGTTAACATTTTCCTACATTTGCCTTAGACTTGTCTCTTCCCGTGGGAAGGTAGATATACCTATTATGCATCTGCATATCCTTTCAAAATAAGTTGCAGAGATAGTGTTCCTCAATTAACAAGGATATTCCCTCACATAATCACAATGCAGTTATAAAAATAAGAAAACTAACACTGATACAACACTATTAGTTAATTTATAAACATTATTGACATTTTAATGACTATTTCAATAATTTTCTTTATAGAAACACAGATTGTGAGTTGCATTCAGTTATTATGTTCCTCTCATATTATGCAGAACTCATTTAATTTGAACTTTTGTTAAATTTCACTTTACCTTTAATGACTGAGTTTTGATAAGTACAGGAAATTTATTTTTCTAAAATGCCCATCAATTTGAATTTGTCTTATGTTTCCTCATCATTGAATAGATTTTATTCACTTTTGTCAGAAATATCCCAGAAGTGTTATGGTGATCTTCTCATTGTCTCATAGCAGAAGTCACAAAATACCAATTTGTCTCAATACATATTATGTCAACTACTTGATTAAATTCATGTCTGCCATACCACTCCACTGTAAAATTCTATTTTTCCTTTTATAATAAAGTAGCTGTTTATAGATACTTTGATAACATGTAAATATCCTGTTACTCTTCAAACTTTCTCCCACTAGTTTTAGCATCTACTGATGTGCCTTACCTAAAACAATTATTACTGTGATGGTTACCACATTGTAGTTTCCTAATTCTATCATTCTTTCTGTAAATATTAGTTGACATTCCAATGTAAGAAAAAGTTCCCCACCATTTTCTTGTATAAGTATAAACTCATGGATTCTTATTTTATTTCATAGGTAATAATCAATTAATACTTATTTTGGCATGAAAATTGTCTCAGGATTATCTGATAGGAGTCCCTAAATTCAGCTCTGGCATGTGTGCGTGCATGTGTGTGTGTGTGTGTGTGTGTGTGTGTGTGTGTGTTGTCCCTAAGCATCTCCCTTACTTTCTGACATAGAGATGTTGCAGGTTCATCTTGTCCTTTCTCTGCCCCAGCCGTAGCATTAACCCTTCCTCCAAGGAACTTTGGTTCCTTTTAGTGAATATTGGCACTAGGTTTCCTACTTACTACTATGGTATAATTCTCCTAGCCCTTCTGAGAGAACAGAGCTAATAGATGATACATAGAAAGATACATAGATACATAGATACATATTATAGATAGCATATTTTGATAGAGATATAGATAATATATTTAGATACATAGTTTATGTAGCCATAGTTATACCCAATATATATTCATCTCTATATCTATAGTGAAACTGAGATGTAGTTATATTCATATACAACAATTGATCTATGTAACTATATCTATATATAATTATATCTGTATATATATATTTCAACATATAAATATATCTTATCTATTTATCCATCTATATAAAACTATGATTTTATATTGGTGCCTTTGATTTCAATGCAGTACCACAGAATTCATTTCATATTTATAATTTATATCTGACAGTGAGAAACCTAGTTCCCATTATCCACAATGGGATATTATTAGCTCAGTCCTAGAATGTACAAAAGGTCACTTCAGAATAGCTAACTTATATATCTGCAAGAAAAAAAAGAAGAAAATAGCCAATAGTTATTGTCATTTTTCTGTTTGTTTGTTTTGTTTTAGCTTGAGCATATAGAGTCAAAGTACAGTGTGCAAATATTACTTGAGTTAGCTTTTGTTTCTCCAACCAGTGTGGCAATTTTATTCATTTTAAAAGCAGTAAGTACATTTGTTTCTCTTTCAGGTTGGAGTTTTATCCCCATCCTTGTTGAGTATGGTGTGTGGTGGAGGGGAGGTAAAATATGAAACATTAATGGAGCTCCAAATGTCAACAGTCTAAGAAGCTATAGTCAGAGAATTGACCATCTCTCCATCCTTTTTATACCCTTCCCAGTACATCACTTTCCTCCCAATTCCTACCAATAATTGTAAGTATTTCCAATTATTAAAAGTGAGCTTTAAAAGTTATATTTGACATAAAGACTATATATATTATATATATATATATATATAAAATTCATATGTGATATTGTAAACAATGCCTTCATTTAGGGTCTCCAGAGGCACAGCGTGAGTTAAGGGCATGCATGCATGCTAGTTATTAAGAATGTATCCCCAGAAGGCATTGAAGAAACAAGGGGAGAAGAGGAAGAAATCCAGAAGGTTTCCCGCAGGTGCAGGATTTCAGGTGGACTGACATCCTGACTGTTTGGGAATCAATAGCTCCAGTTGACAAAGAGTGGTTATCTGAAGGTGGTGGACTCTATCCATTAGGAGTTAAGAATGCAGAAGGTAGAGGAGCAGGAGTCCCAGACCAGAAAGAACTGGAAGGAGTGTCAAAATCTCTACTCCAACATGGATAATAAAATACAGTCACTCAGCTTTATTGAAGCGTTAATCAAATGAAAATAGTAAAACAAGAATGCGGATATTAAATAGAGCCATGAATAAAAACTAAGCACACTTGTTTGTCATCTTCACTTACACATTTGATGTGTCTGAACATCAGGTTTGCCTGTAGTCTTTCTAACAATAAATATGGAAAAAATAAATTTAGTGTCTTAATTCACAGTGATCAGAAGTTAAAATATAGGCAGATATATAGATGGATAGATAAATAGATAGATATAATTATGTATAGGTAAGTGTATATAAACAGATATAGAAGTAGTAAGCTACAACTTCTCTTAGTACGAAGATTGAAAAGAAATTTTCATCTGATTGAGTACATAAAGATTACTGTGTAATACTATGAACAATTTATTCACAATATTTACACTATAAATCCAGCTGTTTTTTTTACTGTGACCTTTAGTTTGGGTTGTTCTTTTATGCTAAAGCAGAATTCAGTACAAAAAAAAGTTGTATAACACCAACATTTCATGAAGACATTTTGCTTTTATAATTCTGATTGATTTTATAATTCTTGAATTATTTTCTTAATTTGTAGGTAGAAGTTCTATTGAACTACTACTATTCCACATTTTATGACAGAAAGTAAAGCATAGCATCACTCTCTCCTAGAAGGTTTATCTTTCATAGATATAGGACTGAAGGAAAAGTCAAGATGGCAAATGGGTGTGAAATAATGTCCCAGCTTGGCTCAAAGGTATCTAGCCATCTATCTAACATGTCTCTATCTATATCTATCCATCACTACATCTATATCTCTTTATATATATGTGCCTATACATATATATATATATATATATATATATATATACCTATGTATCAATCTATATAAAACTATGAACTGATATTCGTGCCTCCTCAACCAACATCACAGGATTGCAAAGATCAGGTACTTGAGAGACTCCAGTTTAAATGCATTCCCAAATTGCAGAAAAAGAAGGTTCAGATAGCAGAATGATACCCCAGAGCATGTCAAGAATACTGTACACAGGGGTGTGTGACACATGGCAAGAGGGACATTGACACACTGGACTGGATCCAGAGGAGAGCTTTTTGAAATGGGAAATAGTATTGAAACTGGGTCGTATATGGCACAGTCAAAGGAACTTGAATATATAGCTTATAGAAGAGAAGACTTGAAGGAACATGGGAGACTGTTTTTCAAGTTTTGAAAATTATCCTATGTATTAGTATTTAGAATTGATATATGGGGAATTTGTCAAGCAGACATTAAATCAATTTACGGGTTAAAGGGAGACAATTGAAGAGGATGAGTTTTGAACAAGTAAAGCCCCACTGCCCAGTGAAGAGAAATGTCATGAGAGAAAACTGCTTCCTAAAATGTTTCCAACTAGATGCTGAATATAGTTGGATTTTTAATCAGTCAGTTGTCAAAGTCCTATCAAACTGCACAATGTCACAGTTTTGGAAAACTACAAAGAATATGTATTTGGGAACAAAATAAGTGGCTTTACCAGCTGTGGGAGCTCAAAAACGTTACTATCTCCTCTAACCCCAGCAAATGTGTCAATAAGATTTGGGTGATATTTCCATCTTCATATCAAATTTCTGACATTGAAGTAAGATGTTCTGCACAATTTACAAAAAAAAAAAAATAGACCTGACACATAGTGGGAGAGCTAAGAATATTAATTTACTTCCTTCCCTTTCTCTCAGCCCAAGATACAGAATTTGTATCAAGATCCATTTAGATAAGGACTTGAAAGCACATAGTGATATATATGACAATAACACCAAACCATACTCTTACGCATAAGGCTCAGTAGATTTATGAGAAGACCACCAAACAAACTGAATCTTGGATTCTATTCCAATAATCCATTTCTTCATTGCAAAATGGAGATAACTCCCCCATTTACCTCATAGGGTTGTTGTAAAATAAAATGATTAAAATGCATGAAAAATTTTTATGAAGCAATACAAAAACACTACATGATGGTAAAACCGATATCCTATTATTACAGTCATAAGACTATAAATGTACAGCTGAAAAGTTAGGCCTAGGGTAAAAATATGACTCTTCTTTGAAAAAAGATGAATAATCTTTCTTAATAGCCTTCCCAGGGACATGTGAAAAAAGTTCTAAAAACAAAATTCTTACTTACTGCCTACCAGTCAGAGCATTTGTTTTTAAAAACTTCTAATGCTTCATTTGTTTCATAGAATAGGATCACTGAAAGGGCTCACAAGTCTTCATAGGGTGAATTCATGTAAAGCTGAAGTAAAGATAAAGAACACAGAGAAAAATCAGGCAGGCATCGTGTACCTAAGAGTATTACAAGCATCCTGCTCACTCCCCAGGGTCCTTCCTCAGATGTACAGGATGTAACTTGGAGTAACCAACTCATATACTATTCCTGGGACTTCCCTTGTATTAGCACCTAAAGTTCCACATTCTAGGAAATTCTTGAGTCCAGATATCTGGAGTGGTTGGTCACCAAAAAGAAGCTTCACCTTCAGAATATTAATCAAAATATCCATAAGGAAATGTGCCTTCAGGAAACCCCAGGCAAAAGTTTCCAGTGAGGTCTATATATCCCACTGGTCTTATAGCAAAGTCAGACTGAATAACCTGGTGTACACAGGTATAAACCCCCAATCAACACATTTCTGAAAAATGTAGTGACATTAACCTTGAGCTCCTCCAGGGAAGTTTCAAATTCTATGCAGCACATTATAATTCACCAGCTAGCACATCTCATTCTTATCTTGGACAAAGGTCAGTACCAGACTTCCAGGCATACCAGAAAAAAACACAGAGTTGTCTCAGTTCAGCTTAAGATTATCCACTCTTTTACACTGTTAAAATCTACTCAGAATTTAAGGCCTTTTGAATAATCAGCGTATGGAAAGTGGGAAGATCCTGAGCTCACCCCCTCCCAGGGACACACCAAAACTACAACTAAATATAGAACAACTATCTCTGAGAATGACCTGAAGACCAACAGAACAGGTTTTCTACAACTAAGGATATAAAGAAAAGGCCACATGGGGATGGAGAAGAGGAGAAGAGATACAGTCCAGTCAGAATCCACACACCCAGTGCAGTGACTCACAAGTAGGGGGGATATTACCATTATGGAGCCTCCCTCAAAGAAACAAGGAGTCCAAGCCCCACGTCAGGCTCCCCAGTTGGGGAGACAAGCCCCCATGACTTCTGGCTTTGAAAACCATCAGAATTTACATCTGTGAAAACTAGAGGGCTATGGGAAACTGAGGCTCCTCTGTTGAAGGGTTCACAAACAAATTTACTTGCACCAAATACCAGAACAGAGACAGCAGCTTGAAAAGCAGCTGGGTCATAGGAGAAGGAGATTCATTGACTAATTTTAGGGTGGTGACATAGGGGCAGGAATCTGGTGGAAATTTCTCCAGGGACAGAAGTGCTAGCAGGTGCATTTTTTATAAATTTATTTATTTATTTATTTTTGGCTGCATTGGGTCTTTGTTGCTGTGTGCCGGCTTTCTCTAGTTGTGGCGGGTGGGGGCTACTCTTTGTTGTGGTGCATGGGCTTCTCATTGCAGTGGCTTCCTTTGTTGTGGAGCATGGGCTCTAGGTGCATGAGCTTCAGTAGTTGCAGCACACAGGCTCAGTAGTTGCAGCACACAGGCTCTAGAGTGCAGGATCAGTAGTTTTTGTGCATGGACTTAGTCACTGTGCAGCATGTGGGATCTTCCCGAACCAGAGATCGAACTCGTGTCCCTGGCCTTGGCAGGTGGATTCTTAACCACTGCACCAGCAGGGATGTCCCCAGGTGCATTTTTTAAAACTCTCCTTTCATGTAGCTAGCTCAATCTAGTGGGCAACATTTCTGTCACTCTCCTTCAGCCTAAAACTGTGCACACCACTCTGTCAATCCCTTGAGGACCAGCCCCACACAATCTGCCCACCCAAAGGCTGGTCTCTTTAAAGCAACTCTCATCCTGCACCAGCCAGGGTGGGGTTGTGCCGGCTAACACCACCACCACCCTCCCTAAGCAGTTCACCTTCTGTGAGGCCAGCCCCACACAACAGCAAACCCACAAAAGTTATGGTTGAGCCTCACAGCCAGTTGTGCTGGAGCCAGCATTGCCCTCCAGCGTACCCACAGCAGTCACAACCAAGTCTCATGGATATTCACACCAGGGACCAGACCTCCTACCATGGAGTCTACAGCAGTTGCAGCTGAGCCATGCAGCTAGCCAGGCTGGGGATCACATGCACCAGATGCTGCCTAATCACAATAGGAGGGCACATGCAGCCCAAACAGGGGATACTTCTAAAGTTTTGGTAAACAAGAACGATTGCACCACTGGGCCCCAAAGGACATCTTCTACATAAGGCCACTCTTTTAAGACTGGAAGATCTAACTGATATACCTAATACATAGAAACAAACACAGAGAGTCAGGCAAAATTAAGAGACAAGTATCTTCCAAACAAGACAGAACAAGACAAAAACTCAAACTAAATGAAATGGAGAGAATCAATTTAACAGATAAAAATTTCAAAGTAATAGTTATAAAGCTCTCACTGAACTTAGTTAAGGAATACACAAAATTAAAAGATGTAAAATATGATGTCAAAAACATAAAACAGGGCTTCCCTGGTGGTGCAGTGGTTGAGAGGCCACCTGCCGATGTGTGGGACATGGGTTCGTGCCCCAGTCTGGGAAGATCCCACATGCCGTGGAGCAGCTGGGCCCGTGAGCCATGACAGCTGAGCCTGTACGTCCGGAGCTTGTGCTCCACAACAGTGAAAGGCCCGCGTACTGCAAAAAAAAAAAAAAAAAAAAAACATTAAAACAGGGAAGTGGGCATAAAAATGTAGAAATTTTAGAATGCACTCCAACTTTATCAATCATAAAGTTAAAATAACACTAAAGTCATCATATTACAAGGGAAGAGAAAAATAGAAGGACAGAGAAGAATTACAAAAACAGACAGAAAACAATTAACAAAATGGACATAAAAGGCTTCCCTGGTAACATAGTGACTAAGAATACACCTATCAATGCAGGGGACATGGGTTCGAGCCCTGGTCTGGGAAGATCCTACATGTCACAGAGTAACTAAGCCCATGTGCCACAACTACTGAGCCCGCACTCTAGAGCCTGCAAACCATAACTACTGAAGTCTACCCACCTAGAGCACGTGCTCCACAACAAGAGAAGCCACCACAATGAGAAGTCCATGCACCACAACAAAGGCCACAACTGAGGAAGCTGGCATGCAGCAATAAAGACCCAAGTCAGCCAAAGATAGATAGATAGATAGATAGATAGATAGATAGATAGATAGATAGATAAATTAATAAATTTATTTTAAAATATAGAAATAAGTACATACCTAACAATAATAACTTTAAATGTAAATGAATTAAGTGCTTCAATCAAAAGACATAAAGTGGGTGAACGGATTAAAAAAAGACCTAAATATGCTTCTTACAAGAGTCTCTTCTGACATAAAGACACACATAGACTGAAAGTGAAAAGATGGAAAAACGTTATTCCATGCAAATGGAAACAAAAAGAAAGCTGGGATAGCAATACTTAATTCCAACAAAACAGACTTTACAACAGTGACTGTAACAAGAGACAAAAAGGATATTACATACTGATAAAAGTAACAATCCAACAAGAGGTTATCATATTGTAAATATCTATGCACCCAACATAGGAGCTTCTAATACATAGATCAAATATTAACAGACATAAAGGAAGAAATTGAGAGTAATACAATAATAGTAGGGGAATTTAACATCCCACTTACATCAATGTATAGATCATCCACAAACAAAATCAACAAGGAACATTGGCCTTAAATGACACATAAGAACAGGTTGACTTAATTGATATATACAGAACATTCCACCTAAAAGCAGCAGAATACACATTCAAGTGCACATGGAACATTCTCCAGGATGGATCACATGCTAGGCCACAAAGCAAGTCTCAATAAATTTAAGAAGATTGAAATAATATTGAACATCTTTTCTGAGCATGATTATATGAAACTGGAAATCAATTACAAAAAGCAAACTGGAACAACATGATACTAAGCAACCAATGAGTCACCGAAGAAATCAAAGAGGAAATCAAAAAATAACTGGAGACAAATGAAAATGGAAATACAACATTCCAAAATCTATTTGAAGCAGCAAAGCCAGTTCTAAGAAGGAAGTGTATAGCAATACAAACCTACCTCAGGAAACAAGCAAACAAAATTTTCAAATAAACAATCTAACCTTACACCTAAAGGAATTAAAAAAAGAACAAACAAAGCCCAATGTCAGTAGAAGGAAAGAAATAATAAAGATAAGATGGAAATAAATAAAATAAAAACTAAAATAGCAATAGAAAAAATCAATGAAACTAACAGCTGCTTGCTTGAAAAGATAAACAAAATTGATATAGCTTTAGCCATACTCTTCAAGAAAAAAAAAAAAAAAGGCCTCAAATAAATGAAATCAGAAATGAAAGAGAAGTTGCAACTGAGATGACAGAAACACAAAGGATCATAAGAGACAGCTATGAATAATTATATGGCAATGAATTGAACACTCAAAAAAAAAAGGATATATTCCTAGAATGTACAATCTTCCAAGATTGAATCAGGAAGAAATAGATAATCTGAACAGAATAAACATTAGTAATGAAATTGAATCAGTAATCAAAAACCTCCTGACAAACAGAAGTACAGAACCAGACAGCTTCACAGGTGAATTCTAATAAACATTTTAAAAAGAGTTAATACCTATCCTGAAACTATTTCAAAAAATTGAAGAGGAAAGAAGGCCTCAAAACTCTTTCTACTATGCTAGTATTGCCCTTATTACAAAATCGTAGAAAGATGCTGAAAATAAAAATTACAGTCTAATATCCCTCATGAATGTAGATGCAAAAATCCTCAACAAAATATTAGCAAACTAAATTCAACAATACACTAAAGAGATTATATACCAATGATCAAATGGGATTTTTTCCAGGAATGCATGGATTGTTCAATATTTGCAAATAAATCAATGTGATATACCACATTAACAAAATGAAGAATAAAATCATATGTTTATCTCAATAGATGCAGAAAAAGCATTTAACAAAATGCAACCTCCATTTATGATAAAAACTCTCAACAAAGGGGGTACAGAGGAAACAAAATAAACATAATAAAGCCTCAACATAACAAAGACCAAATACGTCAAATCCTCAGCTAACAACATACTCAATGGTATAAAGTTGAAAGCTTTTTCTCTAAGATCAAGAACAAGATGAGGATGCATATTTTTGCCACTTTTATTCAAAATTGTATTGAAAGTTCTATCTGACAAGAAATCAGACAAGAAAAAGAGATAAAAGGCATTCAAATTGGTAAAGAGGAAGTAAAACTGCCACAAAGTGCAGATGACATGAAACTATGTATAGAAAACCCTAATGACTCCACCAAACAGCTATTATAACTAATAAATGAATTCAGTAAATTACAGAATACAAATTTATTATAATATACAGAAATCTGTTGCATATCTATATGTTAATAACAAACTCCCAGAAAGATAATTTAAGAAAAACAATTCAATTTACAATTGCCTTAAAAGGGTTAATTTAACAAATAATACATTTAATCAAGAAAGTAAAAGACCTGCACTCTGAAAACTCTAAGACATTGATGAAAGAAATTTAAGACAACATGAACAAATAGTAAGTTATATCATGCTCATGGATTGAAAGAATAAATATTGTTAAAATGTCCATATACTCAAAGCAATCTACAGACTCAATGCAATCCCTTTCAAAAAACTGATGGCATTTTTCACAAAATTTGAACAAACAATTCTAAAATTTGTATAGAACCACAGAAACTCTGAGTAGCCAAAGCAACCTTAAGAAAGAGGAGGAATGTTGGTGGTATCATGTTCTCTGATTTCAAACTATACTACAAAACTATAGTAATCAAAACGGTATGATCCTGGTTCAGAAACAGACACACAGATCAATGGAACAGAATAGAGACCCCAGAAATAAACCCATGCTTATATGGTCAATTAATCTAACACAAAGGAGCCAGAATATAAAGTGGGGAAAAGACAGTCTCTTCAATAAATACTGTTGAGGAAACTGAATAGCTATGTGCAAAAGAATGAAAGCATACCATACCCAAAAATAAACTCAAAATGGATTAAAGACTTAAATGTAAGAAAATGAAGCCATAAAATTCTCAGGAGAAAACATAGTGTGCTCTTTGACATTGGTCTTAGCAATATGTTTTTGGATCTGTCTCCTCAGGCAAGGGAAACAAAAGCAAAAATAAACAGGACTACAACAAACTAAAAATCTTTTATACAGCAAAGGAAACCATTACCAAAATGGAAAGGCAACCTACTGAATGGGAGAAGATATTTACAAATGATATATCTGATAAGAGGTTAATTCTAAAATACATAAAGAACTCACACAACTCAACAAGAAAAAAAATAAACAACCTGAGTTTAAAGATAGTCAAAGGACTTAGATGTTTTTCCAAAGAAGATACACAGATGGCCAACAGACACATGGAAAGATGCTCAATATCACTAACCATCAGGGAAACGCAAACCAAAACTACCTCACACCTGTCAGAATGGCTATTATCAGAAAGTCAAGGAATAACAAGTGTCAGTGAGGATGTGGAGAAAAGGGCACCTTTGTGTACTGTTGGTGGAATTATAAATTGGTGCAGCCACTTGGAAAACAGTATGGAGGTTCCTCAAAAACTTAAAGATAGGACTTCCCTGATGGTCCAGTAGCTAAGATTTCATGCTCCCAATGCAGGGGGCCCGGGTTCAACCCCTGGTCAGGGAACTAGATCCCATATGCTGCAACTAAGAGTTATCATGTTGCAACTAAAATATCCTGCATGTCACAACTAAAGATCCTGTGTGCTGCAACTAAGACCTGGCATAGCCAAATTAATTAATTAATTATTTTTAAAAAATTTAAGGTAGTTCTACCATATGATCTAACAATTCTACTTCTGGGTATTTGCTATATTTAAAATGGTAACCAGCAAGGACCTACCATATAGCACAAGGGAACTCTGCTCAACATTCTGTAACAAGCTTATTGGGAAAAGAATTTGAAAAAGAATAGATAAATGTATACGTATAACTGAATAACTTTGTTGTACACCTGAAACTAACACAACATTGTTAATCAACTATATGCAAATATATAATAAAAGTTAAAAAAAAAAGAAAACAGAAACACTAATTTGAAAAACATATGTGCAGCTCTGTGTGTATTGTACCATTATTAATTATAGTCAAGATATGGAAGCAACCTAAGTGATCATAGATAGATGAACAGATAAAGAAAATTATATTACATATATATATATAAAATCTCATATACATACATATATATACACACACACAATTAAATATTACTCAGCCATAAAAATATTGAAATCTTACTAGTGAGACAACATGAATGGGCCTCAAGGGTATTATGCTAAGTGAAATAAGCCAGATGGAGAGAGACAAATGCCATATGATTTCACTTATATGTGGAATCTGAAAAAAAACAAAACAAATGAACAAAGAGAATAAAACAGAAGTAGAATCATAAATACATAGAAAAAACTGGTGCTTGCCAGAGGGGATGGGGGTGGTGGTTGGGTGAATTAGGTGAAGGGAATTAAGAAGTACAAACTTCCAGTTATAAAATAAATTAGTCATGGGGATATAATATACTGCGTAGTTAATATTGTCAATAATATTGCAATAACTTAGTACAGTGAGAGATGGCTACTAGACTTATACAGTGATCAGCTCTTAAGGTATATAGATGTCAAATCATGATGTAGTACACCTAAAATAATATTATATGTTAACTGTACTTCAATATAAAAATAAAAAGGAGAAAAACAAGACTAATCAACCTGTGTGGGCAGAATTCTAAGCTGACTCCATAATTCCTACACCCTGGTCTACATACCATATATAATCACATCCCCTTATGGGCAGAGCAAGTGAATATGATACGCTATCATTCCCATGGCTGGGATTCTAATCAGTTGGCTCTGAGTTAATGAAAAGGAGATTATTCTGTTTGGGCTGCACCCAATCAGGTGAGCCTTTTAAAAGAATGTCCCCTCCTGTCCTTTGAAGGAAGCTAACAGGTGTATAGTACGAGCAGGGAGCCAGGTGCAGGTACTTGCCTGTAGCCTCAGGAAGTGGAGAGAAGTCCCTGGTTGACAACCAGCAAGAAAACCGGACCTCAGTCTTGTGCTGCAAGGGAATGATTCTGCCAAACACCAGTGATCCTGGAAGCTAAGAGCACAAGGATTTTGTTACTACACTTTGGCATCTCAAAGATGGCATCAACTAGCTGGGCTAAACACCTGGTCTGTCTTTTTTGTTCTATTTATTTGTTTAGGTAACATTCATTTATAACATTAACTTAAATGTGTACATTTTATTTTAACTTCTGTATTCACTACAGCATGCTCACCACCAAATATTTGGTTTCTATCCATCACCAGACAGTTGACCCCCTTTTATCATTTTGCCCTCCCCTCTGGAAACCACTACTCTGTTCTCTATATATATTTGTTTTTGTTTGGTTTGGTTTGTGCATTCATTTATTTATTTTTTTATATTCCACATATAAATGAAATCATATTTCTTAGCCCGTTAAAATTCAGATAGTAAGTGCTGGTGTTCAAAAGTCAATTTATTCATGAGTAAGATGACTGGTCAAAGGGCTGAAAATTAATTTCAATAGATCACTCTGAGTGGACTATTGAATATACTGCGGGTATATACTGCGGGTTAAGCAACAGCCCGAAAATGTGATCTTTAGGCCTCATCTGAAGTCATCACTAGCACATGAAGAGGATTAAAATTATATTGAAAACATTGGTAACCAGTCACTAATGACCAAGTGGAATGTCACTTCCTTTGTTCTTATAGGTATTGTCCAAGTGAAAGGATGTGCATTTGGTAAATGTGTTTAACCTTTCACAGATAGAGAAATAAGAAGATTTCCATTTAATCTCTCTTCTGAAAAGCTAATGTTAAAATGGAATGTCTTGAGCCATTGGAAATTTATGTACAATGCATTGTATAACTTTTCAACACTTACCCTTCTAATCCTATATTTATGAAGGAGACTCTTACCTTACCAAAAGTTCCTAAATTGATAGAGATCAAAACCATTATTGCATACATGGCAATGACATGAATTTCCCTTACAAATATTCATTAGTACTTAAGCTGTTAATGTGGAAATTGTCGACTGTTTAATCTTCCACACTAAATCTGATTGTATCAAGGAAATAATCATTATAAACATATATATTTAACACCAGTATCCAAAATGCCATATAATATAATGTTGGTTAACATTTATGAAAAATATAAATATCTAATACTACGTGACACCTTAGTTCAAAGAATCATGGAATAGGAGGAAGCCAAGAAGATTCAAACATATTCAGCCTCCTGAGTCACCGTGAAATTCCTTCCTTTCCCATTATTTTTTCTCTTTTTAATTACTTTTTGTTGGAGTAGAGTTGACTTACAATGTTGTGTTAGTTTCTGCTGCATGGCAAAGTAAATCAGTTATACATATGCATATATCCACTCTTTTTTAGATTCTTTCCCATATAGCTTATTACAGAGTGTTGAGTAGAGTTCCCTGTGCTATACAGTAGATTTTTATTAGTTATTTATTTTATACATAGTAATGTGTATCTGTCAATCCCAATCTCCCAATTCATACTCCCCTTTCCCCTTAGAGATTGCCATACTGAGTGAAGTAAGTCAGACAGAGAAAGACAAATATCATATGATATAGCCTATATGTGGAATCTGAAAAACTGGTACAAATGAACTATTTACAAAACAGAGATGAGTCACAGTGGTAGAAAACAAGTTTATGGTTTGTTTCCCCATTATTAAAATGATTATCCTGCAATGAGGGTAACCTCATTCTTATTCTTTACTGAGAAATCTCAGTTCCTTTCCTCTTTCTAAGCCAGGTCAACCCCTGACTCTCTCATTGTAAATCATCTCCCTTCTCTAAAAAAGTCTAATTCTTATCCTTCTTGTAGGGTAGCATAGTCAATCACACCACATTTATTCACACATGTCTCTTGTTTAGTCTGTGTTCCCTCCTCAGTGGTTGACCTTTTGAGATTAGAGACCTTGTTTCCATTATTTTATATATCTTCCATTATGACATTCAGGTTGAACGCTTAGAGTTCAAGTTTGTCTTGGAAAATAGCTTGACTCTCAGATTCTCCTCAGATGTGTTCACCTCAGGCTTCTCATGTTCCCATATTTTCCTTGCTTGAATGACCTCTATCATTGGTAACTGTAATCTTCTTCTCTGTGTTCCTGTGTTTATCTATATTGGACATTCTGTTGGAGGTGAGACATCAGTATTGAAGGTTACTTAGCTCTGAGTGCATCAGGCATGTTTATGGGCTGAAACCTGTCAATCATTTTGGCCCTGGCTGACCTATCTTTACGAAGCTGAATGAGCTCACCAGACTGATGGCCAGGTAGGTCGGGAGGGTCTGCCTAAGCTTGGGAGGAAGAGAGCCATTACTGTTAGTCAGAGCAGACATGATGCCATAGGAGATTGTAAGGGAAAGACGAGTGTCATCCAAAAACAACCAGACCTAAATATTTTCAGATTTCTTGTTGCATAAGATAATGACAGCTAAGGCCAGTGATAGACAATGTTGTTTAGCAATCTCTTGTCATCAGAACCTTGTAGGTATCCCTAACTGATTCTTGACCATGTGGGTAACTTCACCAATGTCATGCATCTGTGACTTGTCTAGCTTAGCCTACAGAGTCCAGGCCCCATCGACCAGACCAGTATTCTGATTTACAAACAAGACATATGTATTAAGATATAGAATTTAATCCCTTCTTAGGAGGAATCAACTTCAGTCCAAGACTGGGTGCTGGAAAGGAGAGGGTGTGGCTAGCTACCATGGTCATATTACTACAGAGGTGAATGTTCTCACTGAGCTACGTTATGTGCTTGCTCTGAATTCAACACTAAATGGCTGCCCACTCAGTAGTCAGATTCTCTACCCATATGAGAGTCCAAGGCAGTAAGTATGACATTATACTTTTGGTTAATGAGGGCAGTCTTGTTAAAATGCTGACTCTCAGGTCAAATAGCAACACATTTTGGGAGGCATCTTCTTGAACAAACCATGAGCAGTCACAGCGGCAGCTGGCTCACTGACAGTTTTAAGAATATAACACCATCCATGGTTTCATCATGTTTGAAGATCCCACCACAGGAGTAGTTAAGCTACTGCCATTGTTGCCATTGGTAACAGTCATCTTGGTCAGAACTATGGGAAAAAATAATAATAAAAAAGAAACTGTCCTATCAAAACTAGTCCATGAAGACTGTCAGCCTTTCTGCATCTTTCACCACAAGGAAAGGTCAATGCTTCGTGTTTAATGGGAAAACAGCACAATTATATCTGAGTAAAATCAGACTTTCCACAATAACAATGAAAATCACTTGCTTGGGTCTATCACACCTTAATTCTTTGCACCTTGCCAATCGATCTCTCAATGCCAGTGAAACCACAGAGCTCAAATAGTCCTGTATCCATGATCTCAGCCCTGAACAGGCTCCACTCACCCATGTAGAGAGCTATTGGCACAGAAATAAAGAATGCCAAGGTCAGTTGGACTTACAGGGCCCTTCAGCAGGTCTCTGGTCCATCGGAGAAAGATGTGGACACCAGAACTGAAGAAATGGGGCTGCATTCAATGAGATGAGGCTATTTTGAAAAAGTTATCCACATAATATATCTCTATCATCATAAACTCAACGTCTGTCTTTCCATTTAAATCATGTTTTAATGCTTTTTTATTGAATCTTGTCTATTTTGCTTTGGTTGCAAGGCTTATATTCTGTATAATTTTTTTTAAGTACAGGGAACTGCAAAGTAAAGAAACATTACAATTTATCCAGTTATTCACTTAACTTTTGATAAGTATCCAAAATATTGTATAATAATTTTTGTATAATTATTTAAACATAGAATCTTTTAACATCCTAATTTCTAAATACAGATATTTTATGTTTTTCACTTCTTCTCTTTTTGTCTTCTGTCATCTTTGTCAGTTGCCACTGCAAACTGTGATTCTGAGCATTTTCATCTCACCACTTTATCTTTTTTGGTAGCTCTTCCAAGCTACCCCATGTTCTGGAACATCAGATCTAAAGTATAGACTTTTCATCCAAGCTCCTTCTTCCTTGATTTGCTTTACTGAACTTTCTGATCTGTACTTAATTACCTTTAGATGTTGATTTTATTTTATCTGGTGTAATTTTACTTGGGATGCTAAATCTGTCTTCCACAGTTTTTTCCTTGGTTAAATATATGTTAAACCCTATTTAATCTTATTAATAAGAATGCCATTATAGTCCATCAACAGATGAATGGATAAAGAAGATAATCAAGGAAATATTACTCAGTCATAAAAAGTATAAAAATTTGCCATTTGCAACAACATGGATAGAACTTGAGGGTATTAACGCTTAGTGAAATAACTCAGAAAAAGACAAATACTGTATGATATCAGTTATATGTGAAGTCTAAAAAGTAAAACAAACAAACAAATATAACAAAATAGAAACAGACTCACAGATACAGAGAACAAATTAGTGGTTAC
Organism: Stenella coeruleoalba; assembly: GCF_951394435.1. Taxonomy (NCBI): domain Eukaryota; kingdom Metazoa; phylum Chordata; class Mammalia; order Artiodactyla; family Delphinidae; genus Stenella; species Stenella coeruleoalba. The sequence continues at coordinate 3,574,528 of NC_137155.1, read as the reverse complement.
CAGTGGGGAGAGGGATGGGTGGGAGGAGAAAGATAAGTGAAGGGGATTAAGAGATACAAACTACTATGTTTAAAATAAATAAGTTACAAGGATGTAATGTACCACACAGGGAATACAGCCAATATTTTATAATAACTTTATATGGAATATAAGCTATAAAAATATTGAATCACTATCTTGCATACCTGAAACTAATATAATATTGTAAGTCAACTACACTTCAATAATAATAAAAAAGAATAACATTGAAATATTTTTATGTAAATAAACTAAAGGGAAAAATATACTTAACTTTAAGTGTTCAAAGATAAATCCCACATTATTCTCTGCAATTAATATAAAGATAGCATTGTAAATTAATCTCCTTCACATCTTAAGTAAGAATGAATTTAGTTGGAGAATATCATTATACTGAGGATGGAAATTTTGATAACTGGTGTTGAAGTGCTGAGTTCAAAAGCCTGGAGTGCTGTGGACAGCAAGGCAATAGCGTGAAGGACTCTTTATGAGTGTAGAGATCTTAACTAATGAGGAACTCAGTGAAACTCAGCTTTTTAAACCAAAATGCTCTCCTTAGTGTTTGTCCAGATGTCACCAAAGGTTATCTGATCCAATCCTGGCATGTCCCTTGAGCCACAGTGCCAGCAACATAGTAGGTGATTTTACAACATGTCTGCCAGAAAAATAAGTACATGAATTAATATATTAAAAGGAAGATTAAAAGAAAAAGGGAAAACAGTGAGTAAGAGAGAATAAAATCACACGGGCTCAGCATGTTCTCCCTCTGTTCATGTCTAAACCCCACAGGATTTCCCAACTCACAGAACAGTCAGAACAAAGTCCTTTCACAATACCTAGGTTTGCTAGAGCTGTGGGAAAACTTAGGGCTTAGAGGCTCACTTTTTAACCCTAGCACTTTATGGAACATTTTAAAGTTTATGTAGAGCTTTAAAAAATGCATTTTCTCATTTAAATTCATTTTCTGCCAGTGGCTTCCATATTGCCCAGATGAGAGTAAATACATCTTCACAAAATTTTAAAATGAAAGTGATCATGTCGTGTGGTGAATACAACTCTGCTCATAGACGCTTTTTCTTTTTTTAATGGTTAGAAGAACACATTGTTTTTGTGTTTAAACTTATAAGCAGGAAGAGAGAAAATTCATTTACCAGATAAATGAGATACTGCTCTGTTAAATCTATCATCGGTTGTCTCAAATTTAAGACAGGTTTCTTCCCTGTCCAGGAATCAGAAAAGCTGGTTGAGGCTGAAAAATCAGATTTTTTTGTTTGTTTGTTTGTTTGTTTATTTTTGGCCTTGCTGCACAGCTTGTAGGATCTCAGTTCCCCCACCAGGGATTGGACCTGGGCCACAGCAGTGAAAGCCTGGAATCCTAACCACTAGGCTACCAGGGAACTCCCAGATTACGGTTTTAAATAAAGGAGAAAGTGTTTTGATCATTACCCTTTTCCCAAACCCTGGAGTCACTTTGGAGTTTGGGATTTGAGCACAGTGGTGGCATCCTCAGCGGGGTGGTGGTGATGTTGGTGGGAACGGGCCATCCTGATTCAGGCTATAAGCAGTGCCTTGACTGTGGGAATCCAGCAACAGTAATAAAACCAACCAAAATTTAATCTGTTTTGATGGTCACCGTGCACCTGTCGTTATACATATTGTCAGTAGTAAAATACTCCTCCACACTGGGGCAGAGCACAGCCCGCATCCCCTACTCTACCTCACAGCAGACTTGGAGTTCAGACAGGGAGTGTTCAACTTTTAAAATGTGAGGGTTAAAAATTCTAAAATAGGAAAGAGCTATCCTGGAAAGCCCTTGCACGATTCAGTTCACTCCCAGGTCCCTTCAGCTTTAAGCTTCTTAGATGTATCAATGCTGATTAGCAATACATATCACAATACATAGCATTTATCGGAGAATTAATGAGGCAAGAAGCTCACTTAGATAATTCACTTATTATTCTAATAATAAACATATTAAGTCATGGCAGCTACTTTTTCCCAAAGGTTAAAATGATGGTATTTCAAATGTCATGTTTTGGATATCTGAGTTTCAGTCCCTTTATTAATCACCTACAGTAAACTGATTCATTACAGGTATTAATTTGATCCCCTCTTTTGCTGTCACATTATTAATACCACAAGCAAAAGTGTGTCATTGTAGAACTTATTGTTAGAATAAAATTTCTGCAGAGGTTATGGAGATCTGGTTTGATAAGAAGAAAATATGTGAAGAGTGATGGGGAATACTTATCTAAAGTTATTAAAATAGATAAACAATCTTTTTATCTGGAAACAAACCACATTATCAGCCCCAGACTAAATTTTGGAGAAGATGGATTCACTTGGGAATGCTTCCTTAGCCAGGAGGAAATATTCCTTCTGGAAAAGGAATATGGGAAACCTTCAGGTTTGCAGAATCTGAGGCTAGGACCTGTCTTTTCATCAACATCACACTGCTAGCAGCTTTTGTCACTTGCTGGCTTAAACAAAGCAGCACACTCAGAGCCATCCAGATGTCTTTGAAATCAAGGGTAATGTTCTCTGATTTATTTTCCTCTTTTCCTCTTAAATAGCATTCAAGTGCTGCAGGAATTAAGTAGTGCATGATTTCTCTGGGTGAATTTAAGAATATGAGGAATCAGTCTTCTTATAAAGCATGGTTTCAGTGTGTGTAACTATTCTATTTTAGCTCAAACTTTAAATACCCAGGAATGAAAATGAATTACTGATGACAAAGCAAATATTCCAACTCTTGTAATTCATGGTTCAGCTGAAATAAAGGTAATTATATTGCAATGAAATAAATAAATCAGTCCATAATAGGCATAGAGAAGATCTGGGAAGATATTTATCTTGTATTTTTGCATGCATGAACTCAGCTTCCTTTTCGTCATTCAAAGAAGATAAGAATTACAGGAAAAGGAAACAAGTGTTTACTGAATTCCACTAGGTTGCAGGCTTGTTTGTCAAGGGGAAACCTTGAACAGAGATACAGGTCCTCTGTAAGGAGCACATGAATCTTCCTGTGTCCTTGAGCCCATACGACCATATGCTCCTTGATTGTGTATGCTAATGCTGGTATTCTAATATTGTAGGTGGAGGTAGGGATGTTTTAGGTATCCTGCAAACCAATCCAAATATAACCCTTCATTAAGATAAGGTTGGAGGGGTCTGACCACCCTGCATCCCCTGAAGAAGAATTTTCATGCTGTTTCTTCCTTGCAGATCAGACTGAGTGACAATGTAAGTGCCAGCAAAGCCTGCACTAAGTGAAACTCTACCCACTTTTCACACCGTTGTTTCATTTTGATGTTCAATTGTATCCTTCCATCTAATCCTCTGGAGGAGAAGTTAGAGCTGCAGAGTTCATTTTCTGAAATATTTGGATGACAAGGCTGGCTTGTTGATATTGGAAGGAGGGGCAAAGCGGCTCAGACAACGGAGCTGGAGTGTGCACGCTCTAGCAGTCATGAGTTTGAGATAGCAATAAATTTGAGGTCTGTGTGCATAAGACATACAAAGACCTAATCTCCTATGTCAGTAGCCCTAGTAACCACATATATGGATGGCCTACTGGTCCCTTGAGGACTTTTGGTCCATAAGCTGGCCATGCTCTTTCTAGGACTTGGCTAAGCCTCTCCTTATGACCCCTGGAGAACTCAGAATTATGTCCAGCTTTTGGGGAACTCCTCAGTGTCTGAACAGACTTTGAGACATTTCTAATATAGTATAGAAATGAAGCATTCAGTATTTATTAAGGATGCTTGGTCTTCCCTCCATGCAATAGGAGTAATGTGGGAGCTGGACTAAGTCCATTTATTGTAAGTAGCCACTGGTGAGTCTCATCCCAAGCAGACCATGTTTTAAACAAACACAAATATTGACAGAAGTGGTCAGTATATCCCAGGATTCATTTGCATAGGATTGTAAATGTGAACAATTTATATTAATATTCCAAATATCACGCTTCACCTCTGACTACCATTACATGCAAATTTCCCCCTGAATCTCACTTCCAAATATTGCTAAAAATTTCCAGGACTATTTAAATGGGCTATGGGAATATAATTTAGGGCCTAAATTTTACTTGTACGTGCTTTCAGGGGCAACAGGGACAGTCCAGTATTTTTTCTTTTGTATATCAATCATACCTCAATAAAGTAGTTTAAAACATAATAAAGGTAAAGAATATAAAAATTGTTAAATGAAAAATCTCCATCCTAGTTCAGCTCCTTATGGATTACCATACTGTAAAGAACTGGATGTGAACATTTACAGAAATCTATTGCAATACGCATGGACAATTTTAGATATATTTTTAAATAAATACTCTTTTAAGTTAAAAAAAGAAACCCAGAAAAGTCAACATAATATTGAAGAAGAACAAAGTTGGAGGTCTGACACTATCTGACCTCAGGACTTAGTGTAAAGTTACACTAATCAGAACAGCATGACATTGGTGAAAGAATAGACAAATAGATCAATGAAAAGGAAGAGAGCCCAGAAATAGATCCACATAAATATGGTCAACTGATCTTTGTCAAGGAGCAAAGGCAACAAAATGGAGCAAAAATCATCTCTTCAGCAAATGGTGCTGGAACAACTGAATAAGTACAGGGAAATAAATAAAAATTAACTCAAAATGGATCATAGACCTAAATTTTAAGTGAAAGGCTATAAAACTCTTAGAAGATAACACAGGAGAACATTTAGACAACATTGGTTATGGTGATGCCTTTTTAGATACAATGCCAAAGATATGAGCCATGAAATAAATAGTTAATAAGCTGGACTTTATTAAAACTCAAACCTTCTACTCTGTGAAAGACAGTATCAAGAGAATTAGAAGACAAGCACAGACTGGGAGAAAATGTTGACAAAACAAATAAAGGACCATTATCAAAAATACATAAAGAACTCTTAAAATGCAACAATAAGAAAACAAAAAAAAACAGATTCAAAGAGGACTGAAGACCTTAACAGACACCTCACCAAAGAAAATATACAGATGGCAAATAAGCCTATGAAAAGATGTTCCACATGATATGTCATCAGGGAAAGGCAGATTAAAACCACAGTGAGATACAATTATACACCTACTGGAGTGGCGAAAATCTGGAATGCTGACAATACCAAGTGCCAGTGAGGATGTGGAAGCAGCAGGAACTCTCCTTCATTGCTGGGTTGTAATGCAAACCAGTGGGAGTGTAAAATGATAGAACCACTTTGGAGGGTAGTTTCCTACAAAACTTGACATGCTCTTACCATATGATCTAACAATCAAGTTCTTTGGTATTTACCCAAAGGAGCTGAAAAATTATGTCCACACAAAACCCTGCACATGGATGTTTATAGCAGCTTTATTCTTTTTTTATAATGTACATTTTTTTCTTTTTTTAAATTGAGATATAGTTGACATACCGTAATATTATATGTTACAGGTGTTCAACATAGAGATTCACAATTTTTAAAGGGTATACTCCATAAATAGTTATTATAAAGTATTGGCTATATTCCCCATGTTGTACAATATATCCTATAGCTTATTTTATACACAATAATTTGTACTTCTTAATAGGAATTTTATTCTTAATTGTCAAAATGTGGAAGCATCCAAGATGGCCTTCAACTGGTAAATGGATGAATAAACTGTGGTACATCCAGACAACAGAATATTATTCAGCACTAAAAAGGAAGGAGCTATCAAGCCATGAAAAAACATAGAGGAACCTTAAGTGCATATTATCGTACTAAGTGAAAGAAGCCAATCTGAAAAGGCTATACAGTTTATAATTCCAACTATATGACATGCCAGAAAAGGCAAAACTACGAAGACTGTAAAAGGATCAGTGGTTGCTGGGAGTGGGATGAAGTGGGGTGGGGTGAGGACATGAATAGAAATAGCACAAAGGACTTTTAGGACAGTGAAAATATTCTGTATGACGTTATAACGATGGATATGTCATTATACGTTCGTCCACATCTGTAGAATATATACCACCAAGGGCCACTGTGATGTGTCAATGGAGGTTCATCCTTGGTAAAAGCTGCACTATTATGGTAAATAATGTTAATAATGGGGAAACTCTACATGGGTAGGGGCAAGGGGTATATGGGAAATATCTACTCCTTTCTCTGAATTTTGTTGTGAACCTAAAACTGCTCTAAAATAAAGTCTTAAACAAACAAACAAACAAAAACTGGAAAAAGATTTGCACCACATAAAATGGTGCAAGGCCCACATTGCTCTGATCCTTAGGCCTGACTTGTCTTCACAGCTCACCCATCTCTGCCCGTCCCAGGGTCAGCTTCCCCAGGGAGGCACCACAGGCTGCCTGTGGGTTCTTTCCTGCAGTTTTCTTCTGCGGGGCTCCTGCTCTCCCTCCTGACCTGCTCTTCCAGAATGGGCCCCACTGTCGTGCTTCTGAGTTGCTAGGGTGTCTCTGTTCACAGGGTGGTCAGGCTGTGCCTCAGGGAAGAATCCAACATGACTGCAGCTAAGGTTAAAAGACAGATAGGTTCCTCCCTGGGAAGACACCAGTGCAGGTTTGGAGGTCACCAAGACTAGACAACACACACCCCAGCCTCAAGCGGTGTATCTTTATAACGAGAGGAGAGAGAGTGCAGGAGATTCAGACCCTGCAGTCCACTGGGTCTCCAGGGGCAGATCCCCACTGGGTCTGCACTCTGCACAACCCGAGCAGTGTGAGTGCACACACCCCCTTTGTGCTGCCCTCCCTGGGGGACTGGACCTAGCAGCAGGGTTGGCCTGGGCCACTGATGCACGTGCTCAAGCAGAACAAAGCAAAGCTCATACATCAAGCCAGACCAGGAAACCATGTTCCCAAACACAGCAGCATCCCCAGCTCAGGATGTGTGGCTCCTTTACCTCTTTACAAGGAAACATCCCTGGCCCAAGGCCACTCTTATGGAACCACGCAAGGGGTGACAAGCTGGGCATGACTGCCTTTCCCAACACCTGCTGATATGGCTTTTGTCTTTATACCACAGCCTGCTGCTCCTCCCCAGATTTCACTGAAATGCTCTGGGAGTGGATGCACATTGGTAGAGGGGCAAGAACAGCCTCAAGAGAAGAGCAGAACTATCGCTCCATGCCCTCTGACATCCGAGCTGCACCTGAGCTCTGCCCTGAAGCCCTCATTTCTTCTTTTGCATGTCTGGTGTCCATGAGATCCTCAAGCCAGTGATTCAAGTGACACCCACTATCAGCTGGACACAGTTGGAGAAGATGTGGGCAAGACGGCTCACAAGGCACTCAGAGCGCCGCTCAGCTGTGATACAGGCAACAGAGATAAACATGCAAACACAGACATAGATGATACAATGTTTTAAAAGTTTTCCAATACATGAATACTGGTAAGAAAAGGGACTGGTGAAGGCTTGGGAGGAGAACGGAAGATTTATCTGAGAAGATGACCTGAGGAATTGGAGTCAGAAACCCCATAACGTATGTAAGGAGATGCGGCAAAAGCAGAGGGGCTAGGGGTGAAGCAGGGAGTCAGGGAAGGTGGGAGGGAAGGCACAGGAGGTGAGGCAGGTGGGAAGGTGTGGTCATGGGCCCTGCACACTGGTGAGGAGTGGGGCTTGCCATCTCACTACAGAGGAATCATTGAGGATTCTAAGGCAACATTGAATTGATTTGATTTTCCTTTTAAGAGATCATTCTGGTTTCTATAAAGAGAATGGACTGACAGGAAAAAAGGAAAATTGGTTTTAGTTAGGAACATGGTGTATCTGGGGATCACAGTGGCCTGGATCATGAACCCCATCCCCAACATCATCTATGAGTTTTTAAATAATATCAAGTGGAGGTACCCAGCCCATGCCCTTCTTTCTCACCTTAGCTCTTTGCTGTTCCATGTAGGGGCTTGCATTCATGTGTTTAAACACACTAGCCTTTGTGCCCAAGCTCCAAATACACCCCACACCTTCTAGGATCTAACCATGGTTAGAAAGGGTACAGGCACCACAGTGTTCATTGCAAAGCTGTTTACAATAGCCAAGACATGGAAGCAACCTAAATGTCTATCGAGGAATGGATAAAGAAGATGTGGTACATACATACAATGGAATATTACTCAGCCATATAAAAGAATGAAATAATGCCATTTGAAACAACATGGATGGACCTGGAGATTATTATACTAAGTGAAGAAAATCAGACAGTGAAAGACAAATATCATATAATATCACTTATATGCAGAATCTAAAAAAAATGATACAAAGGAACTTAGTTACAAAACACAAACAGACTCACAAACTTAGAAAAAAAAATTATGGTCACTAAAGGAGAAAGGGGAGAGGGATAAATTGGGAATTTGGGATTGACATATACATACTGGTATATTTAAAGTCGATAACCTACAAGTACCTACTGTGTAGCACAGGAAACTATGCTCAGTATTCTGTAATAACCTAAGTGGAAAAAGAATCTGAAAAAGAATAAATATATGTATATGTATAATTGAATCACTTTGTTGTACACCTGAAACTAACACAACATTGTTAGTCAACTATACTCCAATATAAAATATTTTTTTAAAAAAAAGAGCACTCACACCATCACATTTGCCCACTGCAGGAACCCTGAAAGAGAGTGAGGGCCTATTATTGCAGGAAAGGCCAGGGTCTCAGGTCCCCAGAGGGTGATCTATGGAGTTTCCAGCTAGAGGCAGGCAGAGCTGGGCCTTCCAGAGCACAGGGCCCAGAATAAGAATGTTGGTTGTCCCGAGTCCAAACTAGAATAGTAGCAACGAAGGTGAAGATTTGCTGCCGTCTCCAGGTTTCAGTTTGCAGTAGAACCACTCATCTGAGCTGAAGGCCTGAAGGTTCAGCCCATTAGACAGGTATGTCTCTGAATGTCTGTGATTCCCAAAGAGATCCTGCATTCCAGGAAAACTGAGGGTAGGCCCTGGAGAGCTGGGTTAAGTACACTTGAATGTTTCATAACCTTAAAAATCTTCTCTGAACCTTCTTTCTGATTTGAGAAATTGGCCTTTCTGGAGCCCATGGACTTAACAGAGTCTCATATCATCAGCCAAGTATTACATAAGTATTTTCTCCCTGAATTCACATATCAAGTTTGACATGAACATTGTTGTCTCTCTTTTGTAGGTGAAAAAAATGATAATAAGAAAGATCAAGTCAGAAACTATATTTAATGTCTTATAATAAACTATAATGGAAAAGAATTGGAAAATAAAACCAATACAATTATATACATATTTATATGTGTGTGTATGTGTGTGTAACTGAATCACTTTGCTGTACACCTGAAACCAGCACAATATTGTAAATCAACTATACTTCAATTTAAAAAAAAATCAATCAATAAAACCAAATTTGATCCATTAAAAAAAAAGAGAGGGCTTCCCTGGTGGTGCAGTGGTTGGGAGTCTGCCTGCCGATGCGGGGGATGCAGGTTCGTGCCCCAGTCCGGGAGGATCCCACGTGCCGCGGAGCGGCTGGGCTCAAGAGCCGTGGCCACTGAACCTGTGCGTCCGGAGCCTGTGCTCCACAACGGGAGAGGCCACAATAGTGAGAGGCCCACATATCGCAAAAAAAAAAAAAAGAGAGAGAGAGAGAGAGAGAAAGATCAAGTCACAGAAAAATTTAAGTCTAGGCCTTCAAGATGCATGGACTTTCCTTTATAGCTATCTGAGTCCTGAAAGGACTTTAGAAATCTTCTCCTCTAATCCTTCCCCACACCCCAAATCAGAACCCCAGAGACAGGGAATTAATACCAGTTCTGGGAGTTGCTAGGCAAATTTTTCACTCCCAGTACTTTCCATGTACCTAGTAATTGTTCAGTTCTTTCCTGCTTCCCCTATCTTTGTTATACAGTGTTGCTTCTTTGTAATTTTTTTTTCTCACGTGGGAACCACCTGCTATTATGTGTTGCCATTTTGCAGAGGCTACATAGAGACACACTGTGCATCCCATAGTGACCGGTTTTGAGAGCAAGGTTAGAAAGAGAGGTCAGAGCGTGTGTGTTGCTGCAGGAAAAGCATGTTTCTATGTTCCCTTTTTCAACTTGGCGAGCAGATGGCTGGAGGCTTAGATGAGTGCCAGGAAGAAACAGCTGGCAAATCAAAACATACTGAAAGTGGTTAGAAGTGCTCATGAGCATTTGGAAGAAACAACATTTTTGAAAAAAGGGGAAAAGTTCAAGCCATACTTAACATGCAGAGCTGAGCTTGAAGCAGGAAACTGAATACTAAAGATGCATGCCAGGAGGCAGGGTCTGGTGCTGGATCCAGCTTTCTTAAAGGCGCCTGCTGGGGTGGGGTGCGGTGGCTACAGGGAACATAAAAGACAGGTAATTCAGAGCTGGTGAAAATGGGGATGGGACAGGCAGAGAGATGAAAAGGAGAGGCAGGGGTGTTGCTTCGCAATCTCCTTGGGAGCTCACCTGGTGAGATCTGAAAATTGTCCCCATACTCAGGGGACAGGGAGGGACCAAAGAAAGAGGCAGACTCTCCTGATGGGCAGGAGGCAGGTTCAATAAGCAGGGAACTTACTTAATGAGGCTTGTCTTGGGCACCTCAAGATGAGTAGATCTCGGCACCTGCCCACCAGAATATTAAAGGTTTATACGGAGGCCTTACCTGGGTTCAGTCACACATACCATCCAAGCTGTCTCAACACTTTACTATTTCAAGGCTGTGTCCTCGGGAGTCTTCTACCCTAGGAAAGGCAAGCATGTCGCACCTTCCAAGGACAGGGGAGGGGTGAGGAGCATCCAATTGCTCTGGTCTAGCTGGAGGGTCAACTGGCCATCACATCTTTTTGATGCCCTTCTCCAAGAAGGGACCTAGAGTAGAAGATCCGTAAGAAAAGGGAAGTGCCAGAGAAGGGAGAGTGAAGGGAAGAGTAGGGAGGGTGAGAGAGGACAAAGGAGAGGGAATTTAGGGGAGTGTCCCAGTTTCTGACACAAGAGACTCCAAATCCTTGGAATCTCCTGAGTGTTTCCTTTGTATGTTACAAGATGGCTGGTGGATGGGGTCCCTACATAGTGTCAGGATGGGGGTTTTCAGAAAGACCACGGCATGGCTAGAGGTTGGGACTTTCAACTTGCAAACTCTGGGGAGAATCTCTGGAGACTGAGTCCAGACCTTCATCATTGTCTCAGATCATTGACCATTGAATCACCAATGATCAATGATTTAATCAATCATGCCTACATAATGGAACCTCTATAAAAACCCTGAAGGATGGGTTCAGAGAGCTTCTGTTTTGGTGACCACATGTAGATACTGGGAACGTGGTGAACCTGGGAGGGCATGAGAGCTCCATACAGCTTTGTGTCCTTTATGATAAGCCAGGAATAATTAGAACAAAAAAAGAAAAGAAAAAGAAGAAGAAAAAGAAGGAAAGATGAGTGATAACTTACCCCCAACCACAGGCATCATTTCTTCTCAGAATTCCAGAATTCTCACTCCTTTCATTTTCTTTTTCGTGACTCTCCCTTTGAACATTTAAAGTAAAAATGCTTGGTCCACAGCACCTCTCTGCTTTCTGCACAGGAAGAGAACTGAGTGACTGTAAGCAAGGCAGGATGTAAAGATCCCCAAAGACTTTTCTGAACATGTCTGGTCTTTGCTGGTCTACAATTAGGAGCAAACAAGTGGAAAACTTCTGAGGCTGCACCACTCAGACTCAGGGGAGGACCGGGGCAGGCACACAGGGATGGGGGATCATCTCACGACTCACCCATGAAGAGTACAAATTACCACCGAAATGTCACAGTAGAGAGCAGTGGGTAACGCCAGATACACCTATCTGTAGGTGACTCTGTTCTTTCTGAGCATTGGGCACCTCATTCAGAATATAAGGGTAACAATTACCTTATAGGCTTGACATGAGAATCAAGGGATAAAACACTCAAATCATCAAGCAAAATGTTCTGCACACTTGGAGATGTTCAATCAATGCCAAGGAAAGGGCCCTCAGAAATTAGTCATGAGCCATGACAATTATACATTTATGACAGATTTCATTTGGTCCACGTTACTCCAGGGGTAAGGGCAGCCATGTACGGTCATTAATATTTAAAATTTTCCTACCTTTACATGAAGTGTTTCTTTTTCTTCAATATATTCAAGATCTATGAGTTATGAGAATAACTGGGAAGAGATATGGGGATATATGTATATGTATAGCTGATTCACTTTGTTATAAAGCAGAAATTAACACACCACTGTAAAGCACTTATACTCCAATAAAGATGTTAAAGAAAAAAGGATAGATTGGGCATCCAAAATATTTATGTCTGAAACTCTAATAAGATCACTACTTTACCTGTTGGAATGGCTATCATGAAAAAGACAAGAGCTAACAAATGTTGATGAGGATGTGGAGAAAAGGGAATGTTTGTGAACTGCTGGTGAGAGTGTAAATTGGTGCAGCCACTGTGGAAAATAGTGTAGAAGTAATCCTACTTCTGAGCATATATACAAAGGAAACAAAATCGCTCTTTTGAAAGATATTTGCACCCCCATGTTCGCCAAGACATGGAAAAACGTAAGTGGTCATCGATGGAAGAATAGATAAAGTAAATGTGGTATATATACACAATGGAACATTATTCAGCCATAAAGAGAAGGAAATCCTGACATTTGGAACAACATGAATGGACTTTGTGAGCATTAGGCTAAGTGAAATAAGTCAGACAGAGAAAGATAAATACTGTATGCTCTCACTTATATATGAAATTTAAAGATACCAAATTCATAGACACAGAAAACAGATTGGTGGTTGCCAGAAGCAGGGAGTGGGGGGTGGGCAAAATAGGTGGAAGTGGTCAAAAGTACAAACTTCCAGTGATGTGATAAATAAGTTCTGGGAATGTAATGTACAGCATGGTGACTATAATTAACAGTCCTCTATTGTATATTTGAAACTTGCTAAGAGAGTAAATCTTAAAAGTTCTCATTGCAAGGAAAAAACTATATGAGGTGACGGATGTTAACTAAACTTGTGGTAATCATTTTGTAATATATGCATATATCAAATTATTATGTTGTACACCTAAAATTAATATGATGTATATCAATTATATCTCAATGAGACTGGAAAAAATCATGTTGCTACTTTGAATATTTTGATGAAATTTATCCAATGCAGACTAATTAACTCAAATATCTAGAATATAACTGGAAACTGAGTCAATAGCTTTATATACAAAACCAGTGTGCAATAATTGAGCAAATATATCAGGTGACTTGGGATTCACATAACTGTTAGGTAAATTTAAGGTATGTATTTAAGCCTTTGATGGCTGAATATGCTCATTTATAAAATACAGAGTATAGTTTAGATGAACTGAAGATCTCTTCCAACTTATGACATGTCTTGATGTGCGTGGCCCCAGCACTCTTTTGCTGAGTAGGACCCAGGAAAATTCATAAAGGAGAAATTACTCTCTTCTCCATCTTTAATAGATTTCTTCCTTAACCACTTTCAGCTTCCAAATTCTCTCAAAACTGCCTTCTGAAAACCTAAGCTTCCCCACTGTGTCTCCGCCCAGAGCTCATTCTAGTCATTTTAGGAGTTCTTAACTCTTCACAAAACCTTCCTCAGACCTCATAAACGTTATTTGAACTTAGCCTTTTCTTAAAAAAAAAGTTTTTAATCAAGTAAGTCCTATTAAGGTTAGAGATAGGACAGGATGTGATTCAAAGTGGGAGTGTTGGAGGGAGGAATATCTTGAAGGCAGATCTGAAATAGCCTGACATCTGCTCTATAGAGTGTGGACCTGGCCTGGTGTGTTTGCAAATCATTAGCCAGCTCCACTCCTCACAGTTTTTAAGGCCTCTGCAGCTTGAGGGACAATTTCCTGGAAGTAAAAATGTTGGGAGAAAAGTCTCTGCATACTGAAGACCTGGTTTCAAATTATTATGAAATTTAATATATTTGATTCTCAGCCCAAGTCATTTCTCTCTATATACCAAGTCATTTATCTCTATATCAGCCCAAATCATTTCTCTCTATATCTCTATGTTCATTGTTAGAATGCTCTTCCTTATGTCAAATTGCAAATTGTCTCCCTACATTTTCCATCTCTTGTTCCTAATTCTGTTCACTGGAACAGCTCTTCTAATTTATTTTCTGCATTAACATGAATCAGCACACTCCCATGAGAGTAGAATTGCCATGATCCTTGACATATCAGAAAGAGTTGTTCCCTTGAGCTGTTCTTTTAAAATGATTATCTGTTGTGTATGCACAAGTCCTGACACAATATCTTGTTTTACCCTTTAAGAAAACATACTCATTGATTTATTTGCCCATCCATTTACTAACAAGTATTTTTACGCTGCCTCCCATGGGCCAGGTACTATTCTAGGCAATAAGGATGCATCAGTGATCAAAATAAATGATCTGGGTATACACATGAAGTCAACTGTGGAGAGTTGGAAGATTTAGTGATGGGTATCAACCATTTATCTACCCTGAGGACAGTCACAGGATCAACAGAGCGGGCAGTGTCAAGGTTGGGTGTGCAGGAAGTGTGGGAGGATGGGGGAGACACCACGTGGGGTGGGTTCGGAGCACATATGATTGTAACTCTAACCCCTCGTCCTTCCCCAAGCTGAATGGCTCCCTGGGAGGGTTGCCATGAAGAATTAGTCATATAGAACAATGTGTTTTCTGTAACATAGGAGTTCCAGATGGCACAACACAAAGGGGTGGGAAGGATTTGGGACATGGAAGACAGTGTGAGCAGAGAAAGTGTAGGGACCAAGATCAACTCAGTGGGTCCAAGATCAATTTCTGTAGCAATTCCAAACCAAATCCCAGTAGACTCAGCATCACAGGTTGGTCTCCCTTTGATGCCTAAACAAAAAGGTTGCACTGAAAATATTTATGTGAAGAGTTAGAAATTTATAGAGCATAAGCAACATTATTTAAATTTCAAGTTTTAAAACCTCAGATAATCAAATAGAATTTGTTTCCCCTCATTCAGTTATCCTCCTGCTCTCACCCCAAGAACCATGAGCTGAATGTGGAGATTTTTTGTTATTGTTTCCTAAAAGCGAAATCGAAGTATCAGAGCTCAAGTAGAAACAGGCAGTTTACTCTTGCTATAGGGACCAGTAATCTGGAAACCTGAAGTGATCCTCTGAAATCATTAAAGATTTTGTTCTGGGTTGTTCATTTCCTGTTACTTGTTTGGACTGGATTCTATTAGCTGCCCTGAACAGTAGTAGACTAGTGATAATTTGCTGGTAATTCCATGTTGCCAGTTGCTAATAGATTGTGCCTAGCTGCTGTATAAAATATTTAACTAAAAGAACCATCAGGGATGCAATGGAAAAGTATTCCACATTGAAATGTTTCCACCCATACCTGTAAAACTAGCAATTTTTCTGGTTCCAACAGTCACCCTGTTCACTCATTTTTATTTTTCTATACCCTGATTAGCTCCAAAGACAGAATAATCTCAGCACCTAGATAATCTCTGTTTAAACTTCTCATGTGCTATGGAATTAAGACTATAACCCTGCTCAACCCACATCTGATGTATCAGGAAGGTATAGACTACTGCCATGCTCTCAGCCCTCTCTCCTCTATCCCAGTGGATTTCTCGCCTAAAGATAAAGGCAGGTGACTCCCAAGATTGCATTTTAAGGTCTCTTTTTTTCATGCATGTCTCCCCACTATATCTTATTTCTCTCACCATAATTCCAGTTTCTTAATTCTTTTTTTCCTGAAATATTCCAAATTCAGTGGACATGACTGATTATGTAAATAATCATGAAGATATGATTCTTGCAAACAAATGCTTATATTAAAATGTGGTCTTGTGTTATGATGGCCTAACTCCTTCCTGGGCAGGTATGTGAGACAATACACTTAAATCATCCAAAATGATCCAAATGTATGCTCATTCGTAACTATGTCATCTTAATAATTCTTTCAGTGAGGGGCACACTTTCCATTGCTAATTTTCTCAACTTTGTTCCATGAGATTACACATTATAAATCTCTACACTTTATTTTCTTCTCATTCCGGTTGGCCTTTCTTTGTTCTCCATGGTGAAATGTCATCTGCTTTTACCTCACTACCTAAATCTGAATCATCAGTCAAGTTCACCTGTGAGCTTCATGTTGCAAAACAAAATGAAGATATCTTAGTCCTCATCTCATCTGACCAGCCAGCAGCATTTGACACAGTTGGTCAATTTTTCCTACTGAAATATTTTCTTCAATTGACAACTGGGATACCACTGTTTTAATTTTCATATTTTACTAGACATTTCTTCTCAATTTCCTTGCTGACTGACTTCATCAATGGATGCCCAAGAATTTGTATTTTGCAGGATTGAGTCCTCCTCCACCCTGCTCTTCTCAGTTGTAGCCAGTGCCTTGTTACCTCTTCAGTCTGTGCCCTCAACTCTCCCACAGGTCCTCAGCTGTCACAAAGGCTTTCCCCAACTTAAAATTCATATTTCTAAATCTATCTATAACATTTCCATTTGTAGGTTTAAGAGACATCTCAAAACCAACTTATCCAAAACAAGATTCATGATTTTTTTTTTCCTATGACCTACTCTTTGGAAGACCATACGATCCATTTCTGTAAAAGGCAATGCCATCCTATCAGTCTGAAATAACTCAGACTTCCTGACTTATTTTTATATGCCACATGCAAATAATCAGAATATCCTGTTGAGTTTTATTGCATTATTCACAATAGCCAAGATATGGGCACAGCCTGTGTGTCCATTGACAGATGAATGGGATAAGGTTAATGGAATATAATCTGCAATAACAGAGTCAGTAGCATATTGTTTAGTCTCCATGTGTTCGTGTTTTTTACACTTTTTATTAATTTCTAATTAATTAATTAGAAGTTAATTGTAATTAATTTCTAATCTCATAACGCTGTGGTTGGAAAAGATACTTCATATGATTTCAATTTTCTTAAATTTACCGAGGCTTGATTTGTGACCCAAAATGTGATGTATCCTGGAGAATGTTCCATGTGCACTTGAGAAGAAAGTATTCTGCTGCTTTCGGATGGAATGTCCCATAAATATCAATTAAGTCTATCTGGTCTAATGTGTCATTTAAAGCTTGTGTTTTCTTATTAATTTTCTGTCTGAATGATCCGTCCATTGCTGTAAGTGAGGTGTTAAAGTCCTCCACTATTATTGTGTTACTGTCGATTTCCCCTTTTATGGCTGTTAGCATTTGCCTTATGTATTGAGGTGCTCCTACTTTGGGTGCATAGGTATTTATATTTGTTATATCTTCTTCTTGGATTGATCCCTTGACCATATGTAGAGTCCTTCCTTGTCTCTTGTAATAGTCTTTATTTTAAAGTCTATTTTGTCTGATATGTATTGCTACTCCAGCTTTCTTTTGATTTCCATTTGCATGGAATATATTTTTCCATTCCCTCACTTTCAGGCTGTATGTGTCCCTAGGTCTGAAGTGGGTCTCTTGTAGATAGCATATATATGGGTCTTGTTTTGTATCCATTCAACCAGTCTGCGTCATTT
This sequence comes from Stenella coeruleoalba, assembly GCF_951394435.1. NCBI lineage: Eukaryota > Metazoa > Chordata > Mammalia > Artiodactyla > Delphinidae > Stenella > Stenella coeruleoalba. The sequence goes on along the minus strand of NC_137155.1, from coordinate 3,556,979 downwards.
GGTTGGAGCATTTAATCCATTTACATTTAAGGTAATTATCGATATGTATGTTCCTGTTACCATTTTCTTAATAATTTTGGGTTTGTTTTTGTAGGTCTTTTTTTCTCTTGTGTTTCCCACCTAGAGAAGTTCCTTTAACATTTGTTGTAAAGCTGTTTTGGTGGTGCTGAATTATCTTAGCTTTTGCTTGTCTGTAAAGCTTTTGATTTCTCCATCGAATCTGAATAAGATCCTTGCTGGGTAGAGTAATTTTGATTGACGGTTTTTCCCTTTCATCACTTCAAATATGTTCTGCCACTCCCTCTGGTCTGCAGAGCTTCTGCTTAAAAATCAGCTGATAACTATATGGGGAGTCCCTTGTATGTTTTTTGTTGCTTTTCCCTTGCTGCTTTTAATACTTTTTCTTTGAATTTAATTTTGGTTAGTTTGATTAATATGTATCTCGGCATGTTTCTCCTTGGTTTTATCCTGTATGGGACTTTCAGTGCTTCCTGGACTTGGGTGGCTATTTCTTTTCCCATGTTAGGGAAATTTTTTACTATATTCTCTTCAAATATTTTCTCAGACACTTTCTCCTTCTCTTCTTCTTCTGGGATGCCTATAATTTGAATGTTGGTGCATTTGATGTTGTCCCAGAAGTCTTTGAGACTGTCCTCATTACTTTTCATCCTTTTTTTCTTTATTCTGCTCCTCAACAGTTATTTCCACCATTCTATCTTCCAGCTTACCTATTCGTTATTCTGCCTCAATTATTCTGTTATTGTTTCCTTCTAGTGTATGTTTCATTTCAGTTATTGTGTTGTTCATCACTGTTTGTTTTTCTTTAGTTCTTCTAGGTCTTTGCTAAACATTTCTTTTATTTTCTTGATCCGTGCCTCCATTCTATTTCCAAGATTTTGGACCATCGTTACTAACATTACTCTGAATTCTTTTTCAGGAGGATTGCCTATTTCCTCTTCATTTATTTGGTCTTATAGGTTTTTACCTTGCTCCTTCATCTGTAACATATTTCTCTGTCATCTCATTTTTGTGGATGGGTGGGGCTGTATTCCTGTCTCGCTGGTTGTTTGACCTGAGGCGTCCAGCACTAGAGTTTGCAGGCAGTCGGGTGAAGCTGGGTCTTGGTGCCAAGATGAGGACCTCCAGGAAAGCTCACACTGATTAATATTTCCTGGGACCTGAAGTTCTCTGTTCGTCTATCGGCTTGGGCTCGGCACTACTATCACTGGGGCTCAGGCCCGACCACCAGCCTGGGAACTAAGACCCCACAAGCTGTGTGGCATGGCAAAACAAAACAAAGAAACCAAAACTAAAACCAAAACAACAAAACAAAACAAACGGACAACAAACAAAAAAGAGCAGAACAATAACAAAGGATAAAAAATAAAATAAAATTAGGAAAATAAAAAATATATTAGAAAAAAATAAAATGAAACAACAGCCACAAAACAAAACACAACAGAAAAATAAATAAATAGATTGAAATTAAATAATTTAATTAATTAAAACATAAAAATTACCCTGTGCCTCTGCTATCAGTGTGCCTGCCCCCACAGTGAGCCACATCCAACCCCCACCACCCACAGGAAGGCCTCCAAGAGTTCTAGGTAGGTTTCAGCCCCACCTCTGCATGTGTTCCTCTCACCAGCATCTGCTTCTGAAGCTGGCCCAGATCACAGGTGCCCGTGCAGGCTGGCTGGGGCACAGGCTTCCATGGGTGTGTCTGCAGGAGCCAGCGCAGCCAGAGGAGGTTTTGGAGGGGGCAGCGCTCAGCCCGCCTGGGCCCACGCAGCCAGGGGAGAGTGGGATGGATTGGGAGATTGGGACTGACATATATACACTACTATGTATGAAGTGGATGGCTGGGGAGGGCCTGCTATATAGCACAGGGGGAAAAAAAAGAAGGTACAATCTGTTTGCAGGACATATATTAAGTTAACCTTAAAAATGCATTCCAATATACATTAGGTGCAGAAAAATACTGATTGATTCCACTTACACAAGCTACGTAGAATAGTCAAATTCATAGTCAGAAAGTACATTGGTAGATGCCAGGGGGCCAGGGTGTGGGGAGATGGTGAGGGGGAATAGAGAGCTAGTGTTTAAAGAAATAGGGTTCCAGTTTAGGAAGGTGTAAACTTCAGGAGAGGGATGATAGTGAGAGTCACACAACAACATGAATGTACTTAGTGCCACTGAACTGTACAGTTAAATATGGTTAAAATGGTATGTTTTATATTCTGTGACTTACTTACCACAATAAAAAACAAATTTTAAAAACTGTTGTATACCTGAAACTAACAGAATACTGTAAATCAAGTGTACTCCAATAAAAAAGAGAAAGATATAAAAAGAAAATTATATATATGATAGTATTTTATCCTGTATGTTACATTTATTGTAAATCAACTATACTCCAATAAAAAAAGAAACATAAAAAAGAGAATTATGTATATGATAGTATTTTATCAGCCTTAGTGAAAAGGAGATCCTGATATTTGCAACACATGGATGAACCTGTTGGAAATTATGCTCAGTGAAATAGAAAGAAAGAAAAACACTATATGGTCTCATTTATTTATGGAAGGTCAGGTCAAATTCATAGCTAGAATGTTAGTTACCAGGGACTGGTTTGGGAAGGCAGCAGAATGGGGAGATGTTTGTCAAAGGTACAAAGTTGCAGTTATGTAGTATGTATATCTTCCAGAAATCTAACGTACAGCATGGTGACTATGGATAATAGTATTGTGTTTTATGCTAGAAATTTGCTAAGGGTATAGATCTCAGGTGCTCTCTCTACAAAAAAGAAAGGGTAAATATGTGAGGAAATGGATATGTTAATTAGCTTGACTGTAGTAATTATTTCACTTTGTATATGTATATCAAGACATCATGATGTAAAGTCTATATATATATATATATATATATATATATATATATATATATATATATATATACAATTTTCATTTAAAAGAAAAAAAAATTTTTAAATTAAAATCCAAACACTATATGGCCTCTAAGACCCACCACTCTGCTATTACTCCTTTGCTCTCACCCACTGCTGTTTTCTCAGTTGGTCACATGACTCCTTGCCATTGTTGAGACATCTGAAAAAGGACACAGCCCAGAAATGCTGAACCCGCTTTTCCCTCTACCAGGACTCCTCTTCCTACAGACAGACATCTGGCTTGACCCTTCCTTTCATTTATGTCTCTACCAGATCTAAGTATCAGAGAGAACTTTCTTGAATACAGTTTCCAAAATAAATACAGTTTCCTGACATATTTGTTTTATCTGATTTTATACACAATGTAAGTTCCACAAGAGCAGAACCTTAGCCATTTACTTCACTCATATACTAGCTTTAGATGAATAAGTGAATAGGTGAATGATCAAATAAAAAGATAGCTTAAAACATGACTGTTCCCTAGGATATAACCTGTTGGCTTCATTGGCATGGCTCTCTGCAATCATGCAGGACTCTGGCCTCAGAAATGCTTACCTTTGGTTGAATACTCTGTTGTTACCATCTTAAAATTCCTTAAACAACAAGGTCCTACTGTATAGCACAGGAAACTATGTTCAATATTCTGGGATAAACCATAATGGAAAAGAATACGAAAAAGAATATGTATAATTTTGTCACTTTGCTGTACAGCAGAAATTAAACACAACACTGTAAATAAATTATACTCCAATAAAATTTTTTAAATCCTAATTATTTTTGCATGAGGGTCCCACAGTTTTATTTTTAAAATTATATAGCTGGTCTTGCCTCCTGGACTGCCATGATCAGTACGCTTGATGCTATCTCATTACATTCATTAGGGAGATTTGACCAGCTATTTCATGCTTCCTTTGCATTCTTAGCCAGTGTGTATTTAATTGTTTTGAATTCACTCTCTTCACCTTAATACAGAAGATCTGTGTTGTAAGGATGGGCAGTGCCAGCTCTATCAGTGACTGAATCCCCAGTCCCAGGGAACATTGGGCCCCGAGGTAGAATGAACAGAGCTGGTTTGCTTTATAAAACCTTAAGAAAGTGTTCTGATATCATGATACTATTTCCTCCAAATTGTTCATTGTAAACTTTTTGAAACTTCCATCATATTTCATCCTCTTCCCATCAACATAAAGTCAACAACTCAGAATGATTTAAATTGGCTGCCCCATAAAAGGATGTTTGCACTTAAGTATGGTAGCCATGATCCTATGGACCCTGAATATATCAGTGTAATTTTTAACAACTACATTGATTGAATTGAAGTGCATTTTAGTTTTTTTATTCTAGATCTGTTGCAACCATGGGAAAACCCAAAAACATAAATGCCAAGAAGTCTGCCTCTGACAAACAAGCTTTATTACAGATACAAATGGCCCCTATTATAAGAATAAATTAAGATTTCAATGAAATAATTTTACATGAAAATAAAAGGAAGGAGAATAGAAGACAAGGCGGCAGAAGCAGATTCTGCAATTTAAGACTTTTCCCTGGTGACTTCTTGCATTTCTTTTTCCATAACTAACTTAATATTTTTACTCATGTTTATCTCTTTTTTAAAAAAAATATTTATTGGCTGCATCTGGTCTTAGTTGCAGCACACAGGATCTTTCATTGTGGTGCATGGGCTCTTTGTTGCGGTGCACAGGTTTCTCTCTAGTTGTGGCGTGCAGGCTCCAGAGTGTGTGGGCTCTGTAGTTGTGGCACGCAGGCTCAGTAGTTGCAGTCCACAGGCTTAGCTGCCCCATGGCATATAAGATCTTAGTTCTCTGACCAGGGATCGAACTGGCATTCCCTGCATTGCAAGACAGATTCTTAACCATTGGACCACCAGAGAAGTCCCTCATGTTTATCTCTCAACTTTTGGGTTTATTCTTCTCTGATATTTAAGTTTTCTATCTCTACTGGGTTCCGATTAGACAAATCATATTTTGTTAGCTGTGATAACATCTGTGTTTTCACATTTTCCTACATGCCATTTAGGAAAATCTGGTATGTAATTTATGTCTTCTAACTTCTTTGCATAAATTTTTTCAGTGTCTTTGTTTTGAAATTTATTTCTCATTTATTTCTTATTTTTGCATTTATTTGGTTAATAACCACTTTCACTTATTAAAATTATTTTAGCTACTGCTTTGATTATTTTGTTTATTTTTCCCAAGAACCAGATATATTTTATACTTAAAAATATATATAACATACACACTAGCACATATATATCATATATATACAACTTTATTTTAATGAGGTGAATTCACATATTCATATATGAGTGGCACTAAATACTTTCACAATGCTGTGCAACCACCAGCCTTATCTTATTCCAAACCATTTTTATCACCACAGAATAAAATCCTGTATCCACTACTCCCCATTCCTTCCTCTCTGAAATACCTGTAAATCATCAATCTACTTTCTGTTTCAGCAAATTTATCTATTCTATATATTTCATATAAATGAAGTCATACAACATGTGACCTTTTGTGTTGGCCTTTTTTACTCAGCAGTGTTTTCAAGGTTCATTTATGCTGTGTCAGTACCTTTTATGGCTGAATAATATTCCATGTAATGGACACACAACAATTTGTATATCCATTAATCCCTCGATGGATATCTGAGTTGTTTCTACATTTTGGCTATTGTAAATAGTGCTGCTGTAAATATTCATGAACAAGTATTTGTTTTAACACCTCTTTTCAATTCTTTTGGTTATATATGTAAGTGCAGAATTCCTGGGTCACATGGTTATTCCATGTTTAATTTTTGAGGGAGGGCCAAACTGTTTTCCACGGTGGCTGAACTATTTTACATTCCCACTAGCAATATACATGGGTTTCAATTTCTCCATATTCTCACCAACACATGTTGTTTTCTAGGTTTTTCATTTGTTCGTTTGTTTTTAGTATGGACAACTTAGTAGCTGCGATGTGGTATCTCACTGCGGTTTGGTTAGCATTTCCCTGATACTAATGGTGTTGAGCATCTTTTCATGTGCTTGTTGACCATTTGTATATCTTCTTTGGAGGAAAGTCTATTCAAATCCTTTTTCTGTTTTTAAATAGGGGGTTTTATCTTTCTGTTGTTGAATTACAATTTGAGATCTAGACTTCCTCTTCTCCTTTGTCTTCCCATCCCTTCTCACAGGGTGAACACATATTCCTGAGGTCTTGTCTCAGGCTCTCTCTCTCTCTCTCTCTCCATCTCTCTCCCAGCTTACTGACATCTACATCAAGGCCATGTAAAATAGACCTGAAGGAATAGCATACCCCTACTTCTGTGCTTGCCACCAGTTTGAGTTCAGGTTTTTCAACCAACTTTTTCTTCTGTCATTAACACCCTTCTTGGATGACACCTTACCACTTAGGCTTCCAGAAGGAGTCAGGCTTTCCAACCTATAGCTTCTTAATCTCTGAACTTTCTATCTCCTTCCATCTTGACTTGGGAAGCCATCCATTTTAGTCTAAGCATTTTTTTCTTATATTCCCTACTGAAGGAACCCAATAATAGTCAAAACACACTAACCATCTGGATCTTTCCAACCGCTTCACTGAAAGCCATAAGACTATCAGGTGTATGGTTAACCTGTCATGTTATTTTAGGCAACATTGAACCAAATATGGCTTCACTTCACACCATGAGTCTTGGGGTTCCAAATTAGGATAACAGTTAACCTCAATGGCCAGTGCCCGTTTGCTAAGACAATGTTTCAAACACACCACAAAGTATTATTTTGTAATTTAGCTATGGTATCAAATGAACCCCCAGATCCAATGGTGCACAAAGGAGGTGAAGGTAGGTGCAATGTGAGTGGTTATATTAGATTCCTATTGCTGTCCTAACAAATTATCACAGACTTGGCCATTTAAAACAGGACAAACTTTTTAGTTTACTGTTCTAGAGATCAGAAGAACAAAATGTGTCTCAGTGAGCTAAAATCAACGTTTCAGCAGGGTTGTGTTCCTTCTCAAGGCTCCATGGGAAAGTCGGTTTTCTTGTTTTTTCTGGCTTTGAGAGGCTGCCAACATTTTTTGGCTTGTGGCCTCTTTCCCTCTTCAAAGTCCACAATGGCTAATTGGATAATCTTACAATGAATCACTCTGACATACTCTACTCTTTCACTGTAAAACTCTTGTGATTACACTGGGCCCAGTTAGATAATTCAGGATAATCTCTTTATCTCAAGGTCACCTAAACCTTTATTCTCCATTGTCATATAACCTAACATATTCACAGGTTTCGAGGGTTGGAATGTGGACATCATTTGAAAGGGTTCTAACACAAATGGTAAAACACAAAATAAGTCTCTAACTCACTTAACTGCCAAGGAAGATATTCCTGGTCAGTGGTTGTTCTTCCACTTGGGGATTCAGGGTACCAGGAGTCCATCATTTTTTGGCACCCCTATTATCAGTGTGCAGTTTCCAATTTTCCTGTGCATGGCACAGAAGTAAGAAGAGTACTGAGACTAAGAGGTTACTGGAAGTAAATCGGGCTGTTTCTGGGCAGATTCATTGATTAGAACTCAGTCACATAAATGCAATTAACAAACTCCTATAGAGGCTTGGATATTAATCTCAATCTTTACCCTAAGAGAACAGCACAAATTTAAGTGAGCAACAGGTTAGACTGTGTCACACCAGGGACAGTATTTATGTGGGCAGCTAGAAGCCACCAGGAGAGCACAACATAATGCAAAATATTACTTTAATAAAATCAATGCTTCTTAAGATATCGCCATTTTAATTTTACATTGCAATGCAATGGGAGAAGGTCATGCAGATATTTTATTTTAACCCTACAAAGGCTCAAAGCTTTCTTCATGACAAAGTCCTTGGGAGAATTTTTGGATATAAAGATGAGTTAATTTCCCTTTCATTGAACCCTGTTTTTTTTCCTGAGTAAGCTCACTATTTCAGCTTTGATATGAAGCCAATCAGTCACATGATATCTAGTGGCTATTTTTAAATTAAAAAAATCATTTTAATATCTATCTTCAAGTTATGAAAAATGTGAGAAACAAACTGCATTTTGAAAATAGTCATTTGGAAATGTTTTCATTGTATGTGATTTTGTTGCCAAAAATGACATGTGAAACCACAAAATTTCTGATATTTTCACACTAAGTAAATTGGAAACATAATTTTCTAACTTGTTGAAAATGCTCCTAATTAAAAATATAATAAAATAATTTTATTAACATTTTTTAAACATTTTTTTAAAATAAACCATTTTGATTAGTTTGCAATGAAGTAACATCAACATCATAATAATGCACTACTAAATTTTATTAAAAGTTTGCATAGTTGATGAATGAGATTTAAAATGTCTTTGGAAGTACCAGATTTTCTTTCTGGAGTTAGGAACCAGTAAAGAGAAAGATATGCAACAGTTTGCCAAAACAAATATAATGTGCACCTTAAAATTTAAATTTGGTAGCAATTCCATCATGCATGCCTTTCATTTATAGCTGCATAACTTAGTGAAGTTTCTTCTTCTGATGACAGCCACTAATTTTAATCAGTGGAAAAAAGAAAACTTAGAACCAAACCTTTAATTTGCTGCCTCACAGAGTGTTAAAGAAAGATATTAAAATATAATGAGGTATGTTCAATCATGCTGTGTTAGGATGTAATAATAATAATGATAATAAGAGAAATAAAGGATCATGTACAATTAGTAAGTATAATAGATTTAAAAGCATATTGAATATTGTTCATTTCACTATTTTTTGAAAATGTTTTTTTGTTTTATTTCTACAAATCACATAATAAATTACCATTTTGTGCATGAATAATTTTAAATTAATTACTAAACAAGCTATATAAATTTTAAGTTGTATAAATAAATAAACAAGATTTTTATCGAAACAGATTCTCCAATAAAATGTCCTGAGTTCGTGGGTCCACTCTCCTCCATGAGTTACCTGCACCTGTCTCTCCCTCCCCATGTATCTTTCGTTTCAGGATTCTCTCATTCTGAAAGCTTATAGTCTTCAAGCACACTATGACTGAGATCTTATTTCAACCCATTCTTCTGTCATGGCAACCTTCCTTTCTTCTCTAAAGATTAAATACTTCTTACTTTTAAAAGAAAGTCACAGCTTAACCTCCCCCCTCCCCATATCCTCAAGTCCATGCTCTAGTAAGTCTGTGTCTTTATTCCCGTCCTACCCTTAGGCTCTTCATGACATTTTTTTATTTTCTTAGATTCCATATATATGTGACAAAGTGAGAGAGTGGCATGGACATATATGCACTACCAAACATAGGGTGGATATCTAGTGGGAAGCAGCCACATGGCACAGGGAGATCAGCTTGGTGCTTTGTGATCACCTAAAGGGGTGGGATAGTGAGGGTGGGAGGGAGGGAGACACAAGAGGAAAGAGATATGGGAACATATGTATATGTATAACTGAGTCACTTTGTTATAAAGCAGAAAATAACACACCATTGTAAAGCAATTATACGCCAATGAAGATGTTAAAAAAAAAAAAACGGTCAGTGTGGGTGACCTTGCACACCCCCATATACCTTAATTCTATCCTGGAGAGTTTTCATCTCCACAACCATTCCATTCATACCTCAGGCTGTGAGTCCTTGCATGACAGTGAGCAGCTGAGTTGTCTTTAAACACCTTAACCTATCCCAGCCTGTGACTCTTAGAAAGTCACTCAGAATGTATTTAAATGAATGGGGGAAAATAAAAATAACAAAAGCAAGAAATCCCACTTATTGACTTCCTGCTGTAATCCAGGAACTGGATTATATGATTTACATATCCACTCATCAGTTTAATCCTCAATCTATCCTGATGAGGAAAGAGCTGAGAAGTTAAATAACTGTCCTATGATTAAAGGGTTAGTTAGTAAGAGTCAGAGAGAGCAAACAAAGCCATGTCAAGTTTCCTTCTTGTGTTTTATGACACTCTACCAGTGCTTCATTCTAATGTTTGGTGATGTCATATTTAATTGAAAACTGAGATAAAGCATCTAGTTTCTGCACTTTTACAAATACCTTGGTCTATTGTAAAAATATAGAAGGCATGTGAGATCTCAGTTCCCCAACCAGGCATGGAACCCACGCTCCCTGCATTGGAAGCACAGAATCTTAACCACTGGACCACCGGGGAAGTCCCTAGAAGGCATTTATGCTTAAAAAATAGATTATAGTTTTATCATCCAGTTTCAAACACATAAAAGATATGTTTTTAAAAATATATATTCAGTATTTTTGAGTTGTTTCTTTTTGGTAGACTTATCTTAACTAATAAGCAACTCTAGCAGGGGACCACTTCCAATCCAAACTGTAGTGGGATCATCTCTTTCCTTCTTCTGGAAGTGTTCTGACAATATCATCTCCTCATCTGAGAGTCTCCTTCTCATAGGCTGAAAGTTTCCCCTGTCCTGGTCTTCTGATTGTAGGTAGCCTAAGAAATGGCATCTATTTTCCAAATGATAATCCTTCAGGGAATATTTCTAAAAGCAACATGCCCACCATTCTATGGAGTAAGACATGTTGGGCATCTTGCCATTAATCAGTTAATTAGAACTAGCAACACCGTTTCTCCTCCCCATCTCTCCTGAGGTGCAAAAGCAAAGCTGCACAGTCTTTCTGTTCCCAGGGGTCCTTGTTGAGTTTGTACCAGCCAAGGAGGCAAGCCACAGCATCCTGTGCTTTCATACTCTTCTCTCCCACCTAGAAAGCATGTAAGGGAGGTGACTCTCAGTGTGGTTACAGATTCTATCCTACACTCAAAAACTAAGCCAACAACATATAACCTTTACCACTTAAATAATAATAACTGATTCATCAACTTAATTGCCTAGCTATTTATTGAAGTTTTATTACATATTAAGTTCTATGCCAGGAACTAGGAATTAACAGATGAATAAGACATAGTCCCTCCTTTCAAAAGTGTACAGAAGAGGGCTTCCTTGGTGGCGCAGTGGTTGGGAGTCCGCCTGCTGATGCAGGGGACATGGGTTCGTGCCCTGGTCCGGGAAGATCCTACATGCCACGGAACAGCTGGACCCGTGAGCCACGGCCACTGAGCCTGTGCGTCCGGAGCCTGTGCTCCGCAAAGGGAGAGGCCACAACAGTGAGAGGCCCGCGTACTGCAAAAAAAAAAAAAAAAAGTGTACAGACGAATAGAAAACTAGACAAGTAGGCAATGCCTTATTAAAATCTGGTTGCAGGGTTTCCCTGGTAGCACAGTGGTTAGGAATCCGCCTGCCAATTCAGGGGACATGGGTTCGAGCCCTGGTCCAGGAAGATCCCACATGCCACAGAGCAACTAAGCCCGTGTGCCACAGCTACTGACCCTGCGTGCTGCAACTACTGAAGCCCATGTGCCTAGAGTCCGTGCTTTGCAACAAGAGAAGCCACCACAGTGAGAAGCCCATGCACCATAACAAAGAGTAGCCCACGCTCACCACAACTAGAGAAAGGCGGTGCAACAGCAAAGACCCAACACAGCCAAAAATAAAATCAATCAATCAATAAATTTATGTTTTAAAAAAAGTGTGGTTACAATCACAGAAGTGCTGGGAGGTTGTGAAGAGGGAGATCGCTACAAACTGCAAAATTAGGGAAGAGTTTACAGACACTGAAGATGAGAAGTTCACAGTAAAGGTGAAGGAAAGGAAATCCCATCAAACTTCAGAGGCTGAAAGAACATGGCATGTTTAGAAACACCTTATTTGCTCCCATACAGAAGCTGCAGAAAATGCATGATAGGTGTCTAGCAGGAGGTAAGGTCGGAGAAATAGGGAGAGGTATAATCAGAAAGAGAATGGATGTTATTCTTTAAAATGTTGACTGCTTCCCTCTGAGCAAGCAGCATCACTGTAGAATGCAAAGAATTGGGATCATGCAATTACCTTCACATTTAGAAGGATATCTTTTGAGAGTGGAGGTGGAGGTGAATTGCCACAGTCCAGCTGGACAATTTTTCAGACCTGAATCAACAAAGCAGAAGTGAGGATAGAGAGGAAGGAGGCAGACAGGAAGAACCTTGAGAGGACCTAATAGTTTCTTGGTTATGTTATTGAACCTGGACTCGGGTCTGCTCTCCTAATGTGCGGTAAAGCCAATCTACTGCCACTGGATTTTGAAGGAAAGTATAGCATGCATTGCAGGTGCCAAGCAGGGAGAATGGGCAGCTCATGCTCAAAGACACAAACTCCCCAATGGCTTTCAGGGAAGGTATTTTAAAAGCAATGTGAGGGAGAGGGCTTCAGGGTGTGTGATCAGCTCATGTTCATTTCTTGGATTGACTGGCATCAAGGTGAAGTTTCGAGCATCATCAGCCTCCTGGCTCCAACTGGTCTGTGGTCTACATGCTTGGACTCAGCAGTTTTCATCTGATGGGAGTCTGGTTTCTGTAAAAACAACTTAAGACTGTGTATCAGACACTGTTATCTATGTCCTTCAGGGAGGAACTAAAGTTCTATGACTCAGCTATATGGCTCATCTATTGTTTACGTTGTTACCACTTCCATTGGCCCAACTGCTATTCTTTGTTTCTACATGTTGACATTCTTTTAATCATTGACCCTTGAGCCAGCCTTTCTGAGACTCAGGGGAGGCATAAGGGACTAAAGCAAAGTCTTTTACTTCAAGAGTGGTTAAGAATCTGCCTGCCAATGCAGGGGACACAAATTCCATACCTGGTCTGGGAAGATCCCACAGGATAGAGGGGCTCATATACTCAAGAGAGTTCCCCAAGTGTCCTGCTGGGTTTCAATCCCCCGTTTTCTTGGTTACTCCTTAGTCCTGAGGGGAACAGGGCAGGACAAGAAAGGGGGAAATTGTTTTAGATAGAGAGGTTAATCATAAACTCAGTAGGGAAACTTGGTTTCAGTTATAGAAAAGAAAATTTTATATAATAAAAAAGGTCTAAAAAATAATGCATAGGATTCCTGCTTGATTGAAGGGGTTGGATTGATTCACCAATGATGAAAAAGGATGAAAATTTTGGGATGGAGTGGACATGCTGGGGAAAATGATGTTGAGTACAGATTTGGCCATGGGAAATTTGAGGTGCTCATGGAGCCTCCAGGTAGAGATTTGTAATTGAAGTTTGCTATATGGGACTGAGCCTCAGAAAAGAGATCTGAACTAGACATACATGGGTTACTAACTGGTGGTTGTAATTGCTAAACTGTCTTCAAGAATGGTGACTTGTTATACTTAGGTTTTCATGTCACTTTAACACAACTGACTATGCATGTTTTGGAGGGTCCTTCAGTGCTCTTCCATCCCATCAATCACTTGTGGCAGTCAGGTGGCTCAACCCAAGGCTACTGCTCTCTCTTCCCCAAAGTCCCTTCTCTCACATGGATCAGTCTGGTAAACACATCTGCCTGATTCTTTCAATTATCTCTTTTCTCCTGCTTTCCTGGCTCAATGAGACAGCCCCCAGCTGTCAGGAAAAAATCCATAGCCTATCTTATTTCCTTGTCTTTTTAGAAAAGTCTCCTGGCACCTCTCAGAAATTGTGACTAGTGAAGTAAAGGAAGAGGTTTCTTTTAAGACTCTGCCTTTTGAGTTTATCATTTTTGATTGTATTTTCCACTGCTTACAAGGCGTGGATCATGCAGAGGGTGGAAGAGTCAAGGAGGTACACATCAGTCTTGACAATGCCTGCAACAACGGTGGTCTATTTCCACAGAGAGCCAGACTTTAATTTCACTTAACTTGGGCCCAATTAGCCCTACAGAAGAGAGTAGCCAACTTGAAAAGTTATCCCAGGAGCAGACAGGCTTCATTCAGACTGTCGTGGTGGAGCTTCCTACACAGAGGCAAGCAGCCCTCATCACTAACGTCTTTCAGACAAGCAGGTTACCCCATGTGACTCATGAACGGATGAGGATTAATCACCTCTGCCTTACACTTGGTCTTTGGACCACTCCAACACAAAATAACCACTTAGTCTGCTCTTTAGCTCATCAATAATTAACATTCCTTTCAAGTTATGTATATAGAAAAAACAATGATTGCATACAAATCAAAGCAGAACTGTGCCCTTCAGTGTGATTCTGATTACAGATTCCTCCTTGGGAGAACAAGGCAGAAGGACAGGACATGAGTTGACTGTTAATATTAAAAGTAACATACGTACAATTCAAACTTCAGTCTAAGGAACCTGAAAACCAAAAGCCAAATTTTAAAAATTAATTTGAAACATACATAAGTGTTTCAGTTGAAATTATGTTTTTCACTCTGCAAAATGCTTAGCCACAAATTCCTTAATAAGTAAATATTCCAAAAATGCATTTATGGGACTTCCCTGGTGGCTCAGTGGTTAAGAATCTGACTGCCAATGCAGGGAACACGGGTTCCATACCTGGTCTGGGAAGATCCCACATGCCATGGAGCAACTAAGCCTGTGTTCCACAACTACTGAGCCTACACTCTAGAGCCCGTGAGCCACAACTACTGAAGGCTGAGCACCACAATGAAGACCCAACACATCCAAAAATAAATAAATAAATAAATTAATTAATTAATTAAAAATACATTTATTTGTATTAGAAATTTGAAAATCTCACAGAAAGAGGGACAAAGATTTTTGATTGACCCAACCACCCATCCAATCCATTCTTCCTCTCCACACACAGGCCCAAAGATTACCCTTGATCATTATATATTTGAATATATTTCATGCTGGGAAATTTGTTACTGATAAGATCAGTACACCTTTGATGCTTTCGGCTATTAGAGATAACTTCTTTCTATGTAGTTTCAATCTGTACATGTACACTCCATATACTAGTCATTTCTGTTACTTCATAAACACAGAATATTTTTTTGAAATTCAAATATGGTATTATACACATTAAACTTTTTAATAAACTTAGGAATATGGAGGTGTTTCTTTTCCATGAATTCTATCATATTTTGTCATGTTCTTTTAAGACGCACAGGATTTTTACCTGTAAGAGTAACATCCAGAAGATATTCAATTATTATTGGAAAGTCTAGAAAAACATAGAAGTATATTAGATATAAATAATAATGCATAGAAAAGTAAACAAACAAAAAAAATTTGACTCTGAGTTAGAGAAAGTAAAGTGTTACATATATGAGAGAGGAAAACCTCTCTCATTTATGTAGCAAGTAAGTTAGTAATTACTTCTTCATGATGATGTGAAGAAAAAGGAAAGACTCTGAAAGTTTGTTTCCACAAGATGAAGCTAGGTAAGAGGATTTCACTTAAGGTAATACCATTTAATATTCTGCTTAATATGCACCCATTATTTTAAAGTGATTTGCATACATTAACTCATTTAATCTTCAGAGTGAGCCCATAAGGCAGGTACTGTTATTACACCCTTTTACAGATAAGGAAAATGAGATACATGGATGTTAATAATTTGTCCAAGGTTATACAGCAGATGAATGACAAAGTAGGTCTTCAGCCTTGACATTTCCCCTTAAAAGTCCATGCTCTTAATTACTACGAGTCAATGAGACTGACTCACTGAGTCAGGAGCAGTTGCCGTCTCCTGATCATTAGGAAAGATGCTATCAAAGAAGTGGGATGGATTGTGCTCTTGAAGTCTAAACACAGCAGTGTTAAAGTATCCTGGACAAAAATTCCTGCAAGATTAGAACAGGAGGAGTTCATAATTCAGGTAAAGGCATCATTTACTGTCCAAAACAGGGAATTTTTGAGAGTGAATAGGGCAAACTGAAAATTAATTTAGAAAAAAAGAACAAAGAACTTTTCACAGCAAATCAGGATAAATGAATATAAAACATTTTCCTATAATTCATATACTATGGAGCAAGACACTATCAAATAAATTAAAATTTTAGATGTCAAGAATAATTAGGATTAGGGAGTAGATGTCTTTCTCTTGGATGTGTTTCTTTTTTTCCTCAGTCATTTATCTTCTGTAAAACAGTAACATTTACCTTATATCAGCTCATGCATTAGAAAAAGAAAATATCAACATTGAAATAGAGTAGGCTGGCATAAACCCAGAACTGTTCTTGCCATCACAAAGACAGCTGATTTTTCTATAAAGCAGATTTTTAGATGATTTTAAACACTACCATGGTTGTATCCTTGAGTCATTTATCCTCTCACAATTTACCCTGTTGTTTTGAACATCCATCTATCTATTCATTCACAACCAATTTAAGATTTTTCTCCCACTGGAGTCCCAGGAATTCTGCTTTGCCAAGCACAGTTTTCACCATTATAAGGGAAGATTTCCTACACATTTCCCCAGCAATAATCATTAAATAATAGGAATAGGAATATTGTTAGTCATCTGGTCGTCCCTTTTAAGTCATTCATTATATTTAACACAATAAAAAACAACTTCAAGACAAGTTTCTGTGGATTTGAGGATGATTCATAAAAATGAACAATTAAGAGAATTTTAGAATGATTAGGGTACATGTCAAATGTTAAGAAGAAAATACATTGTTCTCTCATATTTTCCTTTCCAAGTCTCTCAAATTGATTCTGGATTGATCATTAGGTGTTTCTTTTGGTTTTGGGTCCTCACTAGTTTTGGTTCATTTTATTCAAGATAATACATTTTACAGTCCCAACAGGGACACTGCATGCTTTTGAAGGAGAAGGATGAAGTCCACGTGACCTGGAATCCAAAGGAAGAAAAGGTAAATGGGGGAGTCCCACAACTAGACAGCAATGCTGCCTTTTTCTGCTTAGCATATGCAGAGGGTATATATATATATATATATATATATATATATATATATATATATATTGCATTTGTATCTCCTTTATTCTAAATCAAGAATCCTGGTTCTTAAAAACACAGAATTAGAATAAGAACATCTCATAATTATTACAAAAGTCTCAGAATAACAACAATACCATCATCAATTAAGATTACTGAAAACAGGTAAATTTTTAAACCTCTATATTCTTTTCCCTCCCCCCAATTTTTCTTGCTGTATTTGTGTATCAGATCATACAACAATATATAACGGGGAGCTTCAAGATGGCAGAAGAGTAAGACGTGAAGATCACCTTCCTCCCCACAGATACATCAGAAATACATCTACATGTGGAACAACTCCTACAGAACACCTACTGAATGATGACAGAAGACCTCAGACCTCCCAAAAGGCAAGAAACTCCCCACGTGCCTGGGTAGGGCAAAAGAAAAAACAGAAACAAAGAATAGGGACGGGACCTGCAACAGTGGGAGGGAGCCGTGAAGGAGGAAAGGTTTCCACACACTAGAAGCCCCTTTGCGGGCAGAGACTGCGGGTGGTGGAGGGGGGGAAGCTTCGGAGCCAGGGAGGAGAGCGCAACAACATGGGTACGGAGGGCAAAGCGGAGAGATACCCGCACAGAGGTTCGGTGCCAACTAACACTCACCAGCCCGAGAGGCTTGTCTGCTGACCCACAGGGGCAGGCGGGGCTGGGAGCTGAGGCTTGGGCTTCGGTCGGAGCGTAGGGAGAGGACTGGGGTTGGCTTGAACACAACCTGCAGGGAGTTAGTGCACCACGGCTAGCCGGGAGGGAGTCCGGGGAAAAGTCTGGACCTACCGAAGAGGCAAGAGACTTTTTCTTCCCTCCTTGTTTCCTGGTGTGCCAGGAGAGGGGATTAAGAGTGCTGCTTAAAGGAGCTCCAGAGACGGGCGCGAGCCACAGCTAACAGCGCAGACCACAGACACCGGCATGAGATGATAAGGCCACTGCTGCCGCCAACAAGAAGCCTGAGTGCGAGCACAGGTCACTATCCACACCTCCCTTCCAGGGATCCTGTTCAGCCCGCCACTGCCAGGGGCCCGGGATCCAGGGTAAACTTCCCCGGGAGAACACACAGTGTGTCTCAGGCTGGTGCTACGTCCCGCCGGCCTCTGCCACCCCAGGCTCGCCCCGTAACCCTCCCTCCCCCCAGACTGAGCCAGAGCCCCCGAATCAGCTGCTTCTTTAACCCCGTCCTGTCTGAGCAAAGAATAGATGCCATCTGGCAACCTACACGCAGAGGCAGGTCCAAATCCAAAGCTGAACCCAGGGAGCTGTGTGAACAAAGAAGAGAAAGGGATATTTCTCCCAGCAGCCTCAGGAGCAGTGGATTAAATCTCCACAATCAATTTGATGTACGCTGCATCTGTGGAATACATGAATAGACAACAAACCATCCCAAATTGAGGAGGTGGACTTTGGGAGCAAGTATGTATATATATATACTTTTTTCGGACGCGCTTTCCCCTTTTTCTCTTTTTGTGAGTGTGTATGTTTCTGTGTGTGACTTTGTCTGTTTAGCTTTGCTTTTACCATTTGTCTTAGGGTTCTGTCTGTCTGTTTTTATTGTTTCTTTGTTTTTTTTTTTACTTAAAAAACCTTTTTTCTTAATAATCATTTTTTATTTTAATAATTTTATTTTACTTAATTTAATTTAATTTTATCTTCTTCTTTCTTTCTTTTTTCTCCCTTTTATTCAGAGCCAAGTGGAGGACAGGCTCTTGGTGCTCCATCCAGGTGTAAGGGCTGTGCTGCTGAAGTGGGAGAGCCAAGTTCAGGAAACTAGTCCACAAGAGACGTCTGAGTTCCACATAATATCAAATGGCAAAAATCTCCCAGAGATATCCACCTCAATGCCAAGACCCAACTCCATTTAATGACCAGCAAACTACAGTGCTGGACACCCTATGCCAAACAACTAGCAAGACAGGGACACAAACCCATTCATAGCACAGAGGCTGCCTAAAATCATAATAAGGCAAAAGACACCCAAAAACACACCATCAGACGTGGACCTGCCCAACAGAAAGATAAGATCCAGCCTCATCCACCAGAACACAGGTACTAGTCCCCTCCACCAGGAATCCTACACAACCCACTGAACCAACCTTAGCCAGTGGGGACAGACACCAAAAACAATGGGAACTAAGAACCTGCAGCATGCAAAAAGGAGACTACAAACACAGTAAGTTAAGCAAAATGAGAAGACAGAGAAACACCCAGCAGATGAAAGAGCAAGGCAAAAAACCACCAGACCTAGAAAATGAAGAGGAAATAGACATCTACCTGAGAAAGAGTTCAGAATAATGATAGGAAAGATGATCCAAAATGTTGGAAATAGAATGGAGGAAATACAAGAAACATTTAACAAAGACCTAGAAGAACTAAAGAGCAAACAAACAGAGATGAACAACACAATAAATGAAATTTAAAATTCTCTAGAAGTTATCAATAGCAGAAAAAGTGAGGCAGAAGAATGGATAAGTGACCTGTAAGATAAAATAGTGGAAATAATTACTGCAGAGCAGAATACAGAAGAAAGAATGGAAAGAATTAAGGACAGTCCCAGAGATCTCCGGGACAGCATTAAATGAACCAACATTCAAATTATAGGGGTCCCAGAGGAAGAAGAGAAAAAGAAAAGGACTGAAAAAATATTTGAAGACATTACACTTGAAAACTTCCCTAATATGGGAAAGGAAATAGTTAATCAAGTCCAGGAAGTACAGAGAGTCCCATACAGGAAAAATCCAAGTAGAAACACACCAAGACACATATTAGTCAAACTATCAAAAATTAAATACAAAGAACAAATATTAAAAGCAGCAAGGGAAAAACAACGAGTAACACATAAGGGAATCCTCATACGGTTAACAGTTTAACTTTCAGCAGAAACACTGCAAGCCAGAAGGAAGAGGATGGGCATGTTGAAAGTGATGAAAGAGAAAAATCTACAACAAAGATTACTCTACCCAGCAAGGATCTCATTCAGATTTTACAGAGAATTGAAAAGTTTTACAGACAAGCAAAAGCTAAGAGAACTAAATACTCCAACTAAAAGACATAGACTGGCTGAATGTATACAAAAACAAGACCCATATATATGCTGTCTACAAGAGACCCACTTCAGACCTATAGACACATACAGACTGAAAGTGAGGGGATGCAAAAAGATATTCCATGCAAATGGAAATCAAAAGAAAGCTGGAGTAGCAATTCTCATATCAGAAAAAATAGATTTTAAAACAAAGACTATTACAAGAACAAAGAAGGACACTACATAATGACCAAGGGATCGATCCAAGAAGATATAACAATTGTAAATATTTATGAACCCAACATAGGAGCACCTCAATACATAAGGAAATTACCAAAGGCCATAAAAGGGGAAATTGACACTAACACAATCATAGTAGGGGACTTTAACACCCCACTTTCAGCAATGGACAGATCATCCAAAATTACAATAAATAAGGAAACACAACAGCTTTAAATGATATATTAAACAAGATGGACTTAATTGATATTTATAGCACATTCCCTCCAAAAACAACAGCATACACATTCTTCTCAAGTGCTCATGGAACATTCTCCAGAATAGATCATATCTTGGGTCACAAATCAAGCCTTGGTAAATTTAAGAAAATTGAAATCATATCAAGTGTCTTTTCCAACAACAATGCTATGAGACTAGATATCAATTTCAGGGGAAAATCTGTAAAAAATACAAACACATGGAGGCTAAACAAGACACTACTTAATATCCAGGAGATCACAGAAGAAATCAAAGAGGAAGTCAAAAAGTACCAAGAAACAAATGATAATGAAAACACAACGACCCTAAACCTATGGGAGGCAGCAAAAGCAGGTCTAAGAGAGAACTTTATAGTTATACAAGCCTACCTTAAGAAACAAAAACATCTCAAATAAACAACCTAAAGTTACACCTAAAGCACTTAGAGAAAGAAGAACAAAAAAGCCCCAAAGTTAGCAGAAGGAAAGAAATCATAAAGATCAGATCAGAAATAAATGAAAAAGAAATGAAGGAAATGATAGCAAAGATCGATAAATAAAGGCTGGTTCTTTGAGAAGATAAACAAAATTGATAAACTATTAGCCAGACTTACCAAGGAAAAAAAGAGAGAAGACTCAAATCAATGGAATTAGAAATGAAAAAGGAGAAGTAAAAACTGACAATGCAGAAATACAAAAGATCATGAGAGATTACTACAAGCAACTATATGCCAATAAAATGGACAACCTGGAAAGAACGAACAAATACTTAGAAATGCACAACCTTCCAGGTCTGAATCAGGAAGAAATAGAAAATATGAAGTGACCAATCACAAGCACTGAAATTGAAACTGTGATTAAAAATCTTCCAACAAACAAAAGCACAGGACCAGATGGCTTCACAGGCAAATTCTATCAAACATTTAGAGAAGAGCTAACACTTATCCTTCTCAAACTCTCCCAAAATATAGCAGAGGGAGGAACACTCCCAAACTCATTCTACGTGGCCACCATCACTCTGATACCAAAAACAGAAAATGATGTCACAAAGAAAGAAATCTACAGGCCAATATCACTGATGAACATAGATGCAAACATCCTCAACCAAATACTAGCAAACAGAATCCAAAAGCACATTAAAAGAATCATACATTTTGATCAAGTGAGGTTTATCCCAGGAAGGCAAGAATTCTTCAATATACGCAAATCAATCACTGTGATACACCATATTAACAAATTGAAGGAGAAAAACCATATGATCATCTCAATAGATGCAGAGAAAGCTTCTGACAAAATTCAACACCCATTTATGATAAAAACCCTCCAGAAAGTAGGCATAGAGGGAACTTTCCTCAACATAATAAAGGCCATATATGACAAACCCACAGCCAACATCGTCCTTAAGGGTGAAAAACTGAAACCATTTCCACTAAGGTCAGGAACAAGACAAGGTTGCCCACTCTCACCAATATTATTCAATATAGTTTTGGAAGTGTTAGCCACAGCAATCAGATGAGAAAAAGAACTAAAAGGAATCCAAATCTGAAAAGAAGAAGTAAAACTGTCACTATTTGCAGATAACATGATACTAAACATAGAGAATCCTAAAGATGCTACCAGAAAACTACTAGAGCTAATCAATTGCACTTGGTAAAGTAGCAAGATACAAAATTAATGCATAGAACTCTCTTGCATTCCTCTACACTAATGATGAAAAATCTGAAAGTGAAATTAAGAAAACACTCCCATTTACTATTGCAGCAAAAAGAATAAAATATCTAGGAATAAACTTACCTAAGGAGACAAAAGACCTTTATGCAGAAAATTATAAGACACTGATGAAAGAAACTGAAGATGATACAAATAGATGGAGAAATATACCATGTTCTTGTATTGGAAGAATCAACATTGTGAAAATGTTGATTTTCACAAAACGATATACAGATTCAATGCAATCCCTGTCAAACTACAATGGCATTTTTCACAGAACTAGAACAAAAATTTTCACAATTTGTATGGGACCACAAAAGATCCCGAATCAGGCTCCCTGACTTCAGACTATACTACAAAGCTACAGTAATCAAGACAGTATGGTACTGGCACAAAAACAGAAATATAGATCAATGGAACAGGATAGAAAGCCCAGAGATAAACCCACGCACATATGGTCACCTTATCTTTGATAAAGGAGGAAAGAATATACGGTGGAAAAAAATAGTCTCCAATAAGTGGTGCTTGGAAAACTGGACAGGTACATGTAAAAGAATGAAATTAGAACACTCCCTAACACCATCCACAAAAATAAACTCAAAATGGATTAAAGACCTAAATGTAAGGCCAGACACCATCAAACTCTTAGAGGAAATCATAGGCAGAACACGCTATGACATAAATCAGTGGAAGATCCTTTTGACCCACCTCCTAGAGAAATGGAAATAAAAAGAAAAGTAAACAAATGGGACCTAATGAAACTTAAAAGCTTTTTCACAGCAAAGGAAACCATAAATATGATGAAAAGACAACCCTCAGAATGGGAGAAAATATTTTCAAATGAAGCAACTGACAAAGGATTAATCTCCAAATCATACAAGCAACACGTGCAGCTTCATAGCAAAAAAACAAACAGCCCAATCCAAAAATGGACCAAAGACCTAAATAGACATTTCTCCAAAGAAGATATACAGATTGCCAACAAACACATGAAAAATGCTCAACATCATTAATCATTAGAGCAATGCAAATCAAAACTACAATGAGATATCTTCTCACACTGGTCAGAATGGCCATCATCAAAAAAATCTACAAATAATAAATGCTTGAGAGGGTGTGGAGAAAAAGGAACCCTCTTGCCCTTGTTGGTGGGAATATAACTTGATACAGCCTCTATGGAGAACAGTATGGAGGTTCCTTAAAAAATGAAAAATAGAACTACCATATGACCCAGCAATCCCACTACTGGGAATATACCCATAGAAAACCATAATTCAAAAAGAGCCATGTACCATAATGTTCATTGCAGCTCTATTTACAATAGCCAGGACATGGAAAAAACCTAAGTCTCCATCAACAGATGAATGGATTAAGAAGATGTGGCATATATATACCGTGGAATATTACTCAGCCATAAAAAGGAAGAAAACTGAGTTATTTGTAGTGAGGTGGATGGATGTAGAGACTGTTGTACAGAGTGAAGTAAGTCAGAAAGAGAAAAACAAATACTGTATGCTAAAACATATATATGGATCAAAAAAAAAGAAAGAAAGAACATGGTCAGAAGAACCTAGGGGCAAGATGGGAATAAAGATGCAGACCTACTATAAAATGGACTTGAGGATATGGGGAGGGGAAGGGTAAACTGGGACAAAGTGAGAGAGTGGCATGGACATATGTACACTACCAAATGTAAAATAGCTAGCTAGTGGGAAGCAGCCATGTAGCACAGGGAGATCAGCTCAGTGCTTTGTGACCACCTAGAGGGGTGGAATTGGGAGGGTGGGAGGGAGGGAGATGCAAGAGGGAAGAAATATGGGGACATATGTATATGCATAACTGATTCACTTTGTTATAAAGCAGAAACTGACACACCATTGCAAAGCAATTATACTCTAATAAAGATGTTGAAAAAAATTTTTTAAAAAAACAATATAGGGGTTCCCTGGTGGCACAGGGGTTGAGCGTCTGCCTGCCGATGCAGGGGACACGGGTTTGTGCCCCGGTCAGGGAAGATCCCACATGCTATGGAGTGGCTGGGACTGTGAGCCATGGCTGCTGAGCTCTGCGCGTCCGGCCTGTGCTCTGCAACGGGAGAGGCCACAACAGTGAGAGGCCCGAGTACCGCAAAAAACAAAACAAAACAAACAAAAAAAACAATATATACTGTAATCTGTCCTTTTTTGTTTTTTTGTTTTTTTGTTTTTTGTTTTTTGTTTTTTTGCGGTACGCAGGCCTCTCACTACTGTGGCCTCTCCCGTTGCGGAGCACAGGCTCTGGACGCTCAGGCTCAGCGACCATGGCTCACGGGCCCAGCCGCACCGCGGCATGTGGGATCCTCCCGGACTGGGGCACAAACCCGTGTCCCTTGCATTGGCATGCGGACTCTCAATCACTGTGCCACCAGGGAAGCCCTCTGCCCTTTTTAACCCTCATTTAGTTTTAGTTTGTAGAGGGTAACTATTAAGAAGAGAATCATTATAAGGACAACAGTGGATTCCAGATATGAATTCTGGATACAAGTCCTTCACCACATATGTCATTTGCAAGTATTTTCTCCCAATCTGTAGCTTGTCTTTTCATTCTCTTAACAATACCTTTCAGAGAAAACATTTCTAATTTTGATGGAGTCCAACTGATCAATGTGTTCTTTTATAGACCAGGCTTTTCCTGCAGTGCTTAAGAACTCATACCCTTCATTTTATTCAAGAACTTTATAGTTTTAAACATGGATATTTCAAAACCATGTGTTGAAAAGACTACCCTTTATCCACTGAATTGCCTTTAAAACTTTATTAAATACCAACTGGCCATACTTGTGGTCAGACTCTATTCTTTTTCACTAGCCCACGTGAGTATAACTTTGTTAATATCACATTAATGTGAACATTCTGGTTTTACAAAAAGCTTAAAACCAAGTAGTTTGTGGCTGCTTCAAATTTATGATTCTTTTTCAAAAATATTTTAGCCATTTGTTTCCTTATCTTTTATATAAATTTTAGAATCAGCTTGTATATATCAAAAAAGGTATCCTGCTGGGATTTTTAATTGGTATTGCATTAAATCTATAGTTCAATTTGGAAAGAATTAACATCTGAAATTATATTGAGTGTTCAATCCAAATTCATGGTGAGTCTCTCCATTTATTTAGTTTTTCTTTGATTCCCTCCATTAATGTTTTAGAGATTTATCATATAAATCTTGTAACCTTATTTTTATTTTTTTATATTACATATTCATTTATTAAATAAAAATAGGTTATCATAGAGCAATATATATTGTGATCCTAAACAATAAAAGGAAGAAATCTTTAAAGTAGGTAATTGATTGAGATGTAACAATATTTTTTATTGAACTTTTGAAATTTATTTTATTTCTTTTACAGCAGGTTCTTAATAGTTATCCATTTTATACATATTAGTATATATATGTCAATCCCAATCTCCCAATTCATCACACAACTAAACCCCCTGCCACTTTCCCACTTGGTGTCCATACGTTTGTCCTCTACATCTCTGTCTCTTATTTCGGCCCTGCAAACAGGTTCAAATGTACCATTTTTCTAGGTTCCACATATATGCGTTAATATACGATATTTGTTTTTCTCTTTCTGACTTACTTCACTCAGTATGACAGACTCTACATCCATCCACATCTCCACAAATGACCCAGTTTAATTCTTTTTAATGCCTGAGTAATATTCCATTGTATATATGTACCACATCTTCTTTATCCATTCGTCTTTTGATGAGCATTTAGGTTGCTTCCATGACCTGGCTATTGTAAATAATGTTGCAATGAACATTGGAGTGCATATATCTTTTTGAATTATGGTTATCTCTGGGTAGATGCCCAGTAGTGGGATTGCTGGGTCATATGGTAGTTCTATTTTTAGTTTTTTAAGGAACCTCCATACTGTTCTCCTTAGTGGCTATATCAATTACATTGCCACAAACAGTGCAGGAGGGTTCCCTTTTCATCACACCCTCTCCAGCATTTGTTGTTTGTAGATTTTCTGATGATGTCCATTCTAACCGGTGTGAGATGTTACCTCATTGTAGTTTTGATTTTCACTTATCTAATAATTAGCTCAATAAATACCTCTTGAATGAAAAAATACAGGAACTTCTTATGATGTCATGATATTCTCTGAAATGTCTGCACCGTAATTCATCCACCAACTCCACTCTGCCCAGCTTGTTTACCCTATTGTGGGAAGAGCCTTGCATGTATGCTCATTGTAGGATGTGCTTTTTCCTTCATCTTTTATGGGGAGCTTCCTTCTCTGCTTGGACAAATCACACCTGGTGTCATCACTCCCCACCTGCCCTCCTGGGTTCAGGTTCAACCTTGAACCTGGTGGCGGGGGGAGAGGGGACACGATTGGCTTTTTCTCTCTCCCCCCACCTTTTGCTCTAACTTTCCTTCCCCCCCAAGCCAGAATGTTCCGAACCCTCCATGGCAGAGTCAGGGAGGGAGGAGAAGGGCCAGCACAGGCCTGACTTTGCAGGAGAAGCTGGCCTTTGCCCTGGGCATCCTCTTGAGGTCCTTTAGTCCTTTAGTACACAGACCCTAGCCAGCATCCCTGAGATTCCCTACTTCATCTTTTCAGCTGCAGTTTTATACTCTGGATGTGCCTGTCCTTCAGTGAATGGTCCACTGCCCCAACCTTAGAGCTTGAGCTGCTCTTTGGCCCCCAGCCTCTGGGCTACTGACATATCCTTGACCCTTGCAGGAAGCCCTCTTGAACTGACCACAGCAAAAATTCTCTATCACTAAAATAGAAGACACCCAATTAAATATGGATTTCAGATAAACAGATCATTTTTAGCCTAAATATGTCCCAAATATTGGGTGGGAAATTCAGACCTACGTGGATGAGCTATATTTTGTCTGACAACCCTAGTCCCCTATGGGCCTGAAAACACTGCTGGTAGGAGGACAGCTACCTCTCATATTCAGCCCATGTCAGCCGCCATGGGCTGCTTCTATTTCTCTCTTTCTTTTCTTCTGTCTCTGGAGACTTTTCTTTCCAGATACCTGTAGGTGTTTGCCAAGCCACACCTCCCTTTCCTCACCTGGGAGGCTGGAACCCACAGCCCTTCTCCTGATAAATCCTCTGTTAAATCCCAACAGTCCTCCAGGCAGGTTTTGAGCTGAGGGTCAACTTCGTCCATGCCTTTTCCAGTCCTGCCTAAGGAGGCCTGGGACCTCACTTTGAGAAAGGGGAGTACTTATCAGCTAGTCCCAGTTCTCAGCTCTCCTGGCTTCAGTCACAGCTAAGAGACAAATTCCTAGTGTGAGCGTCTTCTTTCACACTCTATTCTTTTCCTTCCTTTATACCGTTTCTTTGGGAAAGAATATCAGCAGAATGATGGTGCAAAGATGTGTGAGCATCAACGTGACTTGTAAAACTCCATTGAGTCTCATTTTACTCTGTCTCTTTTCCCCAACTCCTCAGAGCAGGCCTCCAGCCACCTCCCACCAGCAAACCAAAGCCATCTGCAGCACTCAGACCTGAGAGCATCACAGGTTCAGAAGCTCAAAAGGGCTCACCGGCCTCCTTACAGCATCATCACGATAGCCTTGATGTCAAGGCAGAGAGAATGAAAGCAGGCTTCCATGTTGCAACAGACACCCCAGGGCCCTTACACGGGCGCACTGGCTCTGTCTGGATGGAGTCACCAAGATCGGGGTCAGGAATTGTGGCTTCTGTGGAGCTCAGGGCAGAATGCTCAGTGGGGTTTTGTGCATCTCTGTTCAAGCAGTCAAGCTAGGCGGGCTTGTAGAGTATGCAGGGGGAAATCATCAAAAACCAACTGGCTGCTGGGAATGCCAGGGCAGGGCTGGGCTTTAAATAGCACGTTATGAATCCCACAGCTCTTATCACGGCCCAGCGTGAGCACAAGACCCCCACGTGTCTACAGGAAAGAGTTTTCCCGGTCAAGCTGTCAATCTATTTTGTATGACACAGCATTTCTTAAGATTCACTTTGTATAAACTAGTGGGAAAAGCAAGGTAAACTTTGGTGCCACACTTTGGCTTCCCTCAGACCACGAGACTCCAGGAAAAATCATTGAGATGTCAGGTCTCTGTGTTTGTGTGAGATTAATATCTGGCTCTCTTAGGAAATGAGTCTTAGCAGGCCATCTACCATATTATTTATTTTTATAACCTCTCCCCTCTCTGAATTGAGCATCATTAATGTCCTTTGAGATCAGTAAGATAATCTAGGTCCCTTTCCATTATTAATCCACAGAACAAATAGCTATAGAGTGATTATTTCATGTCAGACTCTTTCCTTGCCTCTGAGCAGACAATAGCAAAAAATAAAGTCCTCACCCTTTCATTCTAGGAAGCAGACAGTAAGTAGAATATAATATAGCATATTATGCAACACCATGCAAAGTAGGATTGTAAGGTAGAATCAGGGCACAGAGAGTGAAGATGCTGCTTTAAATAAGGTGGTGGGGCAGGCATGTTTGGGCAAGGTTACATATAAAAAGAGATCGAAAGGAAATGAAAGACTGTCTAGCATGTTCATGATGATCTTGAACTTCTCAGCCTCCAGAACTATGAGAAATAAATGTTTGTCATTGAAACCAAAAAAAAAAAAAAACAAAAATGTTACTTAGTAGTGAGTTTCCATCTTCAGGCCTGGATTAGGCATCTGTTTAAAATAAAGTGAACTTGATGGAAGCAACCTAAATGTCCATCAGCAGAGGAGTAGATAAAGAAGATGTGGTACATATATACAATGGAATATTATGCAGCCATAAAAAGGAATGAAATTGGATCATTTGTAGAGATGTGTATGGACCCAGAGTCTGTCATACAGAGTGAAGTTAAGTCAGAAAGAGAAAAACAAATATCATATATTAACACATATATGTGGAATCTAGAAAAATAGTATAGATGATCCTATTTGCAAAGCAGAAATAGAGACACAGACATAGAGAACAAACATATGGACACCAAGGGGGAAAGGGTGGTGGTGGGATGAATTGGGAGATTGGGATTCACATACATACACTACTGTGTATAGAATAGATAACTAATGAGAACCTACTGTATAGCACAGGGAACTCTGCTCTGTAGTGACTTAAATGAGAAAGAAATCCAAAAAGGGGGGAATATATGTGTACACATAGCTGATTCATTTTGCTGTACAGCAGAAACTAACACAACATTGTAAGGCAACTATACTCCAATAAAAATTAATTTAAAATAAAATAAATAAAAAGTAAAATAAAGAAAATAAAATAAATGTGCACTTGGCTGAGTGCACTCTGGGCTGGCTCTGCATTTCCAGGGAGTTCTGTAAGCCCAGCCTCCCCTCCTCACCTTCTCCCTCCTCTGCCTTCCCTCCAGGCTGTGTTATAAAGCCTGTGCCCGATGAACCACTTTGCCCACTACATTGTTCTTCCTCATCCTCAGTTCCTGGACTGGAGTCAGTTCCCAAGGCTGAGACATCTCTGCTTCCTTCTGGATTTCTCTGTGTCTGCTTCCAGGCTCCCAAGACAGCCATTTTTCACCAGGCTACATTTCTGGCTGAAATACCTTACATGTACTAATACCCTTATAATTTAAAGTGGTTAAGGAAGTTGAATAAAATATCTCTGATGGAGAATTCATATCACTAAAGTATAACAGTTTCAGAAGTAAGACATCTGACTTTTCCATGAAAATCATTATAAATACATATTTTTAAAATTATTTTGAAACGTTACACAGCAGGTCTTAAATATCAGATACATGCAGGTTCATGACAGAGGGGAAAAAAAGAAGAAAATACTGTATTTCTAAGAGTTCATAGAATTTACTATAAATTCACTTTCATTTTTCTTTCAACCAAAGGAAAAAGGAAAATCTGACAATTGGCATAGTTTTCATTTCAGCAAAAAGGTCACACGTTAGTTCATCGGAAGCAAAAAATTTTCTGCCACTAAAGGCTGGAATGTCTCACATTGGAATTCACATGAAACATACTAAGATAATGTCATTAATGATATTTTTTTTAGAAACCACACCAAAGATAATTTTGCTGGACTGCTTTTTGAGCAATTCAAGATGAAACCTAAAGGCATTTCATTCAAGTATAGCTCAGAAAGGCTCTTCCATGGGAGGCTAAGCTTACGTGGTCCATAATTATGGCTTTCCTATTTCCAATTCAATCAAAAGATAAAATTTAGAATATAGAGTAGAAGATAGATTAGAAATTTATTAGACTATGTTTCTTAAATAGCACTGATGTTCCTTGTGTTCCTAAGTACATGAATACTTTATGTATATTTTTAACAGAGTAAACAGAACACAACACAGATTGGTCTCTTCTGTACCATCCATGACAACATTCAAGAAATTTTTATTTACAAATTTGTGTATGCATGCATACACACAGACATATATAAATGCATACTTGTGTACATAACAACCTTTAAGTTATGTATCTCTTTCTGTTTTTCAAAATGTAATAACTCAAAATCTGATAAAACAGTGCAAGAGATATCATAGGCAGTTATCATGGTCTAGTACACAAATGCTTATGGCATGATACATGCTCAAAAAAACGGAATGTAAAAATGTACACTGGGAACACAGAGGAAGAAGCAAGAAAATAAACTGGGATAGACATTAAACATTTCATGGGAGAAGCAGTATTTGAATGAGGCCTTGAAGAATAAGTAAATGTTGATTAATATGGAAAAGGAACACCAGTATTCTCATCAGAAAGAACAGCCTGTGAGGTATAGCAGGGAGACAATGATGGGCTAGCAGCTTCCATCATGGTAGCTGGAGAGTATATGGCAGAGCACAGAGCAGGGTAGAGTGGACAGAGGTGCAGAGTGGGCTACAGAGGTAATAATGTATCCACTGGACTAACGGGAATCAGTCAAAGATCTACATTATTGAAGAGGAAGACTAGGAAAGTCATGATTCATCACGTGACTGTGGGTTTCAGAAAAATAAATGGCAGCAGTGTAGAGCTGTGCTAAAGTTGACTGACCATGGAAGAAGACCACTTAGGAATTCACACTGCAATCCAGAAAGTGGTTATACATACCATTCCTGTGACTGTGCCACCACACTTGCTGGTTTACTGCTTCTTTTTCATCACTTTTGCAATCAGCTCTACTACGTTTCCAATCTCTGCCAACATTTGAGTGATCTACTACTTCTGGGACATCTTGTCCTTTTCCCATTGTGTATTTCTTTGCCCTTGACCCATCTTTATTCCTCACTCTCTTTTTCAGAGCTTCTGAAGGATGAGCCCAGCAGGACTTGAACTTAATGACATTCTACAACCAATAGTAGGATTTCATTAAACTTGTAAACCAAAGTAGCCTTACCACATTCATATCTCAGTTTTTCCTCATCTCTAGTGAAAATCAAAGTCATGTTTACTTACATTTTGATTTAATTCCATTTGGAACCACAAAATTTAAATACTGAACAGCAACTTAGAATTATGTGTGTCAAATAGCCTCATTTTACAAATTTAGAAAATGAGTTTCACAAAGGTTAAGGTTATTCCTCAAAACAATAGGACTACTGCTGGAAGCCAACTGAAACTGAAGCTTTCAACTCTTCTCACAAAGCCCATTTCTATGACGATCAAGATTTTTGGGTTTTCCAGAGTGTTAAAGAGTTGAGGTGTCTGACTATGTCCATAGAATCTGGCTATCCAGATAGAGAAATCTCCTCTTACTTTGGGAAACAACAGTTGGTGAGTCTTCATGTAAATGTCATCAAAAAGCCTCAAGTGCAAATTATTCTCTTCTTAATAGAATATGGCGCTATCTCTAAAAATGCTGAAATTAATGGTCTCCATGTTCTCAGCCTGATTCATTAATTTGTTAACCTTTATTTAGCAAATGGTAGATGGAAGGCTGCCAAAATAATAAACAGTCAACTTTCTTTGTATGTTCCAACATTCATAGCATTTGGTGGTAGAGATAACTGGAGCAGAGTTCTTCATTTTATGCATTTTTTGGGGGGAGTGGAAACAATAAAAGGCCACTGAATGGTTTTACAAAAAGGATCTCTGACGGCTGTAGATCATGTTGTGAAAGTGATATTTACCCGGTGCTGCAGATGGCTTGAAATGATAGGCTTTTAGTTTACCACTTGGGATCACGATGATGAGCAGACTACTAAAGTTATTTTTGTATTAAAACACTTGTGCGCATCAGTAAGTGAAGAATTTGAACTTTAGAACATATTGATCTTAAAATGCACAATGATCCATATGTCAATGACTTAGACAATGAGACCAATCTGTGTTCATAACAATCATATTCACTTGAAAGAAAATTATGCAAAGAGAGGGTGAGAATCACTTTAAAGTTAAATGGAAATAAAAGTTGCATCTTCATAAATTTGGGTTCAAAGAGTCTCTGACTTGAAAGACGCTTTCAAAGTTATTCGAGCTTTCTGTTAAAGCTGGATTCACCTTGTCACACTGTTCACTAAAACATGCCTATCTTTCCCATTCTGTCATTTGTTGCATCTGTACCTTCACTCTACTGGTTTCAACTGTGCCAGTGATAAAATCTTTCTGAAGACAGAGCCCTGCAGAACAGGACCACAGACCTCCCTCACATCTGACATCGATTTGCTTTTGTGTTTATTTGACAATTATCAGATCTACTGTCTTAGCTAACTAAGAGTGAGAATCCTTGAAGCAATCATTTAACCTTACCCTGGGCTTTAAAACCAGAATAACCTGTATTAGGACACCAGAAATGATCTTAACTCCAAAAAAAAAAAAAGAAGAAATAAACAGACACACACAACACACGCACACATATTCATGGCAATACATCTGTATCTTCTAGTATGGATTCAATATTCTCACCGCTTTGACTGAAATTCTTAGAATCAAATTGTTGAAAGAAGCAGGAATTTTCCCATGTAACAATGTGGTTTTATTCAAGAATGTATTCTGACTGGTTGACTATTTTCACTTCAAACTATTAGAGTGGACTTTCAACTCTTTTCTCAAAGAACAATAAAAAAATAAATAAAAATGCAACTAGATATTTAAAGCAATATATGACAATGAGAATAAAGTTATAGATAGAAATATGGAAGAAATAAGTTATCCCTTTCTATTGGTTTTAATTATTTATATGAGCTTAAAGAACTAAATTAAAACAGGCAATTCTACAGAAAGCAGTAGCTTTGAGGTGATCTGTATTATTGGTGGTGATTTTTTTTTTCAAGCAACAATTCTCAGAGCTGAATCTAGGTATATATGCTCAGCACCAGAAGGCCTATTCCTTATTCCAGGTAAAAGCCAATATAAACTCCCTTAAGCAGAAGATCCATGAAGAGTCGCTGAAGGGAAAAAAGAGAGAGGGAGCTTCCAGCATATTCGGAAGGGAGGCCTAGTGAGCTCACCCTGATATTCATGGGACAGGCTGAATGCCTGTGGCAGGCTACCCAATGCTGGAGAAATGTTTTTTCAGATTTATTCAAGTAGCTACATCAGGGCCCAGATCAGAGTCAGATCTTGTACCGAGGGTCACCTGTGATCCTTAGGACCTAGCAAAGGGCTTTCTTTCAACAAGACAGATTTCTCATGTCTTAAAAGGAAAATCTCTCAGGCTGCCACATCACCAGTGGGAAGGTGAAGAATTCCAACAATTTCCGTAAATGGGTTAAAGGATATATATTGGAGTTGATGTCCTCTTTCTGGAAGGATTTGAAAGCCTAGTCTCTGCAGAAGCGTAAGGAAGCCTTGCTGCCTTTTGACTAACATGATGCCTAGCCTGTGCTAACAGATTGCATCTCCCTTCAGCGAGAGTTATTTCCACATCATGAGAATGAAAGAGTGATCATAACAGGAAGCCAGTGTACCCAACTCCACTCCCACCACAACTGATGCCATGAGAAACGTCTCCCCATGGCAGTCACTAACAGCATAGTAAGTGCCAGGTCTGTATGGGCTGTAAAGCACCCATATCCCCGTTTATGTCTGAGATTCTTCATTGCAAGTATGCTGCTGGAGACATGGTCCCTTCTCAACACAGAACTGCCCTGCCTGGGTCTGCCCACTGCTTGGGATACTGGAATTGGAGGAGGCCAGCGAGACAGCCCGTTAGATAAAAGACAGTCATTCACTGACTCCAGGGCTTGAAATGGCTACCATGGATTCCAAACAGAAGGTCAGCAATTCAATACCAAAGTATTGACTCCGTTTAATCACAGGTAAATTTTGGATCTAAGTTCCTTGCAGAGACTGGCTAGATTGGAGGCAAAATTTCTCTGAAGAATGTCCACGCTGGACCTTTACACTTCATGCACCTCTCTGTCCGGATCATTGGCTTGGCTCCCAGGCAAGCAAGACCCCGTGTCTCACAATAAGGAGTGCTGAGCAGGGCTGGAAACCACTGCAAGCAGAAGTCAGCAGACCCAGAGTTAGAGAGAACCCCTTCCTCACTCTCACTTCTTTCTCATTTCTTCCTGTAAGAGAGGAGTCCAGCTTAAAGACGCAGAAGCTGATGGGGAACTCCACTTTCAGGATGTAGTCCTGCCTCGGCTGATAGGGGCAATGAACTCACACTTTCAGTGATCCACCCACCGGTCCTCCAGTTCTCCATAGAGAAGTTATTGACCTGAAATCTATAGCCAACATCATACTTGGGTTGAAACTCCAAATCCATTCCCACCAAAGTCAGAAAAAGACAGATTTCCACTATGGCACTAACTGATTTTGATCTAAAAGTTATAAACAATGGACCAGTACAAATAATCTATATTTTAGCAATGAAGATACAATGTTATTTCATCTGATTATTATGATGGCAACCTAGAAATCATTAACAATTAACTGAAATTATTAAAACAAGAATCTAGAGGAAATAAGAGTTGAGAGTAATGGTTAATGTTGAATGGCATACTAAATAATCAAATTACTTAATTTTATGTATATCAGCAATAACCATTTAAAAGTATTGAAGTGGGAGAAATCACATAACACTAGCAACAAAAAATAATATGTAAGTATTTAACAAGAACTCTGTAACGGTTTGGTTAGGAAAGTTACAAACTTTTCCTTAGAGGCAGAGTGGTAAACTTGAATGAATAGGAACAGAGCTCAGTATTATACAGATGACAGTGATGGGTAAAATAATTTTAATTTGTTGGAATTTTATATGAATTTAAAATAGAATTTGGAGTAAGAGGTCACTAAATGGTTCTGCAGGAAGACAATTCTCTGTGGGCCTCTCAGTTTCTGTACATCTCTGGAGCAGAAACATTTTTACAGGTTGTGTTCTGGATTACCTGTTCAGGTATGTTCACAGAGTAAAGACTCTTAGAAGACAGAGAGTAACTTTCTATGGAAGGTAGGTTGGTGTGTCCAGTATAACAAACGTGATATCTTCCTTCATGGCATATGTAAAATGGGTTTACCAGGAGCCCATCACAAAATATTTGGTCCATGGAACATTCACCACAATGTTTTGGTGAAATTTTTTTTAATTTAAAATGTTTAAATAATTTAAATCATATAGAGGATGTTCCCTGACCATACTGAAATCACACTGGAAATCAATAACAGAAATGTAACAGGAAAAGTCTCCAAACAATTGGACATTAAGCAAGACCCTTCTTCATAATCCATAAATCAAAGAGGAAGTTTCTCAAAAAAATTATATAGGTGGAATGAAAATAAAACTTATGAAAGTATGCAAAATGTGGCTAAAGTAGTGCAGAGAAGGAAATGCAGACCAAAGAATGTTTACAAATCAATAATCTAAGTTCTTACCACAAGAAATTAGAAAAACAAAATAAATACAAAGCAAACACAGGAGGAAAATTATAAAGATAAAAACAGAAACAAATGGAATTTAAAAGAATAAACTCAATGAAACGAAAAGTCCTTTCTTCAAAACATCAGTAAAATAGATTAAAAAGATCAATAAAGATGAATTGAGAGAAGACACAAAGCAGAAATTTCAGGAATGAGACAGGATATCACTGCAAATGTTGCAACCATTAAAAGGATGATAAGGGAACATTGTAAACTCCTACATGGTCATAAAGTTGACAACTTAAGAAATGGACTTATTTCTCAAAAAACAGAAACTATCAAAATTCAACCAAGATGAAACAATTTGAATAATTCTATAACCACTGAGTTATTTGAATTTATAACTTAAAAACACTCAAAAGAGATTTCTACAGACCCACAGGGTTTCACTGGAGAGTTCTACCAAACCTGTGAAGAAGAATTCGTATCAATATTACACAATCTCTTTCAGAAAACAGAGGAAGAGGAAATACTTTCTTAGTGCATTTCACAAAGTTAATATTACTCTGATACTAAAACAAGACAAAGACAGGAGAGAGAGAGGGGGCATGAGAAATAGAGAGAAGGATGAGAAGAAAACTACAAACCAGTATCTTTCATGAATTTAGGCGTAAAAGTCCACAACAAAATATATCCATGTTGAATCCAGCAATGCATAAAATAATTTGACACCAAGTGATGTCTATCATCTATCCCAGGAATGCAAGGCTAGTTTACCTTTTGAAAACGAATCATGGCAATCCAAAAAAAATTGATATCTATATCCCTATCTATATCCATATATATATACACATAATCATATCAATTGATGCAGAAGAAGAATTTGGCAAAATCCAATACACACAAGAACTTCAGCAAACTCAGAATAGAGGAGATCTTCCTCTGTTCAATAAACAGCATCCACAAAACTTACAGCTAACATCATACATAATAATTACTTTATACAATTAAAATCAATTAAATTAATTGTCCTCAAATATGAGGGAATTAATAGAAAGAACATAATTGAATGTATTAACAACTAGGAAAGATGTTTCCTGAGACAGATAAAAACTCACCTTCAATAATGTAATGGTTTGAAATCTACTTTATTTTGACTTAGAAATAGCCAGTCTTAAAATGTAAATATGCAGAATATTAAGTAAAACATGCATCAGCCAAGATTAGTCATTAGCCAACTTGCCCATTTAGAGAATACCAGGTGAAATTATTGTCTTAAGCTATAAACATCTAGTGAGGTTAAACTTAGTTATGGAACATAATATCACGGCCATAAAATGTACCTTGTTGTTTAACATCTGTGGAAAGGAAAATAGGAAGTAAATAAAAAGAAAATTTAATGGTTAGATTCTAACACATAAGAAGTACAGAAACAGGTAGATAACTTGCTTTCCAATATAGAGAAATATACAGCAATCTGATGTGACATTCCAGTTCAGTAAAAATGAGCACAAAACATGGAGAATACTGCTATTGACACAATGAACATAGGAAATTTGAAGAGGACACAGTCTCTGTTCCCAGGGAACTTTCCAAGTGGGAACCTGCTATTCAGAGCCCCTCTATTTCTCTTTAGAATTGAGTAGGTGGTTTTACATACTAAGGACTCTAGGAGAAGAAGGGCTGAAAGTTGGGGTGGGAGGGGACGTGCAGGGAGAGTTGTCCTGAAAGTGAACGTGGTCTTTAAGGATGAAAGTTCCCACATCTCATCAGCTGTGTAGGCACTGGAACCTGAGGAAAACATGTTAGCAAAGACTTGGAGACCCAGAAGCAACAGTACAATAGCACAGGAAAATTCCCAAAGATGCAAGATTTTAAGTAAATATGACAAGACAATCAATGTAACTATTTCTGTAACTGTATCCACAGAAGAGCAATTTCTACATTGACACTCATGTAGGACAAAAAAGTATAAGGAGAAGGGTTTTGTTTGCTTTTGTTTCCTTTATAAGTTATCTTAAAATATTCAAGATTGATTTTGCAAGCAGAGAAAAAGGTCCACACAGTGCCAAAGCAATTTTATCAGAGAATATCTTTCTTTTTGGGCTACAAAATCTTTGTTACCAAGAAGTACAGCATTTCAGGTATGTATTAGAAGAAAAAGGAAAAGTAAGTTACATTGATGAGTCATCAAAATCTACCTATGTTAATTTTTTTCCTGAAAAATGAATCTGTTTCTGAAAGCAAAGGATATTTGAAGGCAGGGCTAGTAGAAACCAGCTGAGTCTATAGCACCTGCACAGATATCGCTAAGGTCACCAATATGGGCTCTTCTCTCCTTCTGGGCATATGGAAACCTACTTTTCCTACCTGCCTGTGGATAGGTGAGTAGAAATGATTTATGTCACTTCTAGACTGAGGCACTAATTGCTGTAAGACCCTGCTGTTCTGGCTGTTTCCCTGCTTCCATATCCTGAGTGACTGTGTGTGATAAAGACTCACTCCCCCAGATCTGGCCAACCCCCCATGACTATCTTTCAAGAAAGAAAAAAATATCAAGAATTTGTGCTTGCCACTAAAGCAAAGCAAAAGCTATCTTGACTAATAAAACAAACTGATTAATTAACATGCAATTTTTCAAAACTTATTAAATTATACCTTCCTAATAAAATTATTTTTTCCTAAAAAATGGAAAAATCTTTTGTACAGATAAGACTTTCTAATGCTGAGAGGTAATTGTGAGAGAAAACTAAGACACATAATCGTAATTAATTCCCACTACTATAGCCTATGAAGTAGACTTTATTTTGTAGTAATTTTCCCCTTATTTTACAGATAAGGAAACTGAGTACAGCAAAGTTAGCATAGATTTGCCAAAGTTCACATGGTTAATGAAGGATGAATTCATGATTCAAACCCATATACTCCATTTATTTTTTCTTACTATACATATTGCATCATAGGTTGTGGTTTTATAAAAGACACTCTCTAAGTGGACTTATTTTATCTTTAAACATAGAAGTGTATCTTCCTGAATTTTTAAATCTTTAAATAGCTTATAGTTTAAAATATTTAAGTAGCTTTAGTAATTACTAAGTATATGTAAATGTAGATAAATAAATACACACATATGTACACTGAACTTTAAAAGATTAAAATATGATATAATGTTTTCCATTTGTTTACCATTTTTAATCTTTAAAAATGCCAGTATTAAAAACACTCAATGACCCACATGTCAGGTTGGACCATATGAAACTGCTGACATTTGACTCATTTGAATGACTCATCTGTTAACTTAATAGAAAAAGCATGATTTCTGGATTGAAATAACCCTGAATTTGAATTTTAGCTCCATCATGTCTATTCAAGTGATATGGGGCAAATGTCTTGGAATCTGTAAATCTCAGTTTCCTCATCTGTATAACAGGATGATAATACTTATTTGAAAAGATTGTTGTTAGAACTAAAAATCACATTTGTTTTTTCTTTTCCATAAAATAATTTACACTGTGCCTGCCTCACAGCAAAGTAAAAACTGAATTAGGCTGTTTCAAATGTCATTAACAGAAGAGTCAGTGTTTTAAAGCCCATTATTTGGGAACACTCTGGGAATGTTAATATCATGACTCATCACCTCAACTGTATCAGGGTAAAGTGAATAAAAAGTATCATCTGGGGCTACCCTGGTGGTGCAGTGGTTGAGAATCCACCTGCCGATTCAGGGGACACGGGTTCGTGCCCTGGTCCAGGAAGATCCCACATACTGTGGAGCGGCTGGGCCCGTGAGCCATGGCTGCTGAGCCTGCATGTCTGGAGCCTGTGCTCCACAACAGGAGAGGCCACAACAGTGAGAGGCCCATGTACTGCAAAAACAAATAAACAACAAAAAAAACCTGCAAAATAAATCAAACAAACAAACAAAATAGTATCATCTGTAATCTGTAATTGGCACTCCATTCTTTTTACATATTTATTGTTTCTATGTATTAATGATTTTTCAATAGACAATGACTATACATAATCATACTTGTGGTGATGTATTTCTTCCTGCTCAAGGGAATATTTTCAACTAATTGCTTTTAATTGAACTTTAGTAACTCTGTGGCTGTAGAGATGGATAAGATAATATGAGATTGTGAGAATTCATTTTCCATTTAAATTAATATAACTGAAACATTTTTATCCTTCACCAGAACCCATGGACATTTAAAAAATATTGTATGCTGAGATTTTAAATTAATATTCAAATGGAAGAGTTAACATTTAAAAAAAAAACAAGCAAAGCATTTTTGTGGTGTGGAGACATGAGATAATCTCAAGCTGGTCACTATGAGACTTCGGGTAAGTCATTTGGTTTTTCTGAGTCTCAGGAACCCAAAAAGGAAAA
Organism: Stenella coeruleoalba; assembly: GCF_951394435.1. Taxonomy (NCBI): domain Eukaryota; kingdom Metazoa; phylum Chordata; class Mammalia; order Artiodactyla; family Delphinidae; genus Stenella; species Stenella coeruleoalba. The sequence continues at coordinate 3,516,866 of NC_137155.1, read as the reverse complement.
CAAGGAAATGCTATTTCTATTGCTGCTCTTACAGGGATATGCATAATGCTTATCTAGGTTCTTTGTCAATTACAAATTATTATACCAATCTGTATGTTTTTAATCTGTCTACACTGAGAAATTTTATCATATTTTCCAGTACCACAAAAATGTCATTAAAAAACACATCTGTAGGGAGTGTTATAAACAGATTCTTCTTATTCTCATTTGATATCTAATTTGAAACTGCCAGTATTATTTTCAGAGAACACTGTTTTGTCCAGTTTAGTTTGATAATTTAACTTGACGTTAAGTATAAAAAACTTTAATGGATGTGTTCATATTTCAAGAACAAATATGTTCTTGTCTCTAAATTTTGTTAGTACTTGTAGTTTGGAAATTCCTCCTTCATCTATTTACAAGTAATTGACCAAAAAATATCTCAACTATTCTATACTATTTATTTTTTAAGTAAGAAGAAATGATGATGATTTTCATTATCTGAATTTTAGGGGGTGATTATGACAAGAAAGTGTTTCTGAAAAAATAAGAATAAAAGGATTGAGCAAAAGAAAGTGCTCATTTATTTTAAGGCTGATGGAAGAATTACCTTTCTGTCAAGTACTTGTTCATAACTCTTATTATTGTTCACGAATTGAACTTATATTTCTAGGATAAAATTTAATGGAAGTTGCTTTAAAAAATAATTTCCAGATCCTGAGTTGAGTGTCCTGTGAAGAAATTCAGTGCATGTTCTGAGCTGAGGTATAGGCTGAGCCATTTCATGAGGAACTCTGGTCTGAAGTGTTGGGGACAAGACCTCTGCATGGTGCCTGCTATTAGCAAGTGAAATGTGCAAGTGCTATAAGCAGACTAAGCACAAAGGGCAAAATGGTGGATGGGTTAGACCTGAAGTGAGACTGCCAGATTTATGCCTTTTCCAGATGGAATGAGGATCATCTAACAACAGGAGCCATGTGGCTGACAGGGTCTTGGTGCTTCAGCCACGTGTCAGGCCTGAGCCTCTGTGGTGGGAGATCTGAGTTCAGGAAAACAGACCACAAGAGACCACCTGGTCCTATGTAATATCAATTATCAAGGGCTCTCCCAGAGATCTCTGTCTCAAAGCTAAGACCCAGCTCCACTCAATGACCAACAAGTTCCAGTGCTGGACACCACCTGCCAAACAACTAGCAAGACAGGAACACAACCACACCCATTAACAGAGAGGCTGCCTAAAATCATAATAAGTTCACAGACACCCCAAAACACATCACTGGACGTGTTCCTGCCCAAAATAAAGAAAAGATCCAGCCATATCCACCAAACACATGCACCAGTCCCCTCCACCAGGAAGCCTATACAACCCACTGAACAAACCTTACCCACTGGGGCAAACACCAAAAACAATGGGAACTACAAACCTGCAGCCTACGAAAAGGAGACCCCAAACATAGTAAGTTAAGCAAAATGAGAAGACAGAGAAATACACAGCACATGAAGGAGCAACGTAAAAACCCACCAGATCAAACAAATGAAGAGGAAATAGGCAGCCTACCTAAAAAAGAAGTCAGAGTAATGATAGTAAAGATGATCCAAAAGCTTGGAAATAGAATGGAGAAAATACAAGAAATGTTTAACAAGGACCTAGAAGATCTAAAGAGCAAGCAAACAATGATAAAGAACACAATAAATTAAATAAAAAATTCTCTAGAAGGAATCAACAGCAGAATAACTGAGGCAGACGAACAGAAAAGTGAACTGGAAGATAAAATAGTGGAAATATAGCAATATAAAGAAAAAAAAATGAAAAGAATTGAGGACAGTCTCAGAGACTTCTGGGAACATATTAAATGCTCCAACATTCGAATTATAGGGGTCCCAAAAGAAGAAGAGAAAAAGAAAAGGACTGAGAAAATATTTGAAGAGATTATACTTGAAAACTTCCATAATATGGGAAAGGAAACAGCCAATAAATCCAGAAAGAACAGAGGGTCCCATACAGGATAAATCCAAAGAGAAACACGCCAAGACACATATTAATCAAACTATCAAAAATTAAATACAAAGAAAAAATAATGAAAGCAGCAAGGGAAAAGCAACAAATAACATACAAGGGAGTCCCCATAAGGTTAACAGTTGACCTTTCAGCAGAAACTCTACAAACCAGAAGGGAGTGGCGTGACATATTTAAACTGATGAAAGGGAAAAACCTACAACCAAGATTATTCCAACCAGCAAGGATCTCATTCAGATTCAACAGAGAAATTAAAAGCTTTACAGACAAGCAAAAGCTGAGAGAATTCAACACCACCAAACCAGCTTTACAACAAATGTTAAATGAAGTTCTTTAGGCAGGAAACACAAGACAAGGAAAAGACTTACAAAAACAAACCCAAAACAATTAAGAAATTGGTAATAGGAAAATACATATCGATAATTACCGTGCTCTGTAAAAGTAAATGGATTGAATGCTCCAACCAAAAGGCACAGACTGGCTGAATGGATATAAAAACAAGAACTGTACATATGCTGTTTACAAGAGACCCATTTCAGACCTAGGGGCACAAACAGATTGAAAGTGAGAGCATAGAAAATTATATTCCATGCATGGAAATCAAAAGAAAGCTGGAGTAGCAATTCTCATATCAGAAAAAATAGACTTTAAAATAAAAACTATTACAAGAGAAAAAGAAGGACACTACATAATGATCAAGGTATCAATCCAAGAAAAAGATATAACAGTTGTAAATATTTATGCATCCAACATAGGAACACTTCAATATAAGGCAAATGCTAACAGCCATAATAGGGGAAATTGCCAGTAACACAATAATAGTAGGGGACTTTAACACACCACTTTCACCATTGGACAGAACATTCAAAATGCAAATAAATAAGGAAACACAAGCTTTAAATGACACATTAAACAAGATGGACTTAATTAATATTTATAGGACATTCCATCCAAGAACAACACAATACACTTTCTTCTCAAATGCTCATGGAACATTCTCCAGGATAGACCATATCTTGAGTCACAAATCAAACCTTGATAAATTTAAGAAAATTGAAATCATATCAAGTATCTTTTCCAACCACAACACTATGAGACTACATATCAATTACAGGAAAAAATCTGTAAAAAATACAAACACATGGAGGCTAAACAATACACTACTAAATAGCCAAGAGATCACTGAAGAAATCAAAGAGGAGATCAAAAATTACCTATAACAAAAGACAATGAAAATACGACAACCCAAAACCTATGGGAGGCAGCAAAAGCAGCTCGAGGATGGAAATTTTTAGGAACACAATCTTACCTCAAGAAACAAGAAAAATGTCAAATAAACAACATAACCTTACACCTAAAGCAAATAGAGAAAGAACAACAACAACAACCAAAAAAACAACTAAAGTCAGCAGAAGGAAGGACATCATAAAGATCAGATCAGAAATAAATGAAAAAGAAATGAAGGAAACAATAGCAAAGCTCAATAAAATTAAAGGCTGGTTCTTTGAGAAGATAAATAACACTAATAAACTGTTGACCAGACTTATCAAGAAAAAAAGGGAGAAGATTCAAAACAACAGAATTAGAAATGAAAAAAGAGAAGTAACAACTGACACTGCAGAAATACAAAGGATCATGAGAGATTACTACAAGCAACGGTATGCCAGTAAAATGGACAACCTGGAAGAAATGGACAAATTCTTAGAAAAGCACAACGTTCTGAGACTGAACCAGGAAGAAATAGAAAATATAAACAGACCAATCACAAGCACTGACATTGAAACTTTGATTTAAAAATCTTCCAACTAACGAAAGTCCAGGACCAGATGGCTTCAGAGGTGAATTCCATCAAACCTTTAGAGAAGAACTAACACCTATCCTTCTCAAACTCTTCCAAAATATATACAGAGAGGAGCACTCCCAAACTCCTTCTACAAGGCCACCATCAGTCTAATACCAAAACCAGACAAAGATGTCCCAAAAAGAAAACTCCAGGCCAATAACTCTGATGAACATAGATGCAACAATCCTCAACAAAATAGTAGCAAATAGAATCCCACAGCACATTAAAAGGATCATACACCATGACCAAGTTGGTTTTATCCCAGGAATGCAAGCATTCTTCAATATACATAAATCATTCAACGTGATACACCATATTAACAAACAAAGGATAAAAAGCATATGATAATCTCAATAGAGGGAGAAAAAGCTTTTAACAAAATTCAACACCCATTTATGATAAAAACTCTCCAGAAAGTAGTCATAGAGGGAAGCTACCTCAACATAATAAAGTCCATGTATGGCAAACTCACAGCCAACATCATTCTCAATGGTGAAAAACTGAAACCATTTCCTCTAAGATCAGGAACAATATAAGGTTGCCCACTCTTACCCCTATTATTCAACACAGTTTTTAAAGTTTTAATCACAGCAATAAGAGAAGAAAAAGAAAAAAAAAAAAGGAATCCAAATTGGAAAATAAGAAATAATACTGTCCCTGTTTGCAAGTGACATGATACTATACATAGAGAACCCTAAAGGTGCTACCAGAAAACTACTAGAGTTAAACAATGAATTGGGTAGAGTAGCAGGATACAGAATAAATGCACAGAAATCTATTGTGTCACTATACACTAATGATGAAAAGTCTGAAAGAGAAATTAAGGAAACACTCCCATTTACCACTGTGAGAAAAAGAATAAAACACCTATGAATAAACCTACCTAAGAATACAAAAGATCTGTATGCAGAAAACTATAAGACACTGATGAAAGAAATTAAAGATGATACAAACAGTTGGAGGTGTATGCCATGTTCTTAAGTTGGAAGAATCAATATGGTGAAAATGACTGTACTACCCAAAGCAATCTATAGATTCAATGCAATCCCTATCAAACTACCAACGACATTTTTCACAGAACTTGAACAAAATGTTCCACCATTTGTATGGAAATACAAAAGACCCTGAATAGCCAAAACAAACTTGAAAAAGAAAAATGGAGCTGGAGGAATCAGGCTCCCTGACTTCAGACTACACCACAAAGCTACAGTAATCAAGACAGTATGGTGTTTGCACAAAAAGAGAAACATAGATCAATGGAACAGCATAGAAAGCCCAGAGATAAACCCATGCATATGGAGAAAAGACAGCCTCTTCAATAAATGGTGCTAGGAAAACTGGACAGCTACATATATAAGAATGAAATTAGAACACTCCTAACACCATACACAAAAATAGACTCAAAATGGATTAAGGACCTAAATGTAAGGCCAGACACTAGAAAACGCTTAGAGGAAAACAGAGGCAGAACACTCTATGACATAAATCACAGCAAGATCCTTTTAGACCCGTCTCCTAGAGAAATGGAAATAAAAACAAAAATATACAAATGGAACCTAATGAAACTTAAAAGCTTTTGCACAGCAAAGGAAACCATAAACAAGACAAAAAGGCAATGCTCAGAATGAGAGAAAATATTTGTAAATGAAACAACTGACAAAAGATTAATCTCCAAAATACACAAGCAGCTCATGCAGCTCAATTTCAGAAAAACAAACAACCCAATCTAAAAATGGCCAGAAAACTAAATAGACATTTTTCCAAAGAAGATATAGAGATTGCCAACAAACACATGAAAGAATGTTCAACATCACTAATGATTAGAGAAAAGAAAATCTAAATTACAATGAGGTATCACCTCACACAGGTCAGAATGACCATCATCAAAAAGTCTACAAACAATAAATGCTGGAGAGGGTGTGGAGGAAAGAGAACCCTCTTTGCACTGTTAGTGGGAATGTAAATTGATATAGCCACTATAGAGAACAGTATGGAGGTTCATTAAAAACTAAAAATAGAACTACCTTATGACCCAGCAATCCCACTACTTGGCATATACACTGAGAAAACCATAATTGAAAAAGAGTCATGTACCTCAATGTTCATTGCAACACTATTTACAATAGCCAGGACATGGAAGCAACCTAAGTGCCCACCGACAGATGAATGGATAAAGAAGATGTGGCATATATATACAATGGAATATTACTCAGTCATAGAAAAAATGAAATTGAGTTATTTGTAGTGAGGTTGTTGGATCTAGGGTCTGTCATACAGAGTGAAATAAGTCAGAAAAAGAAAAACAAATACCGTATGCTAACACATATATATGGAATCTAAAAAAAAATGGTCATGAAGCACCTAGGGGAAGGACAGGAATAAAGATGCAGATCTAGAGAATGGACTTGAGGACATAGGGAAGTGGAAGCATAAGCTGGGATGAAGTGAGAGAGTGACATTGACATATATACACTACCAAATGTGAAATAGATAGCTAGTGGGAAACAGCCACATAGCACAGGGAGATTAGCTCGGTTCTTTGTGACCATCTAGAGCTGTGGGATAGGAAGTGTGGGAGAGAGATGCAAGAGGGAGGGAATATGGGGATATATGTATACGTATAGCTGATTCACCTTGTTATACAGCAGAAACTAACACAAAATTGTACAGCAATTATACTCCAATAAATATGATAAAAAATAAATAAAAATTAAAAAAAGAATTTCTGCTCTCCACCTTTTTCTATTATTCTAATCCAAATCATTTTTGCCAGCCTTAGATATGCAATTATCTCATTCAGATGGCTGCTTTTTGTGTTGAGAGGATTATATTTGAATACTAAATTTTATCTGAGCTCTGATCTAACAATACATATAAAAATAGCCCATTGGACTAGTTCTGAATGTAGAAAAACATGTAATTTTGCTTCCATTTTCTTCTGGTATTATTCAAATTGCCATATTAAATAGACAAAGCAGTAAAATTTTAGCTGAGCTTTTACATTTCGGCATAGCTAAGAAGTAAATTTAGAGACTGATGATGACACACTGAACACCAGACTTGAAATTCCATTCATTCCTCCAAACATTCTTCAGAAAATGTCCTTGGCAAGCAGTAGCATGGCTTTTTAACACTTCAGAACATAGGTTTACATGTCTTTGACCAAACCAGGTCCAAGGTCTCCATTGCAAAAAGAATGAATGCATGAATAAGCAGGAATCTAGTCTTCTAGCATTTTCTGCCATCAGGGATCATTCTGGGGTGTGATGTGGCCAAAGTACATTTTGGTATAAATGAGGAATAATAAACTCTATTTTCCATTAAATTTCCTTTTTGCGAAAAAAGAAAAAAGAAAAATTTTATTGCTACTGCTGTCAAAATCACTCTCTTTACATCTTTTATGATGTAAAAATTTGCAATTATACTGTAGACTTTATGAGACAGCAAAATAAACAAGCAAACCAAAAAAAGGAGAGCTTATCAGTAATCTGTCCTACTGGTGTAAACAAGAAACTCTGAAATGCAGATAGAGAATTCTAAATAACCTGTAAAGAAGGTTTGCTGAAGGCCATTAATACATGACAGCAACTTTATTTGCTAATTCTGATAGTGAAAGCTTCCACACTTTCTATAAATATGTAATTGTCTTAATATTCCAAATGTTAATACTTTGCTTTAAAAACAAATGTCCTACACACAGCAGGCACTCTGAAAATGCTCATTGATTGTTGGTTAGATTTGATTTAGGGGAGGTCATCTAAAGGGGAATAGATTTCCAATTAAACAATAATTGCTTGGCAGGAAAGAGATGAATGAAAGAAGAGATGCATGGGTCCCCTGGAACCACATTTTCTTCTCCTTTTGGAGCATTGTGGCATCTAATTCTAATGACCACAAAATTACATTTTTATCTGGGCATGTCTTTTGTTCTCCAACTACTAGTGTCGCACGATTTACTCTATTGCCTACACACAAAAAATATGTAAGAATCATTATTGGCAACTTTCTCCCCCTTACTTCTTTATAAATCCATTTTCAATTTGACTGATATCTTTGAGATATATCTTTGTTTTATATTTTATTTTATTGAAGTATAATTGATTTAAAATGTTGTGTTAGTTTCTGGTGTACAGCAAAGTGATTCAGTTATACATATATATATAATATACTAGTTTGCATCTGCTAGTCCCATACTCCCAGTCCATCCCTCCCCATCCACTCCTCCCCCTTATCAACCACAAGTCTGTTCTCTAAGTCTGCGAGTCTGTTTCTGTTTTATAGGTAAGTCCATTTGTGTCATTTTTCTTTTAGATTCCACATATAAGTGATATCACATGGTATTTGTCCTTCTCTGTCTGACTTACTTCACTTAGTATGATCATCTTTAGGTCAAATACATCTTAGTCTCTTTCTCATGTTTCTGTCCCCCCATCACTTTGTGCTTAGCTATGTCCACCATCCTTCAGCTCTCAGATTAAATGTCAGGTGCTCTTCTTGACTACTCCAAATCTTATTCCTATCATAGCATCCCATTTGGTTAATTTCTTGTGCTTATCACAATCTATAGTCCTTTTCTTACATTTTCATATATGTCATTCCTACTTTGTAAGTTCCATAAAGGCAAAGACCTTGTCCATCTTTTCATGTATCTAACCCAAAGCCTGATGCACAGTTTGTACACAATTGTGTTTTTTTTTTTAAAAATAAAAATATTGTCTCCCTCCATCCATATTTTACTCCCCAAATCTCCCTAACGCATTATAGGTGGAGTAATTATTTAAAGAACAAATTGGATCATGTTGTCCTGCTTACTGCTTTTGATACTATATGTTGGGTTTTCCATTTCTTGAAAACATTGGAACTAATAGTAAATGGAACTTCACCAAAGACATTTTCCTGCCATACCCCACCCCATTAGCTGGATTAGGACCTTCCTCCTCTCTTCAGCCCACTGCGTGGCACTTTGAATTTACTCTTCAAAGCAATGATCTGAGATGTAAGTCTGCAATGCCTTTGCTCTTTGCACTTTGTCCTTCTCATTCACTGGGGGAAGGGACCACATTAGGCTTGGCCATCACCACTCCCATTACAGCAGGCTCCATGCCAGGCATGTCGGTCGGTACCAAAGAACGATGGTCAAAAATGAATTCATGATATTTTAATAGAATATCAGATACTTTTTCCTTCTGAAGGTAAATTTTCATTTTTTTAAATTTGACTATGTGGAAACCAAATATTTGCTGCATTCTGGAACAATTTCCACCTGCTACTATCAATTACTTTTTCAGATCAAATCATTTATTTTTTCTTTTTGATTATTTTTCTCAACTATGCTATTGATTTTTAATTGCATTTTTATTGAAGTATAGTTAAGTTACAATGTTGTGTTAGTTTTAAGTGTACAGCAGAGTGATTCAGATTCTTTTCTGTTTTAGATTATTGCAAGATATTGAGTATAGTTCCCTGTGCTATACAGTAGGTCTTTGTTGTTTACATATTTTACATACAGTAGTGTGTATATGTTAATCTCAAACTCCTAATTTATCTCTGCCCCCCCGACCTGCCCTGCTGTCCCCTTTGGTAACCATAAGTTTGTTTTCTGTGTCTTCAAATCTTTTACTTTTGATGTTTCTTTTGAGCCATATCTGTGGGTCTCCTCCTGAGGAATTTCTATATTTTTCATAGTGAGAAATACTACTAAGAATCACTTATATTTTTATCACTTATAAATGCTTCCCAAATGCTGTGCTTTGTAAATGCATTTTCTCTTTCACATCTCACATTAACACTCTTGGGTAGTTATTAACCTCCATTTTAGACACAAGGAATTTGATTCTTAAGATGCAGCAAATTGGGATTTGGAACCATGTAAATTTAACTTGACTCCTACATGCTGTTCTATCTCCTTATCAATTTCTGGGGTTAGACTAGGAAGTTGGAAAAAATAAGGTCTTTGGAAGGCTGAGTTATAAACCACCACACAGATTGAATGGAAGTCTGTTATAGTGAACCATATTTTTCCTGTTTGCTCACATCCTTAGTATTTTAGACAGGTGCTCAGACTTTTATATCCTCTGCAGGTGAATTTAAAAGAGGGTCTTTGGACCTGAAGGTGGTACCTTTACTATGGAAATGTGGTTCCCAACGAGGAGCTCTACACTAAGACTGCATGTGGGCAAGTGACTGGTCAGGAAACACCCTCCCTTTCCTCAAGCCTCACAAACCCCCTTGTACTGGAGATAAAATTTAAAAATCTAAGAGACCACAACAGATTAACCCCAAATTTATCAAGTTGTTATGTTGAAAGTCTGTGTCTATGGAAGAGCAGGATTAAAAGCCAGGTAGCAACTGTCTACTCACCATTGTAAAATTGGGGTCCCATCTGTGGGGCAAATAAAGAGGATCTCTTTTAAGTGTTGGCAATGGTCAGTGGACTGCAGCTGCATGAAATTAGTTTAATTCCTGTGATGGTTAATCTTTGGTGTCAACTTGACTGGGCCACAGGCTTCCCAGATTAAACACTATTTCTGGGTGTGTCTGTGAGGGTGTTTCTTTATGAAATTAGCATTTCAATCTGTGGTCTTGGTAAAGTAAATCGCCCTCCCCAATGTGGGTAGGTATTACCCAATCTGTTAAGGGTCTAAATAGAACAAGAGGTGGAGAAAGGAAAGATTCGTCCCCTTCCTGCCTTTCTGCTGAGCTGGGCCATCTCATCTTTTCCTGCTCTTGCACTGGGACTTAACACCACTGGCTCCCCTGGTTCCCAGGCCTTCAGATTCAGATTGGAATTACACCACCGGCTTTCCTGGGTCTCCAGTTTGCAGACAGCAGATCCTGGGATTTCTCAGACTCCTTAATAGTATGAGCCAATTCCTCATAGTCAAACAATCTCTCTGTCACTATATATATATATCTACATACATGCACACACACACATTATATACATTTCTCTTTCCAAGGGATGTGAATAATTGACTATCAAACATTTGAAATATCTATGCACATGAAATATAGAGGTACTTCATTCACCCATTTTGTCCTATGCTCTGTGCTGGTATCTGGAATGCACTCGTGAATTCAATACAGACTGAGCCCGCCAGGAACTCATAGTCCCAGGAGGAGAGAGATGGGGGCAATCTCAGGGCCAAAACAAAGTAAGCAATAGCAGGAAGGGTAACATAGGGTGTTAAAAAAGTAAGGAGATAGAACCCCTGGTACCTCACAGAAGATTTTTGGAGGAGGGGGTCAGTGAAATGAAATCTTGAAGAAGGAAGAACATTTAACCATATTGAGGAAGAGGAGAGCTCTTCTAGGTTGAGAGATTCACATCTGAAAGCCTACTTGCATATAAGCATGGCTCATTCAGGGAACTTCAAATAGTTCAAATAGATGGTAGAGCAGTGTGAGTGACCAGAGGAGAGGTAAAGAAGGCTCATGATATGAAGACCTTGTATTCATTTGTGTAGAATTCACCTACAAGTCAAAGGCAAGAACTGAAAAGATCAGAACCAGTGAGCATCACAGTTAGCTCCAGATTTCCAGTATGTGGTCAGGGTGGCTGCTGGGAAGATCTTCCTTGGGAGGGCTCAGCGGTTCTGTGTCCTGTGAAACAGAAAGCTGTGCTGGTTCAGGCTCAGTCTATGGAGACTGGGAAGCAAAGACAAGGAGCCAGGCGAGTTCTGGGGGGAAGATTGAAAGGATGGCTCATTGCAAGTTGTCAGGAAAGGAAAGAACTGCAAAGAGAAATAAATTAATGAATAAAAAAATGGTGATGGGAACCAGGAACTTGTCTTACAATGGAAGAAGCATTGCGGTGGGAACAAATGAATGAGTGTCAAGGCTGGGAAATTAAGTTCTATAACTTTCTTAAAGCTGAATTTCAGTTACATATGTAATTGAAATCAATCTTTTCTCATGTTAAGATTCCATAATATCATTGTATTTAATTGCATACAATTTGTGTACCATAAAACAATAAGAAATGTGTTATGCTCCTGGAATGTACCACTTCCATTGTTCTGACTGGAGTTTGATTCACCTTCAAATTCTGAAAGGTTATCCTGCAACCTAAAAGCTGTTTGATAAACAACTAGCATTTGAGGATGAATATTAAACTAATGTCCTGTGCATTGTTCATATTCTTGTTCATATTCTTTCACAGCTTGCACAAATTTCAATTTTTGTAATGTAATTTAACATCTATGGGCAGTGAATTATTTGTAGATATTAATCACACAAGATTATTTCCCTTTTAAGGATTTCCTTAAAAAATCCGTGGGTATTCCAAATCAATACCCACCAGCCAAAATAGAAAATGAATATCTGATTAATATCTGTTGCTTAATTAACATTGTTCTCATTTATTGTGAGTCTTTTTCACCAATTGATCTAACAGTGAGGCATTGTTTCATAACTTTCTTTTATCTGATTCCTTTAACTTTGCCATTCAACTTCAAGTTCTATTTAATGCTCTTTGGCAGTATTGCAATAACTCTCTTCTTTTGTGTAGAAAAAAGTTCCCCACCAATAGAAGGTGGTGGATGTTCTATGCTAAAATAGCACTGGAAAGCTCTGGGTTAAACTCTGTTAACTGAATAACTTTTTAAAGTTCATTTTGAACTCCCAGGGTCATTCAAAACTATGCTTCCCAAACTTATTTTCTTGAGTTCCTTTTTCAATTAGTTTTAGTGCGGCTAGAATTACCTCAGGATATCTCCTTGAAAAGCCCTGTTCTAAGTGTTACATCTGCATTGACCTTTTCCTCACAACTGTTGACCAGTTACCTTACTTTCAAAAAACATATAGAGTTTCTCAATAACTATAGAAAAATGTTGATATTATTGAGTAGAAATCCACAATTTGACACAAACTCACTCCTGTTCTACTACATCCCACTACACACCTGTTGTGTGGACATGATAGTCAGTGCTCAAATACTCCATCCATGTTTACATAATACTATATTCCAGTTTTTTGGCAGGAATATCTTTCCCACCTACCCATACTCTGCCTTCCATTCATGGCACAAGTAATATTTTTCTTTAAGAACCCAATTTTTTACCGCCTTATAAATGGAGTCTAAAATTTTTACTATAGGGCTTCCCTGGTGGCACAGCATTTGGGAGTCCGCCTGCCGATGCAGGGAGCATGGGTTCGTGCCCCGGTCCAGGAAGATCCCACATGCCACGGAGCGGCTGGGCCCATGAGCCATAGCTGCTGAGCTTGCACGTCCGGAGCCTGTGCTCCGCAACGGGAGAGGCCACAACAGTGAGAGGCCTGCGTACCGAAAAAATAAAATAAAATTTAAAAAATAAATAAAATTTTTACTATAGACTACACAGCCTTTAAATGTCCCTCCTGCATCTCCAACATTTTCTAGAAATTAACTTTCATTGTCACAAAGCCCTTCTCATTTCAGAGACTGTCATGCTTATTCCCTTTGCCTAAACTGTTTTTCCCCCTTTGCTTCCATCATACAATCCTTCACTGCATTCAGTCTCACCTGAAATACCTCCTCTTCTAAGAGGTCCTCCTTAACAACTCTATTAGTATAGCATCTTCTTTGTAGCCTCCACTCTTAAATGTTTCCTTCACCCTTATTATTTATTAACATGACATTTTATTTATTGGTGTATTGTCCCTCCTACAAGAATGTGAGCTCTATCACAGAAAAGACTTGGATTCTTCTGTTCAATGTGTTTTTCTATTATCTCTCCACCATGGAAGAGTTTTTGACTCAATAAATATATATATATTTTTTTCTGACATATATAAAGTATTGAATTTTTTTTATTTTTTAACATCTTTATTGGGGTATAATTGTTTTACAATGGTGTGTTAACTTCTACTTTATAACAAAGTGAATCAGTTATACAGATACATATTTCCTCATATCTTTTCCCTCTTGCATCTCCCTCCCTCACACCCTCCCTATCCAACCCCTCTAGGTGGTCACAAAGCACAGAGCTGATCTCCCTGTGCTATGCAGTTGCTTCCCTCTAGTTACCTATTTTATGTTTGGTAGTGTATATATGTCCATGCCACTCTCTCACTTTGTCTCAGTTTACCCTTCCCCTTCCCCGTATCCTCAAGTCCATTATCTAGTAGGTCTGTGTCTATTCCTGTCTTGCCCCTAGGTTCTTCATGACCTTTTTTTTTTTTTTTTAGATTCCATATATATGTGTTAGCATATGGTATTTGATTTTCTCTTTCTGACTTACTTCACTCTGTAGGACAGACTCTAGGCCCATCCACCTCACTACTAATAACTCAATTTTGTTTCATTTTATGGCTGAGTAATATTCCATTGTATATATGTGCCACATCTACTTTATCCATTCATCTGTTGATGGACACTTAGGTTGCTTCCATATGCTGGCTATTGTAAATAGAGGTGCAATGAACATTTTGGTACATGACTCTCTTTGAATTATGGTTTTCTCAGGGTATATGCCCAGTTGTGGGATGGCTGGGTCATATGGTAGCTCTACTTTTAGTATTTTAAGGAACATCCATACTGTTCTTCATAGCGACTGTATCAATTTACATTCCAATCAACAGTGCTAGGGGGTTCCCTTTGCTCCACACCCTCTCCAGCATTTATTGTTTCTAGATTTTTGATGATGGCCATTCTAACCAGTGTGAGATGATATCTCATTGTAGTTTTGATTTGCAATTCTCTAATGATTAATGATGTTGAGCATTCTTTCATGTGTTTGTTGGCAATCAGTATATCTTCTATAGAGAAATGTCTATTTAGGTCTTCTCCCCATTTTTAGATTGGGTTGTTTGTTTTTTGATATTGAGTTTCTTGAGCTGCTTGTAAATTTTAGAGATTAATCCTTTGTTAGTTGCTTCATTTGCAAATATTTTCTCCCATTCTGAGCATTGTCTTTTTATGGTTTCCTTTGCTGTGCAAAAGCTTTTAAGTTTCATTAGGTCCCATTTGTTTATTTTTGTTTTTATTTCCGTTTCTTTAGGAGGTGGGTTAAAAAGGATCTTGCTGTGATTTATGTCATAAAGTGTTCTGCCTATGTTTTCCTCTAAGAGTTTAATAGTGTCTGCCCTTACATTTAAGTCTTTATTCTATTTTGAGTTTATTTTTATGTATGGTGTTAGGGAGTGTTCTAATTTCATACTTTTATATGTACATGTCCAGTTTTCCCAGCACCACTTATTGAAGAGGTTGTCTTTTCTCCTCTGTATAGTCTTGCCTCCTTTATCAAAGATAAGTTAACCATATGTGCGTGGGTTTATCTCTGGGCTTTCTATCTTGTTGCATTGATCTATATTTCTGTTTTTGTGCTCATACCATACTGTCTTGATTACAGTAGATTTGTAGTATAGTCAGAAGTCAGGGAGCCTGATTCTTCCAACTCCATTTTTCTCTCTCAAGATTGCCTTGGCTATTCGGAGTCTTTTGTGTTTCCATACAAATTGTAAAATATTTTGTTCTAGTTTTGGGAAAAATGCCAGTGATAGTTTGATAGAGATTGCATTGTATCTGTAGATTGTTTTGGGTAGTATAGATATTTGCTCAATGTTGATTCTTCCAATACAAGAACATGGTATATCTCTCCATCTGTATGTATTGTCTTTAATTTATTTCATCAGTGTCTTCTGGTTTTCTGCATAAAGATCTTTTGTCTCCTTAGGTAAATTGATTCCTAGGTATTTTATTCTATTTTTTGCAATGGTAAATGGGAGTGTTTCCTTAATTTCACTTTCAGATATTTCATCATTGGTGTATAGGAATGCCAGAGATTTCTGTGCATTAATTTTGTATCCTGCTACTTTATCAAATTTATTGATTAGCTCAAGTACTTTTCTGGTAGCATCTTTAAGATTCTCTATGTATAGTATCATGTCATCTGCAAATAATGACAGCTGTAATTCTTCTTTTCTGATTTGGATTCCTTTTATTCTTTTTTCTTTTCTGATTGCTGTGGCTAAAACTTCCAAAACTATGTTGAATAATAGTGGTGAGAGAGGGCAACCTTGTCTTGTTCCTGATCTTAGAGGAAATGATTTCAATTTTTCACCATTGAGGACGATGTTGGCTGTGAGACTGTCATATAAGGTTTTTATTATTTTGATGAAGGTTCCCTCTATGCCTACTTTCTGCAGGGATTTTATCATAAATGGGTGTTGAGTTTTGTTGAAAGTTTTCTCTGCATCTGTTGAGACCATCATATGGTTATTCTATTTCAATTTGTTAATATGGTGTATCACATTGATTGATTTAGGTATATTGAAGAATCCTTGCCTTCCTGGGATAAACCCCACTTGATCATGGTGTATGATCCTTTTAATGTTCTGTTGGATTCTGTAGCTTTCTTTCTTTGTGACATCTTTATTTGGTTTTTGTATCAGGGTGATGGTGGCCTCGTAGAATGAGTTTGGGGGTGTTCCTCCCTCAGTTATATTTTGGAAGAGTTTGAGAAGAAAAGGTGTTAGCTCTTCTCTGAATGTATGATAGAATTAACCTGTGAAGACATCTGGTCCTGGGCTTTTGTTTGTTGGAAGATTTTTAATCGCAGTTTCAATTTCAGTACTTGTGATTTGTCTCTTCCTATTTCTATTTCTTCCTGGTTCAGTCTCAGGAGGTTGTGCATTTCTAAGAATGTCTGCATTTCTTCCAGTCTGTCCATTTTATTGGCTAATAGTTTCTGGTAGTCATCTCTCATGATCTTTTGTATTTCTGCAGTGTCAGTTGTTAATTCTCCTTTTTCAATTCTATTTCTAATGATTTGAATCTTCTCCCTTTTTTTCTTGATGAGAGTGGCTAAGGGTTTATCAATTTTCTTTACCTTCTCAAAGAACCAACTTTTAATTTTATTTATCTTTGCTATTCTTTCCTTCATTTTTTTTCATTTATTTCTGATCTAATCTTTATGATTTCTTTCCTCATGCTAACTTTGGGATTTGTTGTTCTTCTTTCTCTAATTGTTTTAGGTGTAACTTTAGGTTGTTTATTTGAGGTGTTTCTTGTTTTTTTTTTTAACATCTTTATTAGAGTATAATTGCTTTACAATTGTGTGTTAGTTTCTGCTTTATAACAAAGTGAATCAGTTATACCTATACATATGTTCCCATATCACTTCCCTCTTGCATCTCCCTCCCCTCCACCCTCCTTATCCCACCCCTCCAGGTGGTCACAAAGCACAGAGTAGATCTCCCTGTGCTAGGTGGCTGCTTCCCACTAGCTATCTATTTTATATTTGGTAGTGTATATATGTGATGCCATGCTCTAACTGTCACAGATTACCATGCCACCTCTCCATATCCTCAAGTCCATGCTCTAGTAGGTTTGTGTCTTTATTCCTGTCTTACCCCTAGGTTCTTCATGACCTTTTTTTTTTTTCTTAGATTGCATATATATGTGTTAGCATATGGTATTTGTTTTTCTCTTTCTGACTTACTTCACTCTGTAGGACAGACTCTAGGCCCATCCACCTCACTACAAATAACTCAATTTCATTTCTTTTTATGGCTGAGTAGTATTCCATTGTATATATGTGCCAAATCTTCCTTATCCATTCATCTGTTGATGGGCATTTAGGTTGATTCCATGTCCTGGCTATTGTAAATAGAGCTGCAATGAACATTTTGGTACATGACTCTTTTTGAATTACGATTTTCTCAGGGTATATGCCCAGTAGTGGTATGGCTGGGTCATATGGTAGTTCTATTTGTAGTTTTCTAAGGAACCTCCATACTATTCTCCATAGCGGCTGTATCAATTTACATTCCCACAAACAGCGCAAGAGTGTTTCCTTTACTCCACACCCTCTCCAACATTTACTGTTTCTAGATTTTTTGATGATGGCCATTCTGACCAGTGTGAGATGATATCTCACTGTAGTTTTAATTTGCAATTCTCTAATGATTAATGATGTTGAGCATTCTTTCATGTGTGTGTTGGCAATCTGTATATCTTCTTTGGAGAAATGTCTATTATGTTTTCTGCACATTTTTGGATTAGGTTGTTTGTTTTTTTGTTATTCAGCTGCATGAGCTGCTTGTAAATTTTGGAGATTAATTCTTTGTAAGTTGCTTCATTTGCAAATATTTTCTCCCATTCTGAGGGCTGTCTTTTGGTCTTGTTTATGGTTTCCTTTGCTGTGCAAAAGCTTTTAAGTTTCATTAGGTCCCATTTGTTTATTTTTGTTTTTATTTCCATTTCTCTAGTAAGTGGGTCAAAACGGATCTTGCTGGGCTTCCCTTGTGGTGCAGTGGTTGAGAGTCCACCTGCCAATGCACAGGACACGGGTTCGTGCCCTGGTCCTGTAAGATCTCACATGCTGCAGAGTGGCTAGGCCCATGAGCCATGGCCACTGAGCCTGCACGTCCGGAGCTTGTCCTCCACAACGGGAGAGGCCAAAACAGTGAGAGGCTGACATACTGCAATAAATAAATAAATAAAGATCTTGCTGTGATTTATGTCATTTAGTGTTCTGCCTATGTTTTCCTCTAAGAGTTTGATAGTGTCTGGCCTTACGTTTAGTTCTTTAATCCATTTTGAGTTTTGTTTATTTTTTTTTTCTGTATGGTGTTAGGGAGTTTTCTAATTTCATACATTTCCATGTACCTGTCCAGTTTTCCAAGCACCACTTATTGAAGACGCTGTCTTTTCACCGCTGTATATTCTTGCCTCCATTATCAAAGACCAGGTAACCATATGTGGTAGATTTATCTTTGGGCTTTCTATCCTGTTCCATTGATCTATATGTCTGTTTTTGTGCCAGTACCATACTGTCTAGATTACTGTAGCTTTGTAGTATAGTCTGGAGTCTGAGAGCCTGATTCCTCCAGCTCCATTTTTGTTCTCAAGATTCCTTTTGCTATTGGGGGTCTTTTGTGTTTCCATACAAATTGTGAAATTTTTTGTTCTAGTTCTGTGAAAAATGCCAGTTGTAGTCTGATAGGGATTGCATTGAATCTTTAGATTGCTTTGGGTAGTAAAGTCATTTTCACAATGTTGATTCTTCCAATCCAAGAACATGGTATATCTCTCCATTAATTTGTATCATCTTTAATTTCTTTCATCAGTGTCCTATAATTTTCTGAATGTAGGTCTTTTGTCTCCTTAGGTAGGTTTATTCCTAGATATTTTATTCCTTTTGTTGCAGTTGTAAATGGGAGTGTTTTCTTAATTTCACTTTCAGATTTTTCATCATTAGTGTATAAGAATGCCAGAGATTTCCATGCATTAATTTTGTATCCTGCTACTTTACCAAATTCATTGATTAGCTCTAGTAGTTTTCTGGTAGCATCTTTAGGATTCTCTATGCATAGTATCTTGTCATCTGCAAACAGTGACAGCTTTACTTCTTCTTTTCCAATTTTGATTCCTTTTATTTCTTTTTCTTGTCTGATTCCTGCTAGAACTTCCAAAACTATGTTGTATAAGAGTGGTTAGTGTGGGCCACCTCGTGTTTTTCCTGATCTTAGAGGAAATGGTTTCAGTTTTTCACAATTGAGGATGATGTTGGTTGTGGGGTTGTCATATATGGCCTTTATTATGTTGAGGATATTTCCATCTATGCCTCCTTTCACGAGGGTTTTTATCATAAATTGGGGTTGAAATTTAATATGAATTATCATAAATTGGGGTCAAAAGCGTTCTCTGCATCTATTGAGATGATCATATGGTTTTTCTCCTTCTATTTGTTAATATGGTGTATCACGTTGATTGATTTGCATATATTGCAGAATCCTTGCATTCCTGGAATGAACCCTACTTGATCATAGTGTATGATCCTTTTAATGTGCTGTTGGATTCTGTTTGCTAGTATTTTGTTGAATGTTTGTATCTATGTTCATCAGTGATATTAGCCTGTAGTTTTCTGTCTTTGTGACATCTTTTTCTGGTTTTGGTATCAGGGTGATTGTGGCCTTGTAGAATGAGTTTGGGAGGTTCCACCCTCTGCTGTATTTTGGAAGAGTTTGACAAAGATAGGTGTTAGCTCTTCTCTAAATATTTGATAGAATTCGCCTGTGAAGCCATCTGGTCCTGGGCTTTTGTTTGCTGGAAGATTTTTAATCACAGTTTCAATTTCATTGCTTGTAATTGGTCTCTTTATATTTTCTATTTCTTTCTGGTTCAGTCTCAGAACGTTGTGCATTTCTAAGAATTTGTCCATTTCGTCCAGGTTGTCCATTTTATTGTCATAGAGTTGCTTGTAGTAATCTCCCATGATCTTTTGTATTTCTGCAGTGTCAGTTGTTACTTCTCCTTTTTCATTTCTAATTCTATGATTTGAGTCTTCTCCCTTTTTTTCTTGATGAGTCTGGTTAATGGTTTACCAATTTTGTTTATCTTCTCAAAGAACCAGCTTTTAGTTTTATTGCTCTTTGTTATTATTTCCTTCATTTCTTTTTCATTTATTTCTGATCTGATCTTTATGATTTCTTTCCTGCTTCTAACTTTGGTTTTTTTTTTTTGTTGTTGTTGTTCCTCTTTCTCTAATTGCCTTAAGTGCAAGGTTAGGTTGTTTATTTGAGATGTTTCCAGTTTCTTAATGTAGGATTGTATTGCTCTAAACTTCCCTCTTAGAACTGCTTTAGTTGCATCCCATAGGTTTTGGGTCATCATTTCTCCACTGATATTTGTTTCTAGGTATTTTTTGATTTCCTCTTTGAATTTTTCAGTGATCATTTTGTTATTAAATAGTGTATTGTTTAGCCTCTGTGTGTTTGTATTTTTTACAGAACTTTTCCTGTAATTGATATCTAGTCTCATATTATTGTGGTCAGAAAAGACACTTGAAATGATTTCAATTTTCTTAAATTTATCAAGTCTAGAGTTGTGACCCAAGATATGATCTATCCTGGAGAATGTTCCATGAGCACTTGAGAAAAATGTGTATTCTTTTGTTTTTGGATGGAATGTCCTATAAATATCAAATAAGTCCATCTTGTTTAATGTATCATTTAAAGCTGTGTTTCCTTATTTATTGTAATTTTGGATAATCTGTCCATTGCTGAAAGTGGGGTGTTAAAATCCCCTACTATGATTGTGTTACTGTCAATTTCCCCTTTTATGGCTTTAGGTATTTGCCTTATGTATAGAGATGCTCCTATGTTGGGTGTATAAGTATTTATAATTGTTATATCTTCTTCTTGGATTGATCCCTTGATCATTATGTAGGGTCCTTCTGGTCTCTTGTAATAGTCTTTATTTTAAAGTCTATTTTGTCTGATATGAGAGTTACTACTCCAGCTTTCTTTTGATTTCCATTTGCATGGAATATCTTTTTCCGTCCCCTCACTTTCAGTCTGTATGTGTCCCTAGGTCTGAAGTGGGTCTCTTGTAGACAGCATATATACGGGTCTTTTTTATCCATTCAGCCAGTCTGTGTCTTTTGGTGGGAGCACTTAATCCATTTACATATAAGATAAATATCAATATGTATGTACCTATTCCCATTTTCTTAAATGTTCTGGGTTTATTATTGTTGTTCTTTTCCTTCTTTTGCGTTTCTTGCCTAGAGAATTTCCTTTAGCATTTGTTGTAAAACTCGTTTGCTGATGCTGAACTCTCTCAGCTTTTGCTTTTCTGTAAAGGTTTTAATTCCTCCATCAAATCTGAATGAGATCCTTGCTGGGTAGAGTAAATTTGGTTATAGTTTTTTCTCCTTCATCACTTTAAATATGACCTGCCACTCTCTTCTGGCTTGCAGAGTTTCTGCTTAAAGATCAGCTGTTAACCTTATAGGGATTCCCTTGTGTGTTATTTGTTGTTTTTCCCTTGCTGCTTTTAATATGTTTTCTTTGTATTTAATTTTTGATAGTTTAATTCATATGTGTCTTGCGTGTTTCTCCTTGGATTTATCCTGTATAGGACTCTCTGTCCGTCATGGACTTGATTAACTGTTTCCTTTCCCATATTACGGAACTTTTCAACTATAATCTCTTCAAATATTTTCTTGTCCCTTTCTTTTTCTCTTCTTCTTCTGGGACCCCTATAATTTGAATGTTGATGTGTTTAATGTTGCCCTAGAGGTCTCTGAGAGTGTCCTCAGTTCTTTTCATTCTTTTTTCTTTATTCTGCTCTGCAGTAGTTATTTCCACTATTTTATCTTCCAGGTCACTTTTCCATTCTCCTGCCTCAGTTATTCTGCTATTGATCCCTTCTAGAGTATTTTTAATTTCATTTATTGTGTTGTTCATCATTGTTTGTTTCCTCTTTCGTTCTTCTAGGTCCTTGTTAAATGTTTCTTGCATTTTCTCTATTCTATTTCCACGATTTTGGATCATCTTTACTATCATTATTCTGAATTCTTTTTCAGGTAGACTGCCTATTTCCTCTTCATTTGTTAGGTCTGGTGGGTTTTAACCTTGCACCTTCATCTGCTGTTTGTTTTTCTGTCTTCTCATTTTGCTTATCTTACTGTGTTTGAGGTCTCCTTTTTGCAGGCTGGAGGTTCTTAGTTCCCACTGTTTTTTGTGTCTGTGCCTCGTGGCTAAGGTTGGTTCAGTGGGTTGTGTAGCTTTCCTAGTGCAGGGTACTAATGCCTGTGTCCTGGTGCATGAGGCTTGATCTTGTCTTTCTGGTGGGCAGGTCCATGTCTGGTGGCGGGTTTGGAGGTGTCTGTAGCCTTATTATGATTTTAGGCAGCCTCTATGCTAATGGATGGGCTGTGTTCCTGTCTTGCTAGTTGTTTGGCATAGGGTGTCCAGCACTGTAGCTTGATGGTCGTTAAGTGAAGGTGGGTCTTGGTGTTAAGAGGGAGATCACTGGGAGATTTTCACCATTGGATATTAAGTGGAGCTGGGAGGTCTGTTGTGGACAAGTTTCTTGAAGTTGGCTCTCCCACCTCAGTGGCACAGCCCTGAAACCTGGCTGGAGAATTGAGAGCCTGTCCTATACATGGCTCAGAATAAAAGGGGGAAAAAAGTGGAAAGAAAGAAAGAAAGAAAGAGGATAAAATAAAATAAATTAAGATAAAATAAAATAAAGTTATTAAAATAAAAGATAATTATTAAGAAAAAAATTTTTAAGTAAAAAGAAAAACAACTGACAGTCAGAACCCTAGGACAAATGGTGAAAGCAAAGCTATACAGATAAAATCTCACACAGAAGCATACACATACACACTCACAAAAAGAGGAAAAGGGGTAAAAATAATATATCTTTGCTCTCAAAGTCCACCTCCTCAATTTGGTATGATTCATTTTCTATTCAGGTATTCCACAGATGCAGTGTACATCAAGTTGATTGTGGACCTTTAATCCACTTCTCTGAGGCTCCTGGGAGGGTTTCCCTTTCTCTTCTTTGTTCGCACAGCTCCCTGGGTTCAGCTTTGGATTTGCCCCGCCCCCCCACCGTGTGTCAGTCACTGGAGGGCGTCTGTTGTTCGCTCAGACAGGACAGGGTTGAAGGAGCTGCTGATTCGGGAGCTCTGGCTCACTCAGGACAGGGGGAGGAAGGGGCATGTATGTGGGGCGAGCCTGTGGCAGCAGAGGCCGGCGTGACGTTGCACCAGCCTGAGGCACACCTTGTCTTCTCCCGGGGAAGATGTCCCTGGATCACGGCACCTTGGCAGTGGTGGGCCGCACAGTCTCCCAGGAGGGGAGGTGTGGATAGTGACCTGTGCTCACACACAGGCTTCTTGGTGGTGGCAGCAGCGGCCATAGCGTCTCATGCCCGTCTCTGATGTCCGTGCTGATAGCTGTGGCTCCTGCCCATCTCTGGAGCTCCTTTAAGTGGCATTTTTAATCACCTCTCCTTACGCACCAGGAAAAAAAGAGGGAAGAGAAAGTCTCTTGCCTCTTCGTCAGCTCCAGGCTTTTTCCTAGACTCCCTCCCAGCTAACTGTTGCGCACTTACCCCTTCAGGCTGTGTTCATACGGCCAACCCCAGTCCTCTCCCTGGAATCTGACCTACGAAGCCTGAGCCTCAGCTCCCAGCCCCCTGCCTGCCCCGGCGGGTGAGCAGACAAGCATCTCGGGCTGGTGAGTGCTAGCTGGCACCAATCCTCTGTACAGGTATCTCTCCGCTTTGCCCTCTGCACCCCTGTTGCTATTTTCTCCTCCGTGGCTCTGAAGCTACCCCCTCTCCCACCCACAGTCTCTGCCTGTGAAGGGGCTTCTAGTGAGTGGAAACCTTTCCTCCTTCACAGCTCCCTCCCACTGGTGCAGGTCCCATCTCTATTCTTTTGTCTCTGTTTTTTCTTTTTCTTTTGCCCTACCTAGGTAAGTGTGGAGTTTCTTGCCTTTTGGGAGGTCTGAGGTCTTCTGCCAGCATTCAGTAGGGGCTCTTTAGGAGTTGTTCCATGTGTAGATGTATTTCTGATGTATCTGTGGAGAGGAAGGTGATCTCTGTGTCTTGTTCTTCCATCATCTTCTCCAGAATCTCCTTGTTTCTTGAGGTAGGATTTTATTGCTATAAACTTCCCTCTTAGAACTGTTTTTGCTGCAACCCATAGGTTTTGGGTTGTCATGTTTTCATTGTCATTTGTTTCTAAGTATTTTTTTATTTCCTCTTTGATTTCTTCAGTGTTCTCTTGGTTATTAAGTAGTATATTATATAGCCTCCATTTGTATTTTTTACAGATTTTTTTCCTGTAATTGATATCTAGTCTCATGGTGCTGTGGTCAAAAAAGATACTTGATACAATTTCAATTTTCTTAGCTTTACCAATGCTTGATTTATGACCCAAGATATGATCTATCCTGGAGAATGTTCCATGAACACTTGAGAAGAATGTGTATTCTGTTGTTTTTGGATGGAATATCCTATAAATATCAAATAAGTCCATCTTTTTTAATGTATCATTTAAAGTTTGTGTTTCCTTATTTATTTTCATTTTGGATCATCTGTCCATTTGTGAAAGTGAGGTTTTAAAGTCCCCTACTATGATTGTGTTACTGTCTATTTCACCTTTTATGGCTGTTAGTATTTGCCTTATGTATAGAGGTGCTCCTATGTTGGGTGCATAAATATTTACAATTGTTTTATCTTCCTCTTGGATTGATCCTTTGATCATTATGTGGTGTCCTTCTTTGTCTCTTATAATAGTCCTTATTTTAAAGTCTATTTTGTTTGATATGAGAATTACTACTCCAGCTTTCTTTTGATTTCCATTGGCATAGAATATCCTTTTCCATCCCCTCACTTTCAGTATGTATGTTTCCTTACATCTGAAATGGGTCTATTGTAGAGAGCATATATAGTGGTCTTGTTTTTGTATCCATTCAGCCAGTCTATGTCTTTTGTTTGGAGCATTTAATCCATTTACATTTAAGGTAATTATCGATATGTTTGTCCTATTACCATTTTCTTAATTGTTTTGGGTTTGTTTTGTAGGTCTTTTCTTCTCTTGTGTTTCCTGCCTAGACAAGTTCCTTTAGCATTCCTTGTAAAGCTGGTTTGGTGGTGCTGAATTCTCTTAGCTTTTGCTTGTCTGGAAAGCTTTTAATTTCTCCGTCAAATCTTAATGAGATACTAACTGTGTAGAGTAATCTTGGTTATAGGTTTGTATTCTTCATCACTTTAATTATGTCCTGCCACTCCCTTCTGGCTTGCAGAGTTTCTGCTGAAAGGTCAGCTGTTAACCTATGGGTATTCCCTTTTGTATTATTTGTTGGTTTCCCCTTGATGCTTTTAATATTTTTTCTTTGTATTTAACTTTTTATAGTTTGATTAATATGTGTATTTTTGCATTTCTCCTTGGATTTATCCTGTATGGGACTCTCTGCACTTCCTAAACTTGATTAACTATTTGCTTTCCCATATTAGGGAAGTTTTCAACCTTAATCTCTTCAAATATTCTCTCGGTCCCTTTCTTTTTCTCTTCTTTTTTTGGGACCTGTATAATTTGAATGTTGGTGTGTTTAATGCTGTCCCAGATGTCTCTGTGACTGTCTTCAATTCTTTTCATTCTTTTTTTTCCATATTTTTCTCTGCAGTAGTTATTTCCACTATTTTAGCTTCTAGGTCACTTATCCGTTCTTCTGCCTCAGTTATTCTGCTATTGGTCCCTTGTAGAGAACTTTTAATTTCATTTATTTTGTTGTTCATCACTGTTTCTTTGTTCTTTACTTCTTTGCTGTCCTTAAACGTTTCTTATATTTTCTCCATTTTATTTCCAAGATTTTGGATCATCTTTACTATCATTATTCTGAATTCTTTTTCAAGTAGACTGCCTATTTCCTCTTCATTTGTTAGTTCTGGTGGGTTTTTGCCTTGCTTCTTCATCTGCTGTGTGTTGTTTCTCTGTCTTCTCATTTTGCTTAACCTAGTATGTTTGTGGTCTCCTTTTTGCAGGCTGCAGGTCTGTAGTTCCCGTTGTTTTTGGTGTCTGTCCTCAGTGGCTCAGCTTGGTTCTGTGGCTTGTGTAGGCTTCCTGGTGCAAGGGACTAGTGTCTGTGTTCTCATGGATGAGGCTGCATTTTGTCTTTCTGGTGGGCAGGTCCACGTCTGGTGGTATATTTGGGGGTTTCTTTGGCCTTATTATGATTTTAGGCAGCCTCTCTGCTAATGGATAAGGCTGTGTTCCTGTTGTTTGGCATAGGGTGTCCAGCACTGTAGCTTGCTGGTCATGAGTGGAGCTGGTTGTTAGCATTGACATGGAGATCTCTGAGAAAACTTTCATTGTTTGATACTACATGGGGCTGGGAGGTGTCTGGTTGAGCAATGTACTGAACTTGGCTCTCCCACCTCAGAGCCTCAGGCTTGAGAAACGACCAGAGCACCAAGACCCTGTCTGGCACTCAGCTCAAAAGGAAAGGGAGGAAAAAAATGAAGAATGAAAGAAAAATAATAATAAAAAAATACAATTATTAAAATAAAAAGATAAATATTTTTAAAATTAAATAATAAAGAGTAATTAAAAAAAGAAAGAAAGAAGAGAACAACTGAACCAAAAAACATATATACCAGTGATAACAATCGCCATGAAATATACTAAAAAAAAGCAAAAACAAAGAGAGTAACCAAATCAATAAACAAATCTACCAATGATAATAAGCTCTAAATACTAAACTAAGATAAACATAAAACCAGAAACAAATTAGATGCAGAATGCAAACCTCAAGTCTACATTTTGCTCTACATTTGCTCCCAAAGTCAATCACCTCAATTTTGGGATGGATCATTGTCTATTCATGTATTCCACAGATGCAGGTACATCAGCTTGATTGTGAAGATTTAATCCACTGCTCCTGAGACTGCTAGGAGAGATTCCCCTTTCTCTTCTTTTTTCACACAGCTCCTGGGGTTCAGCTTTGGATATGGGCCCTCCTCTGTGTTTATGTCACCTTAGAGCATCTGTTCTTCACTCGGACAGGATAGGCTTAAAGTAGCAGCTGATTAGGGGGCTTTGGCTCATTCAGGCTGGGAGGCGGAGTGGTATTGAATGGGGGCAAACCTGTGGTGGCAGAGGCCAGCATGACATTGCAACAGCCTGAGGCATGCTGTGTGTTCTCCCTGAGAAGTTGTCCCTGGATCACGGGACCCTGGCAGTGGCGGGCTGCACAGGCTCCTGGGAGGGGAGGTGTGGAGAGTGACCTGTGCTCGCACACAGGATTCTTGGTGGCAGCAGCATCAGAGTTATCCTTTCATGCTAGTCTCTGGTGTCTGGGCTGATAGCAGCAGCTCACACCCTTCTCTGGAGCTCATTTAGGCAGTGCTCTGAATCCCCTCTCCTCGCACACCCCAAAACAATGGTCTCTTGTCTCTTAGGCAGGTCCAGAGTTTTCCCCGGACAACCTCCCAGCTAGCTGTGGTCCACTAGCCCCCTTCAGGCTCTGTTCATGCAGCCAACCCCAGTCCTCTCCCTGGGATCTGACCTCCGAAGCTGGAGCCTCAGCTCCCAGCCCTCACCTTCCCTGGTGGGTGAGTAGACAAGCTTCTCATGCTGGTGAATGCTGGTCAGCACCTATCTTCTCTGTGAGAGTCTCTCCACTTTGCCCTCTGCACCCCTGTTGCTGTGCTCTCCTCTGTGGCTCCGAAGCTGCTCCCCTCCGCCACCCACAGTCTCTGCCCACAAAGGGGCTTCTAGTGTGTGGAAACCTTTCTTCCTTCACAGCTCCCTCCCACTGGTGCGGGTCCTGTCCCTATCCTTTTGTCTCTGTTTTTTTCTTTTTTCTTTTGCCCTACCCTGGTACATGGGGAGTTTCTGGCCTTTTGGGAAGTCTGAGGTCTTCTGCCAGTGTTCAGTAGGGGTTCTGTAGAAGTTGTTCCATATGTAGATGTATTTTTGATGTATTTGTGGGCAGGAAGGTGATCTCCACATCTTACTCCATCTTGAAGGTCCCTCCCAAAGATTATATTTTAAGCACAATTCTTGCACATAGAAACTGCATAACTTGAGCAAAGTAGGTAAATCGTAAATGATATTGTGAATTGAATAATATATAATGCAAGTAAAGCACTGATCAGAGATCTTGACACATAATAAGGAAAGTTTTATTAATAGTGAAGTTTTGCATACAAGGTATATGATAGAGCAGAAATACTCCACTCAATTCTGACACTTTTACAGATTAACACTTTTTTGATGAATGTGTAAAATCAGTTTTTAAAACATCAATTGTTTAGATGTCATGTATGCAGAAAGCTTTTAGCATTCTTCAGAACATTAAAAAAAATATCTCAATTCCACATGGCATTAACTTTGCTCTCACTTTGTTGGTTCCAGCTCCATGAATTTATGATGGAATTAATATTGCTCTTGGCTTGTATTTTATTTGTTATGTGGTTCAAGAAGTTATGGGGCATCAAAAGTACACAAAATAGGACATAGGGTTGTTTAAAATACCATGCAATTCAGATAAAAGTATGTTCTGTTATTCTGTAACCTTAAAATATAATCATCCTTTCACATAAATCCTGTCAGCTCAGAATGTTCCAGGTTACTGTCCTACAAGTGAACATGACATAAGAAAAGTGCTCATAGACTCCTGGAGGTTTGACAGTCAGTAGCCATTTTTTATGTAATTTTGCCTTCAAATGTATTCTCAAAATTCTTCAAATGTTTTCGATAATTCCAATTTGCATTTCTTAAAAAATATAAATAGATCATAAAAAAAGTGATACCTCAAAATTCTTATTTACCTGAACACTTTATTTTGTTACCAAGGTTGTAGCCAGAGAATCATACCCCCACCTCTCCCTGGAATAGAAACCAATTACTCTTACCTAAGTTTCAGGAGGAAGCTGCAACAGAAGAACAGGTTAAACCAGCTATACCCAATATGGGGGATGATTTGACTTAAGCCTCATTATACACTCATTGTAATGCATTAGCTAAATGACACACCCACCAGCATCATGACAGTTGACAGTTGCCATGACAACAACCAGAAGAGACCAAACAAGGACTGAAAAGGAGTGTTCCAGGTGGAAACCACACCTCTGTTCTTGAATAACTCATGAATATTCCTCCCATTCTTTTCAAATCTCTCCCTTTTACCTGGACCCTCCTATTACAGTATTTGGTGTCTCCACCCAAATCAGGTTAAGAAGTTGATTTGTGAACTAGGTTCCTGCTTTTCCATTCTTTGGCCATTGAGTAAAGCTTGTGCTGTTCCAGTCTCAGCATCGGTTTTTCTTCTCAAATCTGATGGGAAAAAGAACCTCTCTGGTCAAGACAAGGGGTCTCAGACAAGGCTAGGACGCTGGTGTGGGTCAGGTCAACCAGTTCGGTAACAAATAGATTTATTACACTGGTTTGACTCTATGTTTCCTGTAGCACATTTAATCACATATGATTAACAATTGTGAAAATATGATAATAGAGTTGTCTTTGGGGATAAGTATCAGGTTCATGTCACTAATAAACAGAGGCACGTTTCCTTTGGAAAATCCTTCCATCAGTTCACACTCACTTTTTTTTTTCACACTCACATTTAACACTTGTCAATTTCATCACCTTGCCTTTCATCTGAGACCAACATTCCTTCTGTGGTCAATGAGATCTGCTCCAACTTGAAGTCTGGCATCCATATGTGTATCATACCATTAATTCCCAAATCATCTACCTTCAGTAAATCTTTTAATTCATTAATTGTTGCCTCAAACTCTCTCTCATGAGGTCTATTTATTTTCATTCCAGAAGCCTGGTAATAGACCTTTAGCTGTTCTCCCAGATCACAGTCTTTTTTACTCCTGATACTATTCATTTATCACAACCAGACTATTGCCAGACATTTTCCATCACCTTGCGTTCTGCTTAAAATGGAACAACCCAGAGCCATCCCACCCAGTTCCATCCCCTCCCAGATCATAGAGATCTAGATTCTAAATGCCCTGATTCCAGGTTTCCAACCTCCTCCCTCCCCTCCACAGAGCTTGACCTCAGGAAAACAGTACTGAGAAGAGTCCTGGCAG
This sequence comes from Stenella coeruleoalba, assembly GCF_951394435.1. Classification (NCBI taxonomy): domain Eukaryota; kingdom Metazoa; phylum Chordata; class Mammalia; order Artiodactyla; family Delphinidae; genus Stenella; species Stenella coeruleoalba. The sequence goes on along the minus strand of NC_137155.1, from coordinate 3,486,689 downwards.
CATCTGAGCCATCAGGCCCGTCCTCTGAATTCTGTCCTTTCTGGTCTTTCACGTGTCCATTTACACCTTTTCTCCCTCCCAGACCAGCCCAAACCCATCCAGATCATATTATCCTACTGCTTAACAGAACTCTGCAATTATTTAATTGAATCATGGAAAAACATTTTTTTTTTATACAACCGTAAAATTCTTAGGATGGTTTGAATGTCTACATGACACCAAACAATTGTATTAATAACTCCCTGGTTTATATGTGAACTTTTAGCACATGTTTGCATCTGTTTGTTTTTAATAAAAATGTTATGATTGAATAGACATTTGTGTACTGATTTGTTCTTTTTTTTAATCATACATTTACAGTTTCCCAATAGTCTTAGGAACAGGTGGGGGATTATTGTTTGTTTAATGACAATTATGTGACAAAAAGTATACTATCTTCTTTGCAAAGCAAGAAATTTCATTTTTCCCAATGCACAGTAGATATCAGTAAGAATGACTACTGGAGATTGTGGTGTGATTAATCTTTTCAGGCAAAAGAAGAAAGGAAAAGCAGGCATTTCTTTTTTTAACTTCCAAATCAAAAACTTTTATTCTTGTTTAAAGACTGCATGATTTGAAATTTGAAACTTTCACAAATATTTTACACAACTGTTGATAATTAACCCAACCAATACATGACAACAAATTGGTCTGAAATCATATCATTCACAGGCTTCTAGTTTTAGATCAAAATTGTTTACATAATAAACCAAACATAAGGAAAAATTGAGAAAAATTGAGAAACTTTACATTTTGATTATTTCTTATGTTTTCTACTTTTAAATATATGTCTCTATTTCTATCTCTTTTCCTTGGATTGCAAACTAGACTGTGTATTATTTTTATGAATAAATTAGTACTTAACTTATGTAGTTTTGACCCCTCCCCTCAAAAAGACATAATTAGATTTTCATCAATTACAGCCTTGCGTATGAGATTTTATGGGGTTATAGTTGTCTCCATTCATTTGCTTACACAACACAGAGGGGGCTTTGTATGCCTTGTGGCTCTACCCCATACAATTTTAAATGATAGTCTTCATCCATCATATTAATAGTCCAATTAAGAGTGCACAGCCTGCTGTGGTTCTACCTGATTTACCTCTCCTGATAAACAAAGAGATAATATTTCTAGTTAGATTCACAGTATTGAGATTACTGGGGAAACTAGATTTAAACTTGTAGGTTCACTGTTAGTAAGGCCAAATATAGAGTTTGCAGGCAGCAAGATATGCATATTGTATGTCTTATCAGGGCTGCATCTCATGCAGGAAGAAACCTGTGACAAGGTCTTCTCAGCAGATGTGAAACGAATTCATCGCCCAGTGATAATCATAAACTGTTAAAGATGTGGCATTTTCCAATGTGCCTAGACCTCTCGTGAGGGTTCTGAAAGCACCACTAGTCAATTGGCTAAAATACTATCATTTGTCTACATGACTCAATTTCAATGTAAGTTGTTTCTCATTATAAGGCAATGGAGTAGTCTTCACAAAGCTGAAGCTCAATCTAAGTAATGAGCAACATTAATCAAAGTCCAACAGGACTAATCAGGCTTCAGACAATGCAACCATTTAAAAAGTTTGCTAATGAGTGTTTCAAGTGGAAGTGAGTGATTTTATTCTTAGGTAAAATATCACTATTCATGACCATCCACTGGAAACATTAAACCCTAGTAGGAAAGCCACTGCGGTAGCCTTCTGCAATTACCTATAAAAACTTCTTCAACAATGGTCAGGAATTGAATATATTTGCATAATATGCAATTTCAGTGCCCAGTGGTTTTCTGAGTGATGCATCACTTGTCAAGTTTCATCTCAGGTTAGCATAATGTTTTTTCTTCAGCCACTGAAGGGGTCTGGGTCTGCTTTGCATTACTTTTCTGTGTTTAGCACGGAACAAACAGAAAGAAATGACAAAGGTCCAAATAAACTAAGGAAGCTTTGACTAAAATGGCAGGAAAACAAGGTGAAATGAGAGATGAGGAGTAATTTTGTCCATACCTTTGCCTGACTATTATTTACTTACTCTTTTTCTCATCACTGTAGTAGGTAGAAAAATGCCCACCCACCCCCCACCTCCCCACCCACCAACTGGAAAGGTGTCCCTGGACATGTGTGAATAGTCCTGGATCCTGGGAATATACTACCTTTCATGGTCAAAGGGACTTTGCAGGTGTGATTAAATTAAGGTTCTCAAGATGGGGAAATTACCCTGGATTATCCAGGTGAGACAAATGTAATCAATAAGGTGCTTATTAGAGGGACAGAGGAAGGTCGCAGTGAAAAAGAGATTTGAAGGTACTATACTTCTGGCTGAATGTGGAGGGTGCTGTCACCAGCCAAAGAATGCGGAAATCTCTAGAAACTGGAAAAAGGAAGAAATCACATTCTCCCCTGGAGACTTCAGAGGAATGCAGCTCTGCAGACACCTTGATTTTAGCCCAGTCAGAACCATTTTAGTGTGACGTCTGGAGTTGTAAGATAATAAATTGATGTTGCTTTAAGCCACAAAGTATACAGCAATTTGTTACAGCAGCCATAGAAAACTAATAGTACCAAAAAGCGAGAGGATAAATGTGTATGTATGGCTGATTCATTTTGCTGTACAGTAGAAACTAACACAACATTGTAAAGCAACTATACTCCAATAAAAATTAGTTTAAAAAAAGATAATTAATAATACCAGTAATACCACCTACATGGCATCTACCTTCTATTCCTGGATATTATCCATCTGAATGTCTCCCATTTGCATCTCAAAATCCCCTTTTTATTAGACCATCACCATGATCTTCCTCAATTATCTTCCTTAAACAAATATTTGGTGGGCACCTTAAGGTACTTAGCATTTGAGGAGGCTCGGTGGGGGGTGCTTCAAGGGTTCAGGTCTTAGGAGAAAGGAGAGATCCCTTCTTGCTGGGGAAGTCGTCAATATCTTTGTTTACAGGGATTATTGCAGTAATTTTTACTGTTCTCCTCTTCTTTAAATTTTATCACAGACATTGCAAAAAATATTTTCTTAAAAAATGAGAAATAAATGCCTCAATTTGGTGTTCATGACACCCCACATTCTGCTGTCAGCTGCACTGTTCACTGCATATTATAAACAAAGACAAAATGTTTCCAAAACTAGAAAATCACATGGTCTGATAAAAGAGTTTAAGTCCATCTTTTTCTGTGAAATCAAGTCTATGTTGACATACAGTGAATTCAGTTTGGGAAATGTTCTGATTATTTTTTTTATAGTTTACTTGAAAAAGGAAAAACTGAGAATTTGGGAACCTTGATTTTATAACAAATCATTGGCCACACTGTGCACATTTCTCCTATCAAAGGTGGATATGAATTTAGGAACTGATGACTTTTTCTCTTAAAATCAGTGGCTGCTCTTCCACATCCTGGAGAAGTTGACTAGATATCACTGATGTCCCTGATCAAGCTCTGATTAGAACAGTATATTAACTAATAAAAGGATCTGCTTACCAAGGCTACTAGAGCACCTGATCTGGGCCATCTGGCTGTTTGTCGTGATCTCACTCACACTCCACTGATGTGGTTCCTTGTCCTAACAGCAAGGACCACTTTGGTCTAATGCTCTCCAGTGTACATTTTTTTCCCCCTAAGAGCATATTTGGATGAAAGCAATGATTCAGAATGCTGTATTAGTCATTAATGCAGGAGGCCACCAAGAGTTCCTGGCTCTCTACCTTCTGATCCTCTAGTAGAATTTCACTTCAGAAACTCCTGGAGGTCCTACAGGTTCATGCCACAAGTTCTAGCTAATAAGTCTGAGCACATTTCTGGCTTGAGGGCTCTTTCCCTCAAATGTGTTGACGGACCATGTCCAAGAAGGTGCCTGATCCATAAGCCAGAGCATCTGAGAGACCAAATGAGCAGAATACCTTTGGCTGACAAGACAAGGACAAGAAGTATGAAGAATAAATAAATGCTTGTTGTTTTGAACCACTGATATTTTGAGGTTGTTTGTTATCACAGCATAACCTAGCTTGTCCTGACTGATACATATACCTGCATAATGATGTACACACAAAAATGAGAAAGTGAGGGTGAGAACAAGAATAAAAATAGTATATCTAGTGAGAGTTAAAGAAATGGGAAACTAGCAAATATTCAAGAAAGAGCAGAGGTATAAAGTCCTGTTCATCTCTCCTTGAACACTCCAGAAATATAGTCCCCAATCTCTTTATGTATAATGACCCATTTCAACCACAAAATATACTAAAGATGCCTAAGTGATAGTAGATGTGCTTTTCATTCATTTATTGAGAAAATAAGTGATAACAAAATGTCTGTTATAAATTTAGAAGTGCATCACGCATTTTTAAATTTCTAGATAACCATTTTATGCATTGTAAGTACATTTCTGGATATTAGAAAAATGTAAATACATATGTATGAAAGACACTATGCAGTCTTGTGGAGGATGCTTGTTATGTTTATGGTTTAACAGTCACTGGTATCATCTTGTTTTTCTGTGCACAGAGAATATTCAGCTTTCATTGCTTCAATTAAAGGATCACACAATTTAGTTATTAGTGGTCCAGGAGCACTGTCCCAAGGAGCATGATGTAACTCTCTTCCCAATATTTGGTTCTAAATATGCTCCCACCCCCGGGGCCTAATCAATATTAAATGTCTAACTGGTTCCCTGAATCTTTAGCATTTTGGCTATTCCTTAACTACTTCTGAAAGGGCATGTTCTTGTCAAAAATCTTCTAAACAAACCTGCTGTTATCTTTATATCCAACACCAAGAGCAGAAACTCATAATCTGTTCTGAGATCCTTCATCAGTTTGCTTGTCCTGCATTTAGCATGATAAAATAAAGATGCCACTTAGGGATGTTAACTAGTGACTGAAGCCAATTCCCCAACTATGACATTATTTCAGTGTATTCACTTAACATACATTCATGGACCCCCTATGATGCCAGGATCAGAGAGCATCAGAGCGGAGCTTCAACTTCCACTGACCAAGGACCTCAGGTTACCAAAACAAGGCAGACTAATAGTAACCAAACTCATAAGACACAGATTGCAAAAATGAGGATGGTGTTTATTGATTTACTATGAGAAATGAGGCTACCAGGGGCCCTGGGATGCTCAGATCTATTATTCAACATGAACTTCCCCTACTTGGGAGACAACTTGTAATCAGGGGGGTGGTTTGGGAGCCAGCTGTAAAAGGATAAGGTATAAGTTGTACAATAATAAAGGCTCATATTATCAAGTGCAATATATGCATCTGCTTAAAAGTGATAAACATGCTGTGCTGAATTGGCAAACATAGATGAATACGGTCCCCACATCTCCGAATTTCTAAGGAAGACTGCCCAAGGCTATCTCCTTGACACCCTTTCTTTCCAGGCTCTATACAGCTCTCTCCTTTCTTGTGAGCACAGTTATTCTTCAAATGTAGTTGCAATATAGATTAATCTACATATCAGTCTTTACTTGATCTTGAATTTACTTGTTCTGCATTTAACATAGACGATGTCTGCTTTTGCATTAATAATATCACCATCATCACCATAAATAAATGTGGAAAGTGTTAATGACATTTGTTTAAGCCTCAGATATCTTAGATAACTTGCTCTATTTATATATTTTTCAGGACACATTTTGCCAACCCTTTGCTCTCTGTGGAATGCAAATGTCCTTCTAAGAGAGCACTCCTTTGCTCAGCTTTGAATTAGAGTTCAAATTTTACAAACTAAAAAGTGTATATTTTGCACACTGCAAGTGCTAAATAAAGGTTTGTTATTTTAACTTAAATTGAACTGGGAGAATGACGTCTTCAAAACAGTCAAAGAATTTCCTACTGTCTTCCAAAAAGCAACACTTTTAACAATCACTCACAGAAAATAGTGCCTTTATGAAAATCCGGGAATCCAGTGGAGAAATTCCAACACACTACTGGAGAAAAAACAATCAAGATAGACTGCATTAGACACAGTACAGGAACAGTTTCAATGCTCCCACGTGGCCCCTCCCCTAAGGTGCCATGGTTTGGTAACAGGAGACTGCTTAGACTGGAATTTCTCTCCTGGGGACAGTGAGAGCATGGAGTGAGAACCCAGCTTTTCCAGGTGTATGGATGCTGCCAAAGAGACCCACATCTTTCTTGTCCCATCCAGAAGGCCAAAGTGAACTGCATGGCTGGGAAGTGGGGAGCAGCTGAAAGAACAGCATTCAGGGCTCTCTAATGCAGATCTTAACTGTGCTGTGAAATTCATCAGGATGCCTGCGCATGAGCCAATGGGGTTCCCCAATGTTAGCCCACAGGTGCCTCCAATATTCCACATACCTCACTGACACACACATCTCACTGTGTCTGTCCTCAAAGGCAATGAAAGTGAGGCTTTGCAGACAGGTAGTGAGCACATGCAGAAACCAGCTTGACACTGCAGGATTGAGAGAAACGACACAAACTTGAGCATTTGGCACTGCCCTAGAGAAAACAAAGAAGGCCGTCGGCACCTGGTGTGGCTTGGCAGGATGGGGAAAAGACATACAATCTTATGAAATGCCTTTCCAAGAGATAACAAGAGGTGTGGAAGAGTGTATGCATAGAAAAATCTGAGAAAACCTCAGAATCCCTAGCAGGGCTGATGAAAGATATTTTGTTCTTGAAGCCAATCAAAAAGACCGGAAGGGGTGATTCCTTCCTCAAATGTGAAAATAGCAACCTAAGTCTTCCAGGTGCATCAAGAATCAAGAAAACATGAAACTGCCAAAGGATGACAATAATTTTTCAAAAACTAACCCCAAAGAGATGTGCCCAATAAAGAATTCAAAATAGCTGTTTTAAGGAAGCTGTAAGAAAATTTAGAAGGATAATTCACTGAAATCAGGAAGATAATGGATGGACAAAATTAAGTTAAACAGAGATACAGAAATCTTAAAAAGGAACCTAAAATAGAATTACCACACGACCCAGCAATCCCACTGCTGGGCATATACCCTGAGAAAACCATAATTCAAAAAAAGTCATGTACCAAAATGTTCATTGCAGCTCTATTTACAATAGCCAGGACATGGAAGCAACCTAAGTGTCCATCAACAGATGAATGGATAAAGAAGTTGTGGCACATATATACAGTGGAATATTACTCAGCCATAAAAAGAAACGAAATTGAGTTATTTGTAGTGAGGTGGATGGACCTAGAGCCTGTCATACAGAGTGAAGTAAGTCAGAAAGAGAAAATCAAATACTGTATGCTAACACATATATATGGAATCTAAGAAAAAAAAAAGGTCATGAAGAACCTAGGGGTAAGACGGGAATAAAGAGACAGACCTACTAGAGAATGGACTTGAGAATATGGGGAGGGAGAAGGGTAAGGTGTGACAAAGTGAGAGAGTGGTATGGACATATATACACTACCAAACGTAAAATAGAAAGCTAGTGGGAAGCAGCTGCATAGCACAGGGAGATCCAGCTCGGTGGTTAGTGACCACCTAGAGGGGTGGGATAGGGAGGGTGGGAGGGAGGGAGACGTAAGAGGGAAGAGATATGGGAACATATGTATATGTATAACTGATTCACTTTGTTATAAAGCAGAAACTAACACACCATTGTAAAGCAATTATACTCCAGTTAAAAAAAAAACTGTTTGAAATCAAAGACAAAGAGAGAACTTCAAAAATAAGAAGAGGAAAAAACCGAAAAATTCTTACATGCAAGGGAACCCTCATATGGCTATCAGCAAATTTCTCAGCAGAAACTTTCCAGAGAAAATGAAATGATTTATTTAAAGTGCTGAAAGAAAAAACCAAGAATACTTTATTTGGCAAAGTTGTCCATCAGAAATAGAAGGAAAGTTAGATTTTCTCCAGAAAACAAAAGAGGAGGTAGTTCATCAACACTAGGCCTGCGTTGCAAGAAATACTGAAAGTCCTTCAGGCTAAAATAAAAGTACACTAAAGAGTAACATGACAACAGATGAAAACATACAATACATTGGTAAAAGTAGGTACATAGTCAAATTCAGAATACTCTAATACTGTAATATGGTGGTATATTAATCTCTTAACTCTAGAATAATGGATAAAGAACAAAGGATTAAAATAAGTATCGCTACAATAATTGGTTAATGGATACACAATATAAAAATAGGTAAACTGTAAACAACCCAAGTGCCCATCAACAGACAATTGTGGTATAGCATGCAATGAGACATTTGTCATAAAAAAATAATGAAACATTGCCATTTGAAGCAACATGGATGGACCTAGAGAATATTATACTTCGTGAATTAAGTCAGACAAAGAAAAGCAAATACTATATGATATCACTTATATGTGGAATCTAAAAATAATACAAATGAAACTATATACAAAGCAGAAGTAGATTCACTGACATAAAAACAAACTTATGGTTACCAAAGGGGAGAAGGATGGAGGGAGGGACAAATTAGGAGTTTGGGATTGACAGATAGAGACTACTATACATAAAGTAGATAAGCAATAAGGATTTACTCTATAGCACAGGGAATTATAGTCTATATCTTGTAATAACCTAAAATGGGATATAATCTGAAAAAAATAACTGTATCACTTTGCTGTACACTTGAAACTAACACAGTATTGTAAATCAACTACACTTCAACAAAAAAAGAAATACAACTTTTTAAAAAGATATAAATTGTGGCATCAAAAACACAAAATGGGAGGAAGAGTAAAAGGGTAAAATTTTTGTATGTGATTGAAGTTGTCATTATCTTAAAATAGACAGTTATATCTATAAGATGTTTTACATAAGCTTCATGGTAACCACAAAGCAAAACCCTACAGTAGATCACAAAAGATAAAGATAAAGGAATCAAAGCATACAAGCCGGGAATACTCAATAGGAAAAGAATAGCCACTTCAATAGTCATGGGAAAAAATGATCATTCTCATGGGAAAGAATGAAAATGGACCTGTATCTCGTAACACTCACAAACCTTAACTCAAAATGGATTAAAGACTTAAATGTAAGACCTAAAACTTAAACATTTTTAGAAGAAAACACAGGGGAAAAGCTCCTTGACATTGGTCTTGGAAATAGTTTTTTGGGGGATACAACACACAGACAACAAATACAAAAATCAACCAGTGGGACAACCCTAAACTAAAGAGCTTCTTCACAGCAAAAGAAACAGTCAACAAGAATAAAAGGCAACCTATGGAATGGGGGAAAGTATTTGCAAGCCACACATGCAGAAGGGGTTAATATCCAGAATATATGGGTTGGGCAAAACGTTCGTTCGGGTTTTTCCATAACATCAAACAGAAAAAGCCGAACAAACTTTATTGGCCAACCCAATACAAGAAACTCATACAACTCAATAGCAAATATATATATATATATAATTAAAAAGTGGGCAGAGGATCTGGAATGACACTTTCCCAAAGAAGAGATACAAATGACCAACAGGTACATGAAAAGATGCCCAACATCCCTAATCATCAGGGAAATGCAAATCTAAGTCACAGTAAGATGTCACCTCATACTTATTTAAATGGCTGTTACCAAAAAGACAAAAGATAACAAGTGTTGACGAGGAAGTGGAGAAAAGGGAACTATGCATTATATACTGTTGGTGGGAATGTAATTTGGTAAAGCCATTACGGAAAACAGTACAGAGGTTCCTCACAAAAAGTAAAAGTAGAATTACCGTACGATTCAGCAATCCTGCTTCTGGGTACATATTCAAAGGAAATGAAATCATTAACTCAAAGAGATATCTGTACCCCCATGTTTATGGCAGCACTATTCACAATAATCAAGACATGGAACCACTTAAATGCACATTGATGAATGAATAGATAAAGAAAATGTGACATAAATAAAGTAGAATATTACTCAGCCATAAAAAAGAAGGAAATCCCGCCATTTTCAACGACCTAGATGGACTTTGAGGACATTATGCTAAGTAAAATAAGTCAGACAAAGACAAACACTGTATGAAATTCCACATATGTGAAACCTAAAAAAGTCAAATTCATAAAACCACAGAGTAGAACGGTCATTATCAGAGGCTGGTGGGGGTGTGGGAGTAGAATATGGGGAGATGTGGTTCAAAAGGTGCAAATTTCCATTATAAGATGAACAAGTTCTGGGAATCTGATGTATAGCATGGTGGCTGTAGTTTACAGTGTTATATTACATACATGATGTTTGCTAAGGGAGTAGATCTCAAAAATTCTCACTACAAAAAAAAAGTGAGGTAATGAATGTGTTCACTAACCTTACTGTAGTATCATTTCACGATATATATGGGTATCAAGTCAAATTATCATGTTATACACCTTCAAATTACATCATGTTATATGTCAAATATATCTCAATATGGTTGGAGAAAGTTTTAAAAATATAAGATAAATTGAATTGGCCTAAAACCACTTAAAATTTTTAAATTGCACCCATTTGCTTAGTTTTAAGTGGAATAGTCATTTAAAAGAAATATAATTGGGAAAACCAAATCAAGAATATGAGTACGGGGCTTCCCTGGTGGCGCAGTGGTTGCGAGTCTGCCTGCCGATGCAGGGGGCATGGGTTCATGCCCCGGTCCAGGAGGATCCCACATGCCGCGGAGCAGCTGGGCCCGTGAGCCATGGCCACTGAGGCTGCGCATCCAGAGGCTGTGCTCCGTAACTCAAGAGACCACAGCAGGGAGAGGCCCGCGTACAGCAAAAAAAAAAAAAAAAAAAGAATATGAGTACAAATGGCACCCTATGTTTGTGGACTTCAGTAATAAAATGAATATTCCTTTGAAAGATTTTCTAGGGAAGTAAAATAAATTAAATGTCATCTGGGTTTTTCCATATTTTTGTTTTGATAATTGATTTTATTAATGATATTCTCCTGTACTTTCTAAGTTTGTATATATTAAGAAAGCAAACATTCCACTATTCTTAACCAAAAAGTATTTTCTGACTTTTATTAGTTGTATGAATAATATTTTAACAATAATAAAGGAAATAATGTGAAAGAACTATAGCCACCAAATATATCAGCTGTTGCTTTTTTCCAAAGGTACGTGCACTTGAACATAATAAAAGTTATGACATAACTTTTTCATTTGATATTATATCAGAAACATCTTCATATTTATGTATGGTCATTATAGTGCCTACAGTTTCACAATACTTTAAGCATTCCATAACATTTTATCATAGTTATCTACCACAATTCATTCACCTAATCCCTTATCTTTCTGCATATATTTTATGCCTTTATTTCCATTTCAGAAGCAATGTTGTAAAATATATGTGTGTGCTCTATATTTTCCAATTTTGAATGATAGCCTTTGGATAAATTCTCCAAGGAAAACAATTTCAGGGTATAAGTTGATATAGTTCTTGTTAGGTTTTACATTATAAATTTACACCTTCTCCCACAGCTTATCCTGACTATATATATATAATTTTTTACTGCAGAGTTGTGACACTGGTAAATGTGGACACATATTTCATTCATGCATGCTTCCCACCTTCACCCTTCTGGCCCTTGGGTTCCTTAGCCGCTTCATAGGGAGGAGGTGATGATCCTAAAAACAAGGTGGAAGGAGATGGGGTTACCTTCAGATCTTGGCTCCCACTCCTAGGGAGTGTGTTTTAAAACTTTCTTCATGGAAGGACTGTTCTAAGAAGAAGAAACATGTGACCTTGAGTCTGTGTGTCCAGAAGGGGAAGGTTCATCTGAAAATACAGGCATTCACTCTACCAGCCTTTCTGGGAAGACTCAGATCTTGTGAAAGGAAGCTAAGAATGGGAAGACAGGCCTTAGCCTGGAGATGAGAAGGGGGCTCCCTAGCCCCTCTCAGTAACACTCCTGAGCTCCGGATGTTGAGATTTATTTTAAATGTTTTAGTTGCTTTCACTAAAAGCAACTAAGAGGGAGAGGGAATTGATTTACATGATGAGAGGTGCAAAGTTCTGCTCCAAGTCAAAGATGCATCCTTTGAGGACCCCATGGAGGTTTACCTGGGTATGGCCTTAAACAGCAGACTCAGAAGAGTGGGTGCAGGCAGTGGTACCTCCTCACCTGCAGGTAGGACAGACAAGGTCCAAGAGAGCAGGAGTCTGGAGGAAACTCTGATTTGAGGACCAAGGCACTGCTATAAATCAGCAGGTGTTAATAAGCTAGGAGACTTGGGGATTAAAACCTCCTTCATACCCCACACTGACAAGGCCTGGGAGCATTCTAGTTGGTTGGAGACCAAGAAAGAGATGCAGTAATAAAAAAGATTGACTATTACTTAAATGTTAATGACTTAATTATTAGAGAGTTTGAGACAAGTTTATTTCATGAAAAAGAGCTTGGGTTTAGAGTCTTTTGTTTTCATAATTTTATTTATTTATTTATTTATTTTTGACTGCGTTAGGTCTTCGTTGCTGTGCACTGGCTTTCTCTAGTTGCGGCGAGTGAGGGCGACTCTTCGTTGCGGTGTGCGGGCTTCTCACGGCGGTGGCTTCGTGGAGCACGGGCTCTAGGTGCGCAGGCTTCCGTAGTTGTGATGCAGGGGCTTAGTTGCTCCGCAGCATGTGGGATCTTCCCGGACCAAGGCTCAAAGCCACGTCCCCTGCGTTGGCAGGAGGATTCTTAACCACTGCGCCACCAGGGAAGTCCCGGATTTAGAGTTTTAACTCTTGATATTTTCTCGATGTGTGATCTTGCATTCTCCAGAATAGGGAGAATAATGCATTTCTCATTGAAACATTGTGAGGAATAAAAGCTGGGATAATGATGATGGTAATAATGTTGGCATTTATTATGCACCAGACAATGCCCCCCGATCTTTCCATACTTTTGCCTTTAACCATACAATGTTATAACATATACTATTATGATCTCTTCTCTGCAGAGGTAAAAAATGAGAGTCAGATAAGTGAAGGCTGGCATTGCATCATAGGAATATTCTCGGGTGCAGGTAGCTGAGGAGAGCCGTTGAAAACTGAGCTGCTCCCCTTTCATCCAGGCTATGAATCGTTTATATTGTGTTCCTTGATTTTGTATTTTGTACAATACATCTTAAATTGTACAATTCTGTGTGTTTGTGTGTTAAGAACATGTAACATGAGATCTACCCTTTAAAAGAGTTTTAAGGGTACCATGCCTATAGTTATTGTTAACTATAGAGGCACAGTAGATGTCTACAACTTAAGTATCTTGCAGGACTGAAACTTTGTAACCATGGAGTAGCAACTGCCCACTTCGTCCTCCCCCAGACCCTGGCAACCACCACTCTACTCTCTGCCTCCATGTGCTTGACAATTTTAGATCCCTCATGTTAAGTGGAGCCATGTGGTCTTCCTTCTTCTGTGACTGGCTCATTGTACTTGGCATACTATCTTCAAAGTTCATCCAGGTTATTGAATGTGGCGGTGTTTTCTTGTTTTTATTTAGGTTGTTTCCATGTCTTGGCTATTGTGAACAACATTGCAAAGAACAGAGTGCAAATATCTCTTGTAAACAGTGATTTCATTTCTTTCAGATAAATACCCAGAAATGGGATTGTTGGATCGTATATAGTAGATCTTTTAATTTTTGAGGAACTCCTAACTATTTTCCATAGCAGCTGCACCATCTTAAATTTCTACCCACAGTGCACCAGGGTTCCAATTTCTGTACATATGGGCCAATGCTTATTATCTTTATTTTTTATTTTTTTGATAATGACCATCATAAAATGTGTGAACTCATATATTGTTTTTTGTTTTTGCCTTTCCCTGATTGTGAGTGATGTTGGTTTTGTGAACGATTTCTCATCCTACGCCTATAATAGGGAGCTGATCATCACTAAGCCAGGTTACCACTGCGAGGAGGACGAAGAATTCATTCGGGATTGCAAGGGAAATAGATATTTCCAGAGATTTTACTCAGGTACTTAAGAGATGATCCCTTGGTTTGTTTTTTCTCTCTACTTTTCTTTCCCCCAGGTGAATAGATAACTGGTGTGTGATTGGCGGGTGGGAGGATGACGGAAGAGGACCCTGAAAGAGTGCGGGGAGGGTACTCCTCCTTCTATGGACTCATTTATCCCTGTGTCTTCAGCCCCACATCTAAGTCCTGTGCATAAACAACCTGCTGCCTCTACTTCCTATGTTCCAGAAATGTGTTAAAAATCTCTCACCAAACCATGGTCTTTTTCTTTGCAATATGTGCTTGCCCTTTTTATTCCCTTCCCCTGATTTTGCAGAGTTTCAGGAAGAAATCAGAAGGAAACAGGCAAATACATTTTGTCACATGAAACTATTAGCTTGTCACCTTCACATCATTCTTTCCTGGATTCTCCACCTTCTTTCTCTCATTGGCTTTTCAGTCTCCCTTTCTGCCTTTATTTTTCTCTCTTAATTTGCAACTTCCCTACTCACAGTGCACGAGGGTTCTGATTTCTGTACATATGGGCCAACATGTATTATCTTTTGTTTTTTGATAATGGCTATCCTAGAAAGTGAACATTTTCTTAAAATCATATGCCATGGTATCATAGAAGCAACATCTTCTTTCCACTTTTGAGGAGGAAAATATGTGGTATGAAAAGTAATTAATTTGGTTTTTCATAACACAATTTAACAAACTTTATGTTCCAGTTTTTAAAACATCCAGTGCCCTATGGAAATATAGTCAGATTGTCATGAAAAACGATGAAGAGAGACAACACTCAGAGTTGGGTTTAAATCTGCCAAGTATGTCAAGGTTCCTCAGCTCAAGACCAAAAGGAACAACCCTCCGTTGAACGATCTGGAGGTGTTACTCTTTGCAGGGAGAAGCAGCACACACCTCAGGAGCAGTAAGAGAGTCAGAAAACCGTTAATACAGTTATTATAGGTTTGGTCACTTGGGTGATTTTGCTCCGGATTGGGTGCTGGCCAGAAGCCGGATTTGTTCTATGAGTGGATATCTTAATGAATCTGATCTATGAGGAAGGGCAATCAGACTAAAGCTAAAGTCCTGATTTGTAGAGAAGCAACCTTCACCCCCAGTAGCCAGGATAAGGGTGTATAGTCATTTTTTCTTTGGCTTAGACAATGTTTATGTTTTATCTATGTTTAACACAATTACACTGTCTCCTTTTTGTCCTGATGAATAATGATCATGGAATGGCCTCGTTTGATGCTGATGTTCTGTGAAATGTTTATATTGAATAGGAAAACATGAGGACCCGGCTTTGAGTGCAGGGCAGGTCAGCTCATAGCACCCTGAGCCCGAGCTAATGGGGCCAGGGTAGCTCCTGGAGACCAGGGGCTGCTATGCTCTCTTTCAACAATTCCAAAAATGTAAACCAAACAAAACAACCATTTTAACATCATGCAATCTATTCCTGTGTCTTCATTTTCAAGGACCTTCATTAAAATGATTGAATATGATTATATTAGTCTGCTAAGGCTGCTGTAATAAAACACCAGACTGGGGGCTCAAACAACTGAAATATATTCTATCCCAGTTCTGGAGGCTGGAAATACAAGATCAAGGTGCCAGCAGGATTGATTTCTGGCGAGGTGTTTCTCCTTGGCTTGCAGACGTCCACCTTCTGCTGTGTCCTCACACTTTTCTCTATATATGTTCTTCCTCTTCTTATAAGAGCACCTGTCCTATTGGATCAGGGCCCAACCCTCATGTTCTCATTTAACTTAAATTACCTCCTTAATGGTCCTATCGCCAAACACTGACACACAGGTGTTAAAACTTTAACATGTGAATGTTAAGGAAACACAGTTCATCCTGTAACAATGATACTGCATGATTTTCATTTTTGTCAAATTTTAATTTCTAAAACAAGAATGTTTTACTAATAATCAAAAAGCAAGAAAAGGCAATGGAAAATTATAGTCCAGTAAAAATGAGCATAAAATCTAAAAAGAGAAATATTCATGTACTAAGTAATTAGCATGAAAGTCCAATGAAATCAAAACTCTAAACATAGAATACATGCATGCAATTATTTGCTTTGTAAATTGACTCAGGAGTTTCTTTTTAAACATAGGCCCTGGGTTTCCCTGGTGGCGCAGTGGTGTAGAGTCCGCCTGCCGATGAAGGGGACATGGGTTCGTGCCCCAGTCCGGGAAGATCCCACGTGCTGCGGAGCGGCTGGGCCCGTGAGCCATGGCCGCTGAGCCTGCGCGTCCGGAGCCTGTGCTCCGCAACGGGAGAGGCCAAAACAGTGAGAGGCTCGTGTACCGCAAAAAAAAAATTAGGCCCCAACATCTCAGTCTGCTTCTATTTCTAACTGTGGCAGGTTTCCTACATGGCAGGCACTTGCAGGTGCATTGGGTCTGTTACCTAACGCTTTCGCAACGATCCTCCTATTTTACAGCGCTGACAGCTGCTGGATCATGTTCAGGTAGTACACGGCAGAGCCAAAATTCAAACTCAGTATTTCTGGCTGCAAAATCACATTCTGCTCATTGCATACATAGCTGTGCAGAGAAAGATGCAGACAATAAATTAATGTCATAAACAATCTTTGGAAAATAAAATTTAATCCCATAGGAAATGGATTTATCATTTTACTACCATCATCAGACATTACTATCACCTATAACGTTTTATTGCCTTCCTAATTATTAATACACTTGAAACAATGTTATAGATGTATTAATAATTTCATACCCCCAAATAATGTCAACTCCTCTAGTATTTGTTACCAATGATACCATGACATTTGAATTTTAAAATCAATATTTTGAAGAGTCTAAGTTGATGTCAGAAAAATTAGCAAAGAAATACAGTTATAGCTCTTTTCCCTCAAGCTACTTTTGTTCTCATTAGAGGAAAAATATTTTTCAGATGGAAGTCACTCCAGAAAAAAATTCTGCCAGCCTAATGCTGCATCATTTGCAATTATTAAGTAAGATATAGGTCCTAAATTAGGCAAAAGTTAATATGACTCAAATTTTCTGGGACCCTTAGAGACAGCCTTCTATATTACTTTGAGCAATATCCACATAAAATACAGCCATTTTTCTGCAATTACCTTAAACCACAATACTATAGTTCCTTATTTAATATGAGATTACAGATGTGGTAGAGAGCATGATCCTCGGATCAGAAAGACCTTGATTTGATTCTACAAGGGGTTTTGTTTTTGTTTTTATTTTCCATAGATGGGTAAGTTTTGGAGCAAAAGAGTTACTTTTATGAACACTTTCTGCATTTGTAGTTTAATGATGGCATCTTATAAGGGTACGGTGAAGTTTAGATGCCGTTGAGTCCTAAAAGCACCTGGCACACCTCTCTGTGGTGCGTTCACCTCCTTTCCATGACGTGGCTAATGCAGGGCGGCTGGGTCCCAGTGCTGGAACCCCCTGGGCTGTGGGAATACCCCATCCCTCCCCACATCATGCATTCCTAGAACCTTCCAGGCATCCTGGAACACCTCATTGTGAGCCATTTGGATCCTCCACTCCTTTCCCTGCTCTACAGACAATTACGTGAATTAAGTTTCCTGTTTTCATCAGTTCTAGGGTGTCTTGTGACTCTGAATAATACTGCATGTTATGAACAAAAAGGATGCCAATGTCCTCTTTTAGGTATTCTGTGTTGGAAATACTAGCAGTACGTTCAGGCGAGGACATGTACATTATTAAGGGCTCTGCACGTCGTATGTATAAGTGTCTGACGTCAGTACAGCTGTCAATCAACAACAAATAATGACTTCATCCCTAAGTTACTTGTGTTTTATACTTATTATGTTTGACTAGAGAGAAGCCAATGCATTGTTTAAGAGATGATCTTTTTCTGTGTACAGATTCATTAAAATTACATCCCTTGAGTTCCCATACAATGGATTTTGGAATCTGAAGGCGATTTTGTCAACTACTACATGTTTTCAATCCATCAAACAGATGTTTCTTACAGAGGCATTCAATAAAAGCTGAAGAACAAAAAGCACACAATTTACCAGGGAAAGTGCTTTCTGTACAGGTGTAAATTAATTGAGTCTAGGAATGTTGGTTTCTGACATTGAAACTGAGTACAAAAGGATCTTCAAACAACAGAAGAGACATTTCAAAAACTCTTGATGTTGTGCTTAAGAATATTTTCTGGGGACATGAAAAACAATGAAGCTATTTTCTCAATTTAAGAACCATATATACTCTGGCAGACAATTTATTTTCCAAAGCCATTCATCTCATTTGGTCTAATTCTTTTATTTCAGGATTCTTAAAATAAAAACAGCCACAGTGAACCCTTTGAGAACCATGACTTAATTCTTATGTGAAAGTTGGAATATGAGTGAAGAGGTTTCTGAGTCGGGTGGCAGACTTCTCCCCAGATCCTGGTTTTCTCCAGTCCGTAGCTCATGGTGTGCCCATGGTCTTTAAATTAGATGGACCCACCCAATGCAGAGAGAGAGCTCTCACCAGCCACCTCACAATGTGCACCTGCCCAAGCCTTCCTAGATTCCTGAAACTTACCAAAACCCCAGGGGTGGGGAGGGCAGAGGGGTAAAGTCAGAGGTTCTCAATGAAGATGAAAGTGAAGGAATAGTCACCTTTTTTTTTTCTTTTTATTTTATCTTGGAGTAGAGTTGATTAACAATGTTGTGTTAGTTTCAGGTGTACAGCAAAGTGATTCAGTTATACATATACATGCATCTATTCTTTTTCATATTCTTTTCCCATTAGGTTATTACAGAGTATTGAGCAGAGTTTCCTGTGCTATACAGTAGCTCCTCGTTGGTTATCGATTTTAAATATAGCAGCGTGTACATGTCAATCCCGAACTCCCAATCTATCCCTCCTCCCCAACCCTTCCCCCCGGTAACCATAAATTCCTTTTCTAGGTCTGTGAGTCTGTTTCTGTTTTGTAAATAAGTTCATTTGTATCTTTTTTTTTTTTCGCATATAAGGGATATCATATGATATTTCTTTTTCTCTGACTTACTTCAAGAGTCAAGAAATATTCTTTTCCTTTTCCTTTTGATTCTCCAGTTTGGTGGGAAAGCATACAGATAAAAGTCTGACACCTTAGGTATCATTCCAATCCCAGCATCCACCTCAAACAGGCAGACATTTAATCTCCCTGAAACTCTTTTTCATCTAGAAAATAACAATGATAGTAGGTTCATAACCACCTCATCCCTTGCCATGAAATTCAAATAACATGTAAAATATATTTGTTCACATATACAAGTTTTCAAAGCCACAAACAATCAATAAAGCTTTAGGATATCAAAAGGAGTTGCATTTTTGAGGCATAAGATTTTACAAGAAGCATCTATCTGTGAGATTCTACTTATTTGCTGGCCCCTCAAACCCACATTCAGGTAGCCTAGATATCCTGTAATTTTGTGCTTTCCCTACACCAGTTACAGTTATGATTATGCAGGGTGGGTGATTACCCGGTTCTGGTTCACGGGTCTTGAAAAACAGATTTAAAGATCACGGAACAGCTTTGTTCGCTCCCTATCACCAAGGAGATGATGCTGAAGTATTCAGCAGTACAATTAAGAGTATGCTTGAAGAGACGGAATAAAAGCTTTTTCACTCTGCCCTGGCCAACACTTGATTTTAGCATCTGTGATTTTCTATTATTGTTTATGACATGAAAAAAGAGAAAAGAAAGAAAGAAAACTCTGATGAGGTTATGGCAGCTATTTGCGATTGTAGGTATTAGTGACTGTACCATTAATTGGGAAGAGAAAAAACCCTGAAACCACAGCTGGGAGAGGGGAGGGGGTGACTTTAAGTTGCTTTTGGGTGGGACCTGGTGGGAGTGGAAAGATTTCTGCCACCACATCCTGACACTGTGCTCCTGAAGGAGAAGATGCAGACATGGCAGGAATAATGGTGATGGTGTGTCGAGCCACCTGCAGGAGTGGGTTATGTTCAAGACAGAACATTCCACGCAAGAGAAGGCCTTGGCACTGGATGGGCTTGACTTCACTTTTCTTGAGGTGTTTGTATGGTGAGTGCAGGCTGATCAGATTGGCCTGGAGCAATTACAGATTCCTTCCCTTAGGCTCAAGTCCATCACCTCTGACTCCAGTCCTGGGTCTTGGAGACATATCAGGTGCCCTCTTTAGCTCTTTGCTACCTGATCCTCCCTCCTCCCCACCATGACTTGGAGCCATTGCAGCTCTAAGAGGTAGTTCCTCTCCTCCAGTGAATCACTGCATTCCAACTCTTGATCCCTTCAAGCCAGAACCGTTCCTGCGACAGGACCATATGTGACAAATACAGATTGTAAAGTCTCCACAACTGCCCATGGATGCAGGACAGGGCTCTACTCAAGCCTAGCATGTGTGTATTTCAATCCCAGATGAATCTGTCTTACTTAGTTACGCCTCTAGCTATCCTGGCTCTTCTCCACTTCTTCTTCACCTGGCCTGTCTTGTTTTTCATAGCACAGATCCTCCCAGTACGACCCTCCTGCCCTCCCCCCCACCACCCACGCCCTATCCTGGTCCCTGTCTTTCCAGGGACCCTGGATATGGACCAAGTGGGGTTCTTTAGACACACACAGCTGGATGTGAGGATGAGGTTGGTGAAGTGACAAAAGTCCCAGCCCAGGAGCTGAAGACGTCTGAATTCTGGCTGAAGCTCTGCTATGGATCACCTGTGCACCATGGGCAGGACACACAATCTCTCCAGAGAAAGCATTTCCCTTAACTACAGATAATGAATCCCTAATGCTTCTTTCAGTGATAGCAATGTTAAATTCTATGTAGTCAGGCCTGGGGCTGAGAGCAGGCACATGCCTCGGGGGCCACCATCTGTGGAAGAAGAAAGAGACATTCAGGGCACACTTGTGAAGACACTTTATATTATAGCAGCTCCCTTCTCTGTCACCAAGAGGGAGAGACCCAGACACTCAGTCCTGTGGGAAGATGGGTAGCTCAGCAATCATGGAAGAAGCTTGTAACTCCAGCTTGCTGAGCTGATCCATGAGAATGGAAGGTAATTGTTCATTGCAAAGAGAAGGGAAATGCTGTGTCACAGCGGGGCCCTGGGAGAAGCCCAAGGTGAGAAGGGATTTGAAAGGAGAAGAAAACCAGGGAGACAGGAGAGGGAGGGGTTGGGAGGCAGAGAGGCAGGTTGCATGGGGACCCTTCAAAATGACAAATCATGTTTGACAGGAGGATCGAATGGCAGTCCCAGTGTCAGCAGAGTGAGGATCCCACAAAACTAGAATCTCGGTGAGGAGGAAGGCTGGAGATAGCAAGTGGGGATGTGAATCTAGCCCAGTGCCTGTGAGGAGGGTGGAGTTTCACAGCCCAGCTCTCCTGTCAAGGAGCTTTTTCCCTGTGATTTCTTCTAGAAATTTTATGGTTTAGGTCTTACATTTAAGTCCTTAATCCATTTTGAGTTAAGTTTTGTGAATGTTATAAGATACAGCCCCTATTTCATTCATGTTCATGTGAATATCCATTTTTTCCAAGACTATTGAAGTGACTATTCTCCTGAGGTGACCTGTCTCTGCATCAGCCTCCCGTCTCTAAGGAAACCCAAGTCAGAGGGGCATCTGTGGGTGAAATGAATCAGTGGATGGAAAGCCTTTAGAATCACAGTTGGCACACAGTCAGTCCTCAGTTACACTTGGTTTCCATAATCCCTGAGGACCTGGCCTGAGTCTGAAGGCCACCAGCCACCAGTCTCCTCATCAGTGTCCAGGTCCTCGGGAGCCTGTCTGACGCCCCTCCTCTATAAGGCCCTCTGCTGGCCCTTGCTCTTGGCTCTCACAGTCTCTAACTAATTCTCTTCTCTACCCAATGCAGTGGCTAATTTTTCTTTTATTCCTTCTTTTATCCTTTTTAGTATTTTGGAGAACTTTGAGGTTCCACCTAAAGCTCTGACCAACCATGAGAAGGTTCTCGTATGCAAACTGCTACAAAATTGATATACGCTAAAGTTTACAGGCTTTCCCACTGACCTATTTCCTATAATGCTGGGTGGGTTTTCACCTTACTATTTGCCTTTCAACTTCCTCACCAACTTGACTCTGATTTTGGCACCATGACCTCCCAGGCAGGTAGGGGAATTCTGTGGCCTGCTTGCTGTGACATGCCACCATGCCATGCTGTAGGCATTTGACTTATTGAGGAAATGTGCCATGTTCGTACACATACTTGCTGACGAGCATGAAGAGGTGATCCCTCCCTGTCTTCCCTCCCCCTGCCCTTCTCCTCTTTCTGGCTTGAGATGGGCTGTGTGGCCCTGCCCTTAAAATCTGCCAGAGGAGCTGACTCTCTTCATGGGCAAATTGTTTGATTAAGCGTTATACGGATTGGGGACTCCCTCTTGTGAGAGCACTGGAATCACAACTAACTGCTGAACAATCATCAACAGGAAGACACTGGAACTCATCAAAAAAATACCCCACATCCAAAGACAAAGGAGAAGCCACAATGAGATGGTAGGAGGGGAGCAATCACAGTAAAATCAAATCCCATAACTGCTGGGTGGTTGACTCACAAACCAGAGAACACTTACACCACAAAAGTCCACACACTGGAGTGAAGGTTCTGAGCCCCATGTCAGGCTTCACAACCTGGGGCTCTGGTAACAGGAGGAGGAATTCCTAGAGAACCAGACTTTGAGGGCTAGTGAGATTTGATTGCAGGACTTTGACAGGACTGGGGGAAACAGAGACTCCACTCTTGGAGGGCACACACCAAGTAGTGTGTGCATTGGGACCCAGGGGAAAGATCAGTGACCCCGTAGGAGACTGAACCAGACCTACCTGATAGTGTTGGAGGACCCCCTGCAGAGACAGGGGAAAGCTGTGTTTCATCGTGATGACAAGGACACTGGCAGCAGAAATTCTTGGAAGTACTCCTTGGCGTGAGCCTTCCCAAAGTCTGCCATTAGCCCCACCAAAGAGCCAGGTAGACTCCAGTGTTGGGTTGCTTCAGGCCAAACAACCAACAGGGAGGAACTCCAGAGCCACCCATCAGAAGACAAGCAGATTAAAGTTTTACTGAGCTCTGACCACCATAACAACACCCAGCTCTACCCACCACCAGTCCCTCCCATAAGGAAACTTGCACAAGCCTCTTAGATAGCCTCATCCACCAGAGGGCAGACAGCAGAAACAAAAAGAACTACAATCTTGCAGCCTGTGGAGCTAAAACCACATTCACAGAAAGATAGACAAGATGAAAAGGCACAGGGCTATGTACCAGATGAAGGAACAAGATAAAACCCCAGAAAAACAACTAAATGAAGTGGATATAGGAAACCTTCTAGAAAAAGAATTCAGAATAATGATAATGAAGGTGATCCAGGATCTTGGAAAAAGAATGGAGGCAAAGATTGAGAAGATGCAAGAAATATTTAACAAAGACCTAGAGGAATTAAAGAAAAAACACCTAGAAGAATTAAAGAGCAAACACACAGAGATGAACAATACAATAAATGAAACGTAAAATAAAATAGGAGAAATCAATAGCAGAATAACTGAGGCAGAAGAACAGATAAGTGACTTGACAAACAGAATGGTGGAATTCACTGCTGTGGAACAGAATAAAGAAAAAAGAATGAAAAGAAATGAAGACAGCCTAAAAGACCTCTGGGACAACATTAAATGGAACAACATTCGCATTATAGGGGTCCCAGAGGAGAAGAGAGAGAGAGAAAGGACCCAAGAAAATATTTGAAGAGATTATAGTCAAAAACTTCCATAACATGGGAAAGAAATAGCCACCAAAGTCCAGAAAGCGCAGAGAGTCCCAGGCAGGATAAACCCATGGAGGCACATAGTATATGCCAAGGCACATAGTAATCAAATTGACAAAAATTAAAGACAAAGAAAAATTATTGAAAGCAAAAAAAGGAAAAATGACAACATACAAGGGAACTGCTATAAGGTTAACAGCTGATTTCTCGGCAGAAACTATATAAGCCAGAAGGGAGTGGCATGATATATTTAAAGTGATGAAAGGAAAGAACCTACACCAAGATTACTCTACCTGGCAAGGATCTCATTCAGATTGTACAGAGAAATCAAAAGCTATACAGACAAGCAAAAGCTAAGAGAATTCAGCACCACCAAACCATCTCTACAACAAAAGTGAAAGGAATGTATCTAGGCAGGAAACACAAGAGAAGAAAAGGACATACAGAAACAAACACAGAAGAATTAAGAAAATGGTAATAGGAACATACATATCGATAATTACCTTAAGCGTGAACAGATTAAATGCTCCAGCCAAAAGGCACAGACACACTGAATGGATACAAAAACAAGACCCTTACATATGCTGTCTACAAGAAACCCACTTCAGACCTAGGGACACATACAGACTGAAAGTGAGGGGATGAAAAAAATATTTCATGCAAAAGGAAATCAAAAGAAGGCTGGAGTAGTAATTCTCATATCAGACAAAATAGACTTTAAAATAAAAACTATTACAAGAGACAAGCAAGGGCACTACATAATGATCAAGGGATCAATTCAAGAAGACATAACAATTATAAATATATATGCAACCAACATAGGAGCACCTCAATACATAAGACAACTGCTAACAGCTATAAAAGAAGAAATTGACAGTAATATAATAATAGTGGGGGGCTTTAACACCTCAATTACACCAATAGACACATCATCCAAACTGAAAACTGATAAGGAAACAAAAGTTTTAAATGACACAATTGACCAGATAGATTTAATTGATAAATATAGGGTATTCCATCCAAAAACAGCAGCTTACACTTTCTTCTCAAGTGCAGATGGAACATTCTACAGGACAGATCATATCTTGGGTCACAAATCAAGCCTCAGTAAATTTAAGAAAATTGAAATCATACCAAGCATCTTTTCTGACCACGTTATGAGATTAGAAATCAATTACAGGGGGAAAAAAACATAAAAAACACAGGCACAGGGGACTAAACAATATGCTACTAAATAACCAAGAGATCACTGAAGAAATCAAAGAGGAAATCAAAAAATACCGAGAGACAAATTACAACAAAAACACGATGATCCAAAACCTATGGGATGCAGCAAAAGCAGTTTTAAGAGGGAAGTTTATAACAATACAAGCCTACCTCAAGAAACAAGAAAAATCTCAAATAAACAATCTAACCTTGCAACCTAAAGGAACTAGAGAAAGAAGAACAAACAAAACCCAAACTTAGTAGAAGGAAAGAAATCATAAAGATCAGAGAAGAAATAAATGAAATAGAAACAAAGAAAACAATAACAAAGACCAATAAAACTAAAAGTTCATTCTTTGAGAAGATAAACAGAATTGATAATCCATTAGCCAGTCTCATCAAGAAAAAGAGGGGGAGGACTCAAATCAATAAAATTAGAAATGAAAAAGGAGAAGTTGCAACAGACACCACAGAAATACAAAGCATCCTAAGAGACTCCTAAAAGCAACTCTATGCCAATAAATTGGACAACCTGGAAGAAACTCACAATTTCTTAGAAAGGTATAACCTTCCAAGCCTGAACCAGGAAGAAATAGAAAATATGTAGAGACCAATCACAAGTAATGAAATTGAAACTGTGATTAAAAATCTTCCAACAAACAGAAGTCCAGGATCAGATGGCTTCATAGGTGAATTCTATCAAACATTTAGAAAACAGCTAACACCCATTCTTCTCAAACTCTTCCAAAAAATTGCAGAGGAAGGAACACTCCCAAACTCATTCTATGAGGCCACCATCACCCTGATACCAAAACCAGACAAAGATACTACAAAAAAAGAAAATTACAGACCAATATCACTGATGAATATAGATGCAAAAATCCTCAACAAAATGCTAGCAAACAGAATCCAACAACATATTAAAAGGATCATACACCATGATCAAGTGGGATTTATCCCAGGGATGCAAGGATTCTTCAATATATGCAAATCAATCAATGTGATACACCATATTAAGAAATCAAAGAACAAAAATCATATAATCATCTCAATAGAGGCAGAAAAAGCTTTTGATAAAATTCAACACCCATTTAGGATAAAAATTCCCCGGAAAGTGGGCATAGAGGGAATCTACCTCAACATAGTAAAGGCCATATATGACAAACCCACAGGAAACATCATTCTCAATGGTGAAAAACTGAAAGCATTTACTCTAAGATCAGGAACAAAACAGGTGGCCAATCTCACCATGATTATTCAGCATAGTTTTGGAAGTCCTAGCCATGGCTATCAGAGAAGAAAAAGAAATAAAAGGAGAACAAATTGGAAAAACAGAAGTAAAACTGTGACTGTTTGCAGATGACATGATACTATACATAGAGAATCCTAAAGATACCACCAGAAAACTTCTAGAGCTAATCAATGAATTTGGTAAAGTTGCAGGATAGAAAATTAATGCACAGAAATCTCTTGCATTCCTATACACTAATGATGAAAAATCTGAAAGAGAATTTAAGGAAACACTCCCATTTACCATTGCAACAAAAAGAATAAAATACCTAGGAATAAACCTGCTGAGGGAGACAAAAGACCTGTCTGCAGAAAACTATAAGACACTGATGAAATAAATTAAAGAAGAGACAAACAGATAGAGAGATATACCATGTTCTTGGATCAGAAGAATAAATATTGTGAAAATGACTCTATTTCCCAAAGCAATCTACAGCTTCAATGCAATCCCTATCAATTACCAATGGCATTTTTTATAGAACTACAACAAAAAATCCTAAAATTTTTATGGAGACAGAAAAGACGCTGAATAGCAAAAGCAGTCTTGAGGGAAAAAAACGGAGCTGGAGGAATCAGACTCCCTGACTTCAGACTATACTACAAAGCTACAGTAATCAAGACAATATGGTACTGGCACAAAAACAGAAATATAGATTGGTGGAACAGGATAGACAACCCAGAGATAAACCTACACACCTATGGTCAACTGATCTATGACAAAGGAGACAAGTATATACAATGGAGAAAAGACAGTGTCTTCAAAAAGTAGTGCTGGGAAAACTGGACAGCTACATGTAAAAGAATGAAATTAGAACACTCCCTAACACCATACACAAAAATAAAGTCAAAATGGATTAGAGACCTAAATGTAAGACTGGACACTCTAAATGTCTTAAAGGAAAACATAGGAAGAACACTCTTTGACATTAATCACAGCAAGATCTTTTTTGATCTACATCCTAGAGTAATGGAAATAAAGAGAAAAATATACAAATGGGACCTAATAAAACTTAAAAGCTTTTGCAAAGCAAAGGAAACTACAAACAAGATGAAAAGACAACCCTGAGAATGGGAGAAAATATTTGCAAATGAATCAACGGACAAAGGATTAATTTCCAAAATATATAAGCAGCTCATGCAGCTCAATATTAAAAAAAACAAACAACCCAATCAAAGAATGGGCAGAAGACCTAAATAGACATTTTGCCAAAGAAGACATACAGATGGCCAAGAATCACATGAAAAGCTGCTCAACATCACTAATTATCAGAGAAAGGCAAATCAAAACTACAATGAGGTATCACCTCACACCAGTTAGAATGGGCATCATCAGAAAATCTACAAACAACACATGCTGGAGAGGGTGTGGAGAAAAGGGAACCCTCTTGCACTGTTGGTGGGAATGTAAATTGATACAGCCACTATGGAGAACAGTATGGAGGTCCCTTCAAAATTAAAAATAGAATTACTATATGACCCAGCAATCCCACTACTGGCATATACCCAGAGAAAACCATAATTCACAAAGACACATGCACCCCAATGTTCATTGAAGCACTATTTACAATAGCCAGGTCATGGAAGCAACCCAAATGCCCATTGACAGATGAATGGATAAAGAAGATGTGGTACATATATACAATGGAATATTACTCAGGCATAAAAAGAAATGAAACTGGGTCATTTGTGGAGACGTGGATGGATCTAGAGACTGTCATACAGAGTGAAGTATGTCAGAAATAGAAAAACAAATATCATATATTAACGCATATATGTGGAACCTAGAAAAATGGTACAGATGAACCAGTTTACAGGGCAGAAATAGAGACAGAGATGTAGAGAACGAACGTATAGACACCAAGGGAGGAAAGTGGTGGTGGGGGTGGTGGTGGGATGAATTGGGAGATTGCGATTGACATGTATACACTAATATGTATAAAATGCATATCTAGTAAGAACCTGCTGTATACAAAAATAAATATAATTCCAAAATTTAAAAAAAAAACATTATACGAAGAGGTGGTGTTACAATGCTCATTACTGGATACAATTAAAACCCATTTAAAGAGAACAGTGTTTTGCAAGACAGGATTACAAAACCTTGTGATAGTAGAGCAAAGATAAACAGTAACATCTGCTCTCAGAATAACAGCCACACTCATAAACCAAACATTTTCTATTGTAAAAAAAAATCATTATCTGGAAAGGCGCTCCTGATACTCCTTGTTTGTGTGAAATCCCTGAGGCACGTTTAGGGTTCTCCAATTTTACTCTCTCGTTCTCACTCAATCTTTCTTTTCTCAATATCTTTTGTAGTTGTTAATAACAGGGTATAACTTTTAAGGCCATAAAGGGACAATTCTTGCATTCATATCATTGCTTATGCCAACAGAGTGCTCAGTTTGGTAAATAAACATATGCCTTAGAATTCTACCTCTAGATTTCAGCTTACATTTGACGTCATCCATTTGACATCCTCCATCCTAATCACGCAGAATGTCAATGGTCTAAAGATCTTGTCTTCCTTGTGTGATTTTGCTTATTTTAAAAGAGGGTGCTCATTTTTAGCATTCCCAAGACAGCTGGATTTATTGCTATTTTGACAAACAACTGTACTCAATATCATATCATTCAGAAAGACAGATTGCCCCAGTTTTGGAGTATCACTTACACAATGGTCCATATGGTAAAATAGATCCATTTGAAGAATAGCACAATAGTTTGTGGACAGCCAGATGCATTGGGTCAGTTCAGACCAATTAACACCAACTGAAGTGCCAAAGTCTTTTGGATTGTTAGAAAAGCAAGTTTCTAGTGGCATTTGATAAGCTGAATTAATATAGCAATTATTGCTAGGCTCTTGGGCTTTTCTGTATTGCCTTTGAAACAGACAAATAACAGAATCTCCCACTCAGACATGCATTTTAATACCTACTCTTTGACATTAGACCTAATTAATAATCCTAATTAAAAGCTGCAATGACCAGCCCATAGCCAGATCATAACTGATAGGTCAATTTCATTTTTCTTTTGTTTCGAATTTGAATTTTTAAAAGATTTTTATCTGCCCACATTCACTGGTTAAAGATCAGCTATAGTATCTCTCATTCCTGTTGGATTTTACTCCAGTAGTAACTTACAGGGAGACACGAACTCAGGGAAGGCAGTCGTAACGGTGAAGCATCAGTTTCCCGAGCCAATATCAGCATCGACTGTATATTTTTTTCTGGAGAGAATGGAGTCCAGGGGTGTCCCCTTGGTGCAAGTTTCTGTTTCCTTAAGACGGTGATTCTGCTACTTTTGTGACTTTGGTGCTGCTTTCGCATTTCCCTTGGATTTTCTTTCTCTCTCCAGCATTAGTAAGTAAAAATTAGGGGAAAATACAAGAATTGGGTTTCTCTTCTTTTGTTGTTGTTTCCCTCATCATAACTACCTGCTTCTTCTAGTCCTCCCTGGAGGTTATGATCAATTTCTTCCTTAAGCCTGGGGATCATTTGTCCACAGTCCTCCTCCAGTCCCAGATAAGGACTGGGTGACTTCAACTCATGGGCAACTTCTGCCCCTCTTTGTCCTGGTCTGTCAACCTCCCTGTTGCTTTTAAAATCTCAATAAGAGTTGGGGGAAATTAAAAGAATAGTTTGATAAAATATTTTTTAAAAATTTCAAAAAGGTGAACAACCATAATGGTAACACATTGTTTCCATGTTTGCTAAGGATGGTTATAGAAACATGTATCGAAGGGCTTCATTTTTTCTCTGGTTTTCAACTGGTTTTTCACCTGCCAGAGAACTTGGCTAGGTAACAGGAAGATATACACCTTATATTCTTATTTTTAAGGAGACTCTGAAAATAATTGTAAAGTATTATGCTCATTTCATAGTTGCATTAATGTTTGGCAGGTAACAGGAAGATATACACCTTATATTCTTATTTTTAAGGAGACTCTGAAAATAATTGTAAAGTATTATGCTCATTTCATAGTTGCATTAATGTTTAGTTTAACCTTTGAGTGACCTGATTTTGTTCTCCAAGTGGTGCTGTGATTATCAGGCTCATGGTCATACTGATAAAGTACGCAAGGCATAGAGGCAGCTAAAGGAATCCAATTATAGATAAGAGTTTTTCCTGCAACAACTCAGATACATAGTACAGGTTAGAGAACATTTCCAACTGGGCATCTGTCCTGGACCCAGCTACACTTTTTACTTGCTCTTGGCAATTTGACCTTCTACAATGTCGAAAACCTTCATTATCTACAAGATAAAGGCAAGTAAGATCATCAGCTAATGACCAATTACCCATTTCAAACAATGGTGTCTGTCTCATTTCTGAACATCTCTTAAGAGGTACAAATCCCCTTTTGAGAAATTGGTCTCAAATGTGAGGACTATCAATGCAGGCTTTTTTCCTGCCAGGCGTATTCATTAGAGCTAATAAGGTCTGAAGCATCAAGTGATTTCTTTTGTCAAATGCACTGCACTGATAGACTTTTCCATGAATTGATTGTAATCACCTTTATGTTGAACTTCAAGTATCTAATTTGGACATAAGTGTTTTCATCTAACATCTTGCATTTTTAGGTTGTGCAAATCCACATACCTCTGAGTCCCCAAGTACAGAGGTGCCTATGTTCCAGGCTCTGAGAACCTAAAATAAGTCCATCCATGGATGAGACGAAACAAAATATGTAAACTACACCATTTCCAGATCTCTTCTTAGGGTGTGGGAGGAAGGGGAGCCAGAAAGAAATATAAAAAAATATATGAATTATCAGATAAATAAAAAGACTCTTAGATTCATGTAATTTTAGAATTGTGAGAAGTCATACAGACATTCAAGTTACTGGTTCTCAGACTCACTGTGGTGAGGGACCTGTGTTTCTTTCTATTTTATTTACTTGTTTATGTTTCCTTTCCAGCCTCAGTCTTCCAATTGCAAGGAACCAAATTCTGTTCACAGCCTGCATGAACTTGGAAGAGGTCCTGGAGCTGCAGGTGAGAACCCAGCTTGGCTGATACCTTGGCTAAGGCCATGTGAGACCCTGAACTGAGAATACAGCTAACACTTGCCTAGACTCCTAAAAATTGTGGTAATAAATTGTGAGCTGATCCCTTCATAAATAGAATATCCATGCACTTGGATGGAGGATACTGAAAAGTCATTACATTTCTAAAGACACTTGTCAACAAAAATAATCAATATAACACAGAGAAATCAGCTCCGTGCTTTGTGACCACTTAGAGGGGTGGGATAGGGAAGGTGGGAGGGAGACATAAGAGGGAGAGCATATGGGAATATAAGTATGCATAGAACTGATTCACTTTGTTATACAACAGAAACTAACAACATTGTAAAGCAATTATACTCCAATAAAGATGTTAGAAAAAGGAATGTAAAAGATCTCAATAATCTTTACGTTGACCATAAGTTGAAATACAGTAATTAGATATATAGATTTAAATAAAATAATATTAAAATTAGCTCCAAAAATAATCAATAAACAGTTTAAAATAAGAAAATAATTTTATCTGAGCCAAACTAAGGACTAGCACAGAAGCCTGGATTACTTCTCAGATTACTCTGAGAAGGTGCTCTGGAGAGGCATGGTTTTCAGCACAGTTTTATATCTTGTTAGAACAAAGAACATTAAACATGTGAGGGATACATTTCTCCAAGGTTTAAAAAAAAAACTCACATAGATCAGCACATACAGAGCGAGTCAGCATGGCCTTGACACCTGGGAATGGAGTCTTATCATTGAAGGAGGACAAGCATTGATGTTCCAGGAAGAAGCATTTGATCTTCATTTTTAACATGGACATTCTTTACTTCTGGTCAGTGTGCCCTTTTCTTTAATAATTAAAACAAATTCACAATGTATGTTTGATAAGCCACAAACAGGCTATTGTAGTTGCATAAAATTCAAGTTAACTCATGCATAGGCCCTAATGACTTCCTTGTATCTCAATATGTAAAAATTTCTTTTTTCACACTCAATACATATATTTAAAAAGTTAGGTAACAAGTCTTTTGAGCATGAGTGTTTTCTGTAGACCACACTGTGAGTAGTGGTTTAAACATACCCTTTTAGAAAACTGAGTCATGGAGAGATGAACCAAACCAAACTAACAACAGCCTGCTCTTGACCGTCTTATGTACCTGCATGCGTGATCTCATTTAATCTTTAAAAGGATCCTATGAGGAGACTATATGGAAGTGAGAATTTTATTCTGCAATTATAGAACTCAGAAAAGGTTAATTAATCTGCTTAAGCCTCGCTGTGGAAAGTGGGAGGCAAAGCAGGTCTTAGGACCCAAACACTATAAAAAATTAGGAAGGAGAAGATGTTCTTGGATTTGTTCTTATGAGATTATTTGTGATCTCACCCGACTCCTATTCATGTAGGTAGACATATTCATTTTCCTTTGATGAGTAAAAACTGACCACAAACATAGCAGTTGGAAACTGCACACAGTTATGGTCTCCCTGTCTCCGTGGGTAAGGAATCCAGGCTTGACTTATCAGGGTCCTCTGCTCAGAGCTGAAATCAAGAGGTCGACCAGGCCTGGGTTCAGAGCCCTCTTCCAAGTTCATTCTGGTGTTGGCCCACTTCAGACCCCTGTTTTCTTGCTGGCTGATGCCCAGCTCCTAGAGACTCACACCTCTCAATACCCGCAAAGCTCAGTTGCATGGCTCTTCTATAGATCCTCACACTTCCAGTCTGTCCTTCGAAGAACTCGCTGATTATGTCAGACTCACCCACATATTAACTCAAAGTCCCCAGGAGTGACATTTCATGCTATTCCCAGGTTTGTTTGCCCTCAGGGGAGGGTGTTTTATGAGGTGGAGTCACCAGGGGTGGGAATCCTGGGGCCATCTTGGAATCTGCCCGCCACAGGTAGAAACCAGAGCACATGTCACTCAAATCTTCCCCCTTGCAAAGGGCACTAAAGTAGAAAACATGGAGCATCTACTTCTGTCTTGTTAGTATTTCTATGACCATAGGTCATGTGGGGCTAGGGAAAGTGAATGTTGGGTAAAAGTAATTCAATACATGGAGCTACTATAGATGCTCCTAATAGATGCCAGTCAGTCCCTATAAGGAAAAATGCACATTGTCCCAAAGTAAATGCACATATCATGGAAATGGCATGTTGTCCAACTTGCTTAAGAATGAACAAAATATGAATCTGGACAAAAATGAACACGATTTGTATAAATCAAATACTAATTGTTATCAAATAACTGAAAGAAGTGAACAAATTCTAGAACATGCATTATAATATCTAGTATATAAGTTTAGTGGGTGTACTTCATGAATAAAAAGTCATAAAAATGCCCCCATAGTTCATCCTTTAACCAGGTTGCGTCATTTTGATCTAGAGAGATATTATGTGGAAATAAAATAAACCTAGACATTAAGGCTTATCTTTGATGTGCCAGACTCTGGGCTAGACAAGAAGGAATTTTAACATCACCTCACCTAACAGCCCTCCTGGATCCACATAGCCGGCGAGGAGTATGAAGTCTAAGGATCTCGACCAAGGAAGTGATCAGGTGTGCATTTAAATCCAAGCCTCTCTGGCCTTAAAGCCCAGGCTCCCCACATGTACACACCACACAACCCCTACAGAAAGGATGGCTTTAAGCTCTGCAGCTCCAACTAGCTCACTGTCCACATAACCCATGGATTCTTAGTACATTGGTAAATGGGAAGCAAATGATTGTTACATTCTCCAGAAGTCCTGTAGTTAATAAATAGCTTGTTTTTTGTAATTAAAACACGTGCTACACATACACACACAGAGCCTTCTCTTTTCTACCCGCTACTATATCAGAAAGCTATCATTTATTTATAATCTTTAAATTACACAACTCTCTTTTTTTCCTGTGATGAAAAAAAAAATCCATGTTCTCCACATTTATGAGCTATGTCCCTTCTCCAAAAGATATATGTGTCCATAAATAATAAACAGCACCAGACTTTAAAGAAGGAGAGAGAGTGAGACCTTAATTTTTCTCTTATAAAAAAAGTAATGGGCTACAGTTCCTGATAAAATACATTTCACAGAAATGGTTTGTAGAAAGGAGTGTGGCAGGGAAAATAAATGTGGGGTCTGGGAGCCAAAGAAAACAAAAATAAAGTACAGAGCAGTAAGAGAAAATGCATGCAGATCAAACCCTGAAAAAGACCAACTAGAGATGAGGCCCAGGGCCCCAGGGGGAGGCACCACCGTGGCGGTGATTCCAGAAACACACATCTAGCCTGCACTGGTGATCATCAGGGGATGTGGCCTTATTTGGAAGGAGGGTCATTGTCATCTAATCAGTTAGGATGAAGTCATACTGGAATCAGTTGGTTAAGGTGGACTTCTAACCCAATATGACTAGAGTCCCTATGCAAAGATGGCCATGTGAAGACACTGAGATACAGGAGGAGAGAACACCATGTGACAATGACAAGGAGGCAGGGATAGAAGTGTTGCAGCTGCAAACATAGGCGCGCCAAGGATTGCCAGTGACCACAAGTGGAAGACGAGAGGAAAGAGTCTTCCCTACACATCTGAGGGCACACAGCCCCACTGACATTTTGACCTTGCTCTTCCCTCCCCCAGAGCTGTGAGACAAGAAAACACTGCTCTAACTTTGTTACAGCAGCCTGGGGAATGGATACATACAACCCAGTGTAGGCCTTTCATCCACACCCCTAACCCCACTCACTCAAGCTTTATGTGCTCGTAGCCAAGGCCATAGAGGATGATGATCTCACAAGGAGAAAAAAATGAGTCTCCCTGACAATATTTCCTACAAGATTTCAAGACCAAAAGAGGACTCTGGATGCAGACAAATGAGAGGAGGAGTTAGGCTTCTCAATGCCATGCCCAGAATGAAGATCTCCTGGGCTCCTTGTGGGAGGACAGGTGGAGAACATTGATGAGAACAAAGAGGACAGTGAACTCAGGAGAGAGGCCTGAACCCTTCATGCAGGAGGGACATGTCCACAAAGGGCACTGAGAAAAGAAAGGACTGGGATTGGGGTCCACTTAGACCACATGGTTGGCTGCAGCCTGGCTGCATGAGCTGCCCTTCCCACCAGGGTCTGGGAAGTTCATGTCTTCCACTGTTGCCAGTGTTTCTTCTGGTGATCATATGGTAGGCCTGAAGCCTGGTTGTGCTCTGAAATTGTATGAGGTTCCTTCCTGACTCCAGGCAGACGGTCCTCCCCACTCCCTGTGAGAATCCAAAGACACCTGTAAATCCACAAGAAATAAGGTAGGACCCAGAGACCAACGGGTGGTGGTCGTAGGAAAGGAAAAGTCCCCAGGAGACTGAGTGAGAGCAGATGCCTTTGGGGTCCCAGCACAGCCTGGACCCGTGAGCTCCTATTTGCACAAAGTTCAATGACTCACAAAGGACTCATCTGGAAACCCAGGGGCCATCCAGAAAAACAGGCAGGGGAAAAACAACAGCTTGATGGATTGTTTAGATTCAGGAATTTTGTGTTTTCCCACTGATGCATATGACTACTTCTGCATAGTAATTAGCAAGAAAATCCTGCAAATGAAGTGTTCTTTCTTTTGAGACAGCAGGTTATGGCTTCACCCTGTTAGTTGCCTACCCTGCAGACAGCACAGCATCCCTGTCTTCCTTTATTCTGTCCAAGTAACCAGGTACCCTCCACAGCTACCAAGTCTGCTGGGTGGCTTCTAGAAGAGCTACCTCCATTTTCCAGAGATTTGTAGGGAGAATTTTCTGTTGTTTTCTTTTCTTTTCTTTTTTGAGTCTGTGGGAAATTTTATTTTGATTTTCCATTATAGATTTTGGGTTTATAGAAAAGTTACACAGTTAGTACAGAGTTACCTGCCACCCAGTTTGTACCCCCTAATATTTGTATCTCACACTCCAAGACCTACTTGTTAAGACTTAAAAAACTAACATTATGCATTACTATTAACTAAACTACAGACTTTATTTAGAGGTCACCAGTGTTTCCACTAACATCCTTTTTCTGTTCCAGGATGCAACCCAGGGTACCACATTACATTTAGTTGTCATGTCTCCTCTGGTCTCCTTTGGTTTTTAACAGTTGCATCGTCTTTATTTCATGACCATGACAGTTTTGAGGAGTATTGATTGGGTATTGTATAGATTGTCCCTCAAATTGGGTTTGTCTTATGTTTTCCTCATGAAAGACTGGGATCACAGGTTTTTGAAAAGAAAACCACAAGTGAAGTGCCCTTGTCATCACATTCCATCAGGAGGTAGGCAATGGACCCATGATATCCCAAGTGATGTTAATGGTTATTTGGTTAAGGCAGCATTTGCCAGGTTTCTCCTCTGTGAAGTTAGTAGATATTTTTCCTTTCCATTCTCTATTCTTGGAAAGTGAGCCTAAGACCAGCCTAGAAGGGGAGAAAGGTTTATTTTCCCATATCATTTGGAATTCTTTTGTAAGGAGAATTTTCTGATGTTGTTGTGAGATAAGGTGATGCCCAGAGCTGCCTCTGCCATGTTGCTGTCACAAGGGGATAAATATGAAAACAAAGAAAGAAAGACAAAACAGACAGACACATGGGAAAGGTCTTAGTTCTTCACGATGTCATCTAGCCACTGCTTTCATCAACCTACCTTTTGTTAGGTATGAGCTGTCAATGTCTTTAAGTCTTAAGCCATTGAATTGACTGACTATGTAGCTGAAAATAAACTCACACCAAAGACTATGGGCATTTGTGTGACCCTCCCGTGCCTGTCCTGGGGGGGAGCCCCAGGGAGTGAAGGGCATAAGACCTGTTTAAAGAGAAGGAACCCCAGGAAGGAGGAACCAAGAGGAGGAAGAGGACTCTGGGAGCTTAAAAGTGTCATGTCTGGAGCATTCTGTACTCTTGTATTCCAGGGCCAGCTGAGTCCTCAAAGCAGAGCATGAGGGGACTGGGTACTGGAGAGTCTGGGTCACCTGTGAGGGGTCCCTTCTCCACAAGGAGGCACTGTGGGGGTGGGTGCAGAGGAAGAGGGGATACAGGGTGCTGGGAAGGCATGGAGGAAAGAGTAATTCCAGCAGAGCCCATCAGGGCAGACTGAGCATGAGATATACCCAGGTGTTCTCCTGTAAAGCCCAAGAACCCTCTGTCGCTGACCGACTGGACTGCTTCCAGCATCATAATACGGCACCTCACAAGTGAGCGGGTCAGAGGATGTTCTCTGCGTCCCAACAGCCTCAGGTCCCACAACAGAAGATCCAAAGTAGACTCATCCATGACAATCCTACTGGGGAGACTGGAACTTCTTCTAAAGTTTTGGGTTTTTTTAGTCTTATTTTCATTGTTTCTTTTTTAATCAGAAGCAACTATTCTGTATCTTAAGAGAAACTGTCCTTGGAGAAAAGGGAATCCTCCTATACTGTTGGTGGTAATGTAAACTGGTGCAGCCACTATGGAAAACAGTATGGAGCTTCCTTAAAAAACTAACAGTAGAGCTACCATATGACCCTGCAATCCCATTCTTGGGCATATATCTGGAGAAAACCATAATTCGAACAGATGCATGCACCCTAGTGTTCATTGCAGCACTATTTACAATAGCTAAGATGTGGAAGCAATCACTAAATGTCCATCGACAGATGAATGGATAAAGAAGATGTGGTACATATGTACAATGGAATATTACTCAGCCATAAAAACGAATGAATGAAATAATCCCTTTTGCAGCAACACAGATGGACCTAGAGATTATCTTACTAAGTGAAGTAAGTCAGACAGAGAAAGATAAATATCATATTATATCACTTATATGTGGAATCTAAAAAACATGATACAAATGAATTTATTTATAAAACAGAAATAGACTCACAGATGTAGAAACAGAAATAGACTCACAGACATAGAAAACAAACATATGGTTACCAAAGGGGAAAGGGGGGAGATAAATTAGGAGTTTGGGATTAACATATACATACCACTATATATAAAA
The DNA here is from genome assembly GCF_951394435.1 of Stenella coeruleoalba. NCBI lineage: Eukaryota > Metazoa > Chordata > Mammalia > Artiodactyla > Delphinidae > Stenella > Stenella coeruleoalba. The sequence continues at coordinate 3,448,554 of NC_137155.1, read as the reverse complement.
TAGACAAACAACAAGGACTGTATAGCACAGGGAACTATACTCAATATCTCGTAATAACCTATAATGGAAGAGTCTGAAAAACTATACATATATATATATATATATATATATATATATATATATATATATATATGTAACTGAATCAATTTACTGTACACTAGAAACTAATGCAACACTGTAAATCAACTATACTGCAATTTAAATAGAGAGAGAGAGAGAGAGGGAAACCCTTGACATTGCAAGTTCTTTTAATTCTTCAGTATCTTAACTTTTCCAAGACTCCACAGAACTGAAAGGGGATGAGAAAGATAAAGGATATCTCAGTATAGAAACACCTAAGAAACAAATGGAAAAACATCTCCATAAGTCAAGACTTCATTTCAGGAAAAAGAAAAAAAAGGAGAACTCAGAATACCAAGGGAGGCAACAAGGTAATTATTGGTGATGAGAAAATGCCAAATAAAAAAGAAAAGCATGGAAGTCATGTGTGGAGAGTACAGATTTCTCTGAGATGAAAGGCATTTCTCTTTTGCTTTATCCTTTTACAACTCCTTAAAATAAGAACAAAAACATGAAGTGAAAAGCTGATAGAAATTTTTGTTATTTAATTACAAATGTTTAGATACTTTAATTTTCAATTTTCCCAAATGGCATTTCTTGGCAAAATACAAAAAATATATATTATGTAAAAATTATGGCCTTTCTTAAAAATCCTTTGTTCTCCCCTGACACTCTATTAATAATTTTTGAGAGTGAACCATTTTGTGCTTTAGAAATATCATCCTACAGGTTGGAAATCATTTGTCATTCTTTGGACTTTAAAATGCTTTTTCTTATAAAACCCTTTTTTTTCCTTTTACACCAGACACTCTAAGCTGAATTCTAAAGAATAGAAGCTTAATTTAATTATGTTCATTGAATTCCAGTAAGTAGATTTTCACTGATTTTTACTCCAATTTTTCAAAGGTTAGCTATACAAGATAGAGGGAGCCCCTTGAGACTGGCTAGCCAAATTTAATTAGGACCGTCTTATGAATCTCCACTTTGAGTCTGCAATATAGATTTGAATTTTCCCATTAAAGCTTTGCTAATCTTTCTCTTGCTCAGAACTGTAATAAACACCTGGAGATACCCACCGCCCTTCTGCTTGGAAATTCTAACAAAGATTTCAGCTCAGGTCATATGACACAGTGAGGCCATGTTAGGGACCCCGTCATAGCATCCTGACTCACAAATTCTTTTCCATCCTAAGTCTCAAAGCCTCAGGTCTCTGAAATGCCCCCAGTGCTTTCTTTTAAAGCAAGAACTGAGACAAAACAATGGATATGGATTAATTCTGGAGTTTCCAGACTATGAAAAGAGGTTTCCAGGACCTCCCCAGAAAGATCTAGGGAGGAGAGTCTGAAGGCCAGTGGAGTAACCATGCTTTGCCCCTACATGCATGCAGCTTGTCACACATTTCTCATTTAATGAGCACTTTTGAGTTCCTTCCATATGCACACACTGTGACTACAGAAAAAATCCCAAGACCCTACTAAACCCATCCAGCTCCCAAGCCTCATCTAATATTGCCTTCCGTCCTCCTTCCCTTACAGCTTATGTTCCAGGACCATCAGAACACTGAGAGCCTTTGAGCATCTCTCCCCCATGTCTGTGTTGGCAGCTGGATTCACTGCTGGCATTCCTTTTTTACACCTTCCCCTTTATCACCCATCAATATTGATTCTTCCACCAACCCAGTGCTCTGATATCTTTCTCCAATTGTATTCTGCCACCAGAGAGTAAATCACTCACTCTGTCTTGGTTGTAATGCCTGGTGCTTCCCCTGATAAACAATGACAATTTATTTGTGACTCTGATTGCTCTTTCTTTTGGAAAGGGTTGGATGTTTTGTCTCTTTGTGTCTCTTGAACTTCAACCAGGAAATGGTGCAGAGAAGTTATATGATGATTGGTCAGTGAATTGGATCAAACTTTGAAATACATGGAATTTATTCCTCTAAGTGTACATTCATGCTGGCCACCCCTTTCCCTCCTACAGGATAAATGGTCTTGCCTTTAATAACCTGTCCTGGCCACACACTGGAATTCTCTGAATCCTCAATCCATTAATCCCATTTCCCCTCCACACCAATAGACACAGACATTGTTCCAAGTTGAGTTACTTAGATTCCTTGTGCTTCTAGCTTCTCACCAATAAAATGGGAATAAAATATAAGTATCTGCCCCATAGAGCTGATGTGAAGCTTAAAGGAGATAATATATCTAAGGAACGTAGGTGTTGACTCGGGGTAAATCTCATGTCTCAATAAAAGCTGGCTCATATGTAGATTAATCATTACTCTTATTAGAGATTAGAATGAATAAACCCAGCTTCTTATGCAGTTCCATGAATGCTGATAATTCCAGAAGGGCAACTCTGTTAAGCGCAGGTTATGTTATTTTGACAGCTCACAGCTGCACAATTTGGCCTGCTGCTGGAGGGTGGCTTAAACATGTGGATTAGATATGTTCTGAAATAAGCATCTAAATGTAAACTTCCCCAAGACCTACAAGGAGCCTGTAGCCTCTCCTGTCTCTGAGACTAGATGTGACAAATGTTTCATCTACAGACACAGGGAAAAGAAAAGTTTCTTTCTCCAAACTTCCAGAACAAGCAAATCTTGGAGACGAAAAAACTAAATAAACTGCCTTGTTTGATATTACTTTGACCTTCCAAAAAAGTTAAGAGTAAATGCTTTTATCCAGGCACAATAATGTTGCAAGGTGCATCTTTTTTTTTAATTCAAGTAGAGTTGATTTACAATGCTGTGCCGATCTCTGCTGTACAGCAAAGTGACTCAGTTTTACACATAGAGACATTCTTTTTAAAATATTCTTTTTCATTATGGCTCATCCCAGGAGATTTGTTATAGATCCCTGTGCTATAGAGTAGAACCTTGTTGTTTATCCATTCTAAATGTAATAGTCTGCATCCACCAACCCCAAACTCCCAGTCTTTCCCTCTCCCTCCCCCTCTTCCCCTTGGCAACCACAAGTCTGTTCTCTATATACATGAGTCTGTTGGTGTTTTGTAGATAGGTTCATTTGTGCCATATTGTAGATTCCACATATAAGTGATATCATATGGTATTTGTCTTTCTTCTTCTGACTTACTTCACTTAGTATGATAATCTCTAGTTGCATCCATGTTGCTGCAAATTGCATTATTTTGTTCTTTTTTATGGCTGTGTAGAATCCCATTGTATACATGTACCAGATCTTCTTTATCCATTCATCTGTTGATGGACATTTACATTATTTCCATGTTTTGGCTATTGTGAATAGTGCTGCAATGAACATTGGGGTGTGTGTATCTTTGTCTGGGTATATGCACAAGGTGCATCTTTTTAACTCTGCTTTTCAGATGAGAAAATGGCAGCTCCCAGAGGTTCTTACTTTTCAGAATTCTGCAGCTTCTACACTGAGAAAGCCAGATCACTCAGAAGCCAGGCTTCTTTCTACCCATGATGGGAACATGGACTGTGTCAGGTCCTTCTGAGGGGAGTGCAGTAACCACATGCCTGGTGAGTTCAGGTATTAATTTGCAATCTGAGGTTTGTGTGGATATGAGTTTCAGGGTCATCGGCTTCACCATGACTTTGCCTCCTTCCCTCACATCCCCACCCTCACTGTAGGTAAACTGATATCTAGATTACCATGAGACACGCAAATTTAACACACAGCAGAAATGTGAAGTTCAGGGATGTTAGTTTCAATAAACTAGTTTCAATGAGTTAGTTTCAATGAACTCAATTGAAAAACAATTGGCTGCTTTCAGAGTGGTTGCCCTCAAAGGCACTGCATAAAAAGGGACTTCATTTAGGAATCTTTGATCAGATTTCATTTTTAAACGATTTTGTCACCAAGAGACAGCATATTATCATGGGTAAGATCCATGAAATCCCTGAAATCTCTTGGGTTTTCTGGCCCCCTTCTTGAACTATTGGGCTTTTCAAAGGACAATTTTTTTTTCCCAATGTAGTATAGCCATCTGAACATGGTTTATATTAAACACATTGCATAAATGAATAGGACTTGCCAGACTTTTAAGACACCAAAATAAATTCCTAAAACAGAGTGTTGTTAGTTTTCTTCTAAAATGCCCATGATCTTCATGTGCAATGTGAGCGTTAGGCATTGGTCCCCTGGTGAAGTTGTCCTTTGTCTCCAGGGGCAGAAGTTAGCTTCATGAGCTGCAGAAAGGGCAGCACCTGTGTATAAGAATTCATCTATAGACAAGTTTCTCCTATGGAATGGGGACCATCTTTCAGGCACCTCACAACCTTGAAAATGTCATTACCTAAAAAGAAGTCAATATAATTGCCTCCATCTCAGTAACTCAGAGAAAAGGAGCTCTCTCAGTAGCTGAGAGAAGGCATCTGTGGAAACAAGATGTTAATAGAGCATCCACCCTGATAAAGAATCATCCTTCCAGCATAGCTTATGTTGCAGAGATGGATCCAACACCCAGCAAGAACAGAAGCAGCTACAAAGATTGAAATATGCTTGAGAAAGCCTAAGTTGAGCCAGGAAATGTATACATTGAAACGGCATTTCTCAAAATGTGATTGCTAGACACCCCGCTTCAGAGTGAGCTCGAGTGCTTACATTTTTAAATCCCTGGGTTCTGCTGAAGACCAGATGCATCCAAGTAACTAAGGATGGACTCAGAAAAGTGAGCAGCATCCTTAAGTACATCCCATGCTCAGTAGAGTTTGGGATCCACACCATCACATGCTCAGGAGCAGCAATTGCAGAAAGAAAAGACGCAAATATCAGGAAGAGTACAACTTAGTCCCGGGATTTCCTACTGTGATGAAAGCTGCATTGGACCAGGCACTGCCTATGTGCACTTTCCTTGTTCAGAGAGGAGCCTGCAAATGTTGACTGTTGACTGGTAGCAGTTGGAAGAGAGTGAGAGGATGAGCACACAGAAGAGAGAAGGACCAACATTTGGAATAATCCTCAGAGGGAAGAGGAGGGAAAGCAAGTGGTGCCAGGAGCCTGGAGCAGGGGCGGGCACCCCCTTCCTGAGACTGGGGAACAGCAGGAAGGAAGAGAGGGCAAGTCAGTGCAGGTCAGGTGAGCAGCAGACAGTGGGGTTATATCAGTTCTATTTTCTCTGTCAGATTGGAGACTAGACCATCTATTGACAGAGGAGAAGGTCTGAAATAGACACTTGGCAGGAAGAGAGCTGACCACGGAATAATGCCAAGACTGCTCCCTAGAAACACTGGAAACTTGCACAAATATTGAGCCCTGTGGCCCTCAAGGGAGATTTTGAGATTGAAGGAGTTGGCAATCCAGTTCTCTGTCGTGGAAACAGGAGACGAAGGAAAGAAAAATATAAAGAAAAGATTAATACCTGACAGCATATACTTGATACCAATCGAATGGAACAAGCCAATGAATACTGATGGCAAAGCAGAAGATTACTTACTAGACTTTTCTGGGTCCCCAGAGTTTCAAGGGGCCTGACTACATATATTAATTTGACTTTCAGCCAACAGATGATGTATTTGAAGGATCTTGATTGGTTAAACCCATGTTCACTGATAATTTTTCTCATTGGTGTTAAAGGAGTCTTTCTCTTGGTTAAATGAAATAAATAAAAAACAGTGCCCCAATGCTTCCAGAATACTGTAATGTTTCTTATAGTATACAATAATCATTAATCCTTTGAAGGCTTTTGCATCAAAAAGTTATGACTTAAATAACTCAGGAAGAAAATTATCTTATCTTCCTAGTGTAGCTGATAGCAACTTTCAATGAAAAAGTGAAATACAAACAAATAATAAGCCGAATGCAGTAAGCCCCAGTGGACTACTAAGGACAAAAACCAACCACACGTTTCAGTAAGTCCAGGATGAAAACTGACCCTATTACTTTTACATCCATGCTGTGCACCTGATGAACCAATTTTAATTAAAAACAGACACAGTAATATTTTCTAAAGAATGTAATGAATTCTCAGCAACGGTAAAGTTTACAAAGACTACCAAGAAGAATTTGGAAAATGGGCTACCTATTGTTGAGTCAAATCTTGCCTGTGTTCATGCTCTAGTGAGCATTCCTGAGAGAGCCAAAGGAAATGAACATTGTGAGGTTACATATGTGTATATGTGTTTGATAATTTATGTTTTTAGTACAGAATATGTCACATGATTCATTAGAAAGGAAATAGCAGCGTGTAATTTATAGGTACTTGACTGTACCCTCAATTCTACTAAAATAAACAGCAAACAGTAACATGTTCTTGCATATATGGTAAGAGTTGAAGTTTCTGATGGAATATTGTGTTTTGTGTATTTGGGTAACATTGAGAATCTGTCTTCCTGCCTCTCCTGTAAATGAAAACTCTGTCCCTTCTTTCCACTTCTGCTTCCACTCTCCATCCCATGCCCATTGTCCCTTGCATATTCCTGATGGACTTGACCTTTGGTGGTGAATTTAGTTTCTTGTGTTCTTACCTAAACTATAAACACATGTACACTGCCCTTTGCCTATATCCAAACTTTGGTGCTCCTCTACAATACTTAAATCTTTCTTTACTGTTGATGGTGGAAGGGGTGAGCTTTCCCAGTCTGGCTCCTTGCCAAAGTCCCCCTCTGGGTTTGTTTTTGCCACTGTCATCAACATCTTCCTAGTCACTGGAATGCAAAGGAAATACTTTAATCTTCACCTTGCTAGTTGGCTCTGCTCAGGTTGGCAGAATGGATAAAACACTTTCCCTTCCTGCTCCCCTGGATTTCCTAACAAGATTTTTCTGGCTTTCCTTTTGTCACTGTTCTCCTTTCAGCCTCTTTCCTTGTCACTTGATTTTCCCAATAGCTCTGACCTTAGCCACCTTCTGCATGCTGATGTCTCCTAAATCTACCCAACACAGACTGTCTCTTAAATTCCTGATCTCGGTGTCCACTGCTTGAAAGCACTTCCACTTAGACATCCTGCCATGACCTTCATCTCAGCCCATATAAAACTGACCCCACAACTTCCCCCATCCCACTCACCCTCCAGTTCTGCAACTCCTGCTCTTTCAATTATTTTGCCATCAGTGAACATGCATTGAGAGGCTGCTCTGTTCCAGATATCAGGCACTAAACTTGTAAGACCTGAGAGAAATCAGTCTCTGATCTCTTTTGGCTCTTCCTTTTTAACAAGTCTCTTCATGGCTTTAATCCCAGCTCTTATCATCTCTTATTTGGATTCAGACAATAGTTTTCTAACTTGTTTAATCACTTCTTCCAGCCACAAAGCTAAGTAAGTAAAACGCAAAACTGATCTCGTCATTTTCTTAAGTAAAACACCTCATTGTGCACTGGAGAAGCTCAGGCAGCATGTCAACTGAATACATAATGAGTGTCTCCCATGACTGCCCAACTATTTTCTAAACATATGTAGATACATTTGTGATCAGTATGTGATGTGCATTTACAGGTGATCTTAAACCTTCCTTAATTCATAGCAGTTCATTATAATTTTAATTAACATGTATGAAAAGTACAATTGCTATATATAAATCATTATTTGTTTTTAAAAGTGGATGGGAACTCTTTGAGTAATGGAAATTTCCCAGTTCTTTCTCTTTTTTAATTCTTTTTTTCTTTTTTCTTTTTATGGAAGTAGTTGATTTACAATGTTGTGGTAGTTTCTGGTGTACAGCAAAGTGATTCAGTTATGCATGCATGTGTGTGTGTGTGTGTGTGTGTGCGTGTGTATGTATATATATATATTATATATATATATATATATATATAACATATATATATTCTTTTTCATATTCTTTTCCATTTTGGCTTGTTACAGGGTATTGAATATAGTGCCCTATGCTATACAGTAGGTCCTTCTTGATTGTCTATTTTATATATAGTAGTGTGTATCTGTAAATCCCAAACTCCTAATTTATCTCCCCCCACCCCTGCACCTTTCCCCTTTGGCAACCACAAGTCTGTTCTCTATGTCTGTGAGTCTGTTTCTGTTTCATAGATAAGTTCATTTGTGTCATATTTTAGATTCCACATATAAGTGATGTGATATGGCATTTGTCTTTCTCTTTCTGACTTGCTTCACTTAGTATGATCAGCTGTAGGTCCATCAGTGTTGCTGCAAATGGCATTATCTTGTTCTTTTTTGTGGCTGAGTAGAGGGAATTTCCTAGTTCTGCAGCATGGCCTGTCTACACTCTCCCTACCTGTGCAGCCTCTTCTCTTGGTGAGTCTCTCCTCATATCCTTCTTTCCAAACATACCAAATCATTAGAACTTCCCCAATAAGCCAACTCCTTTTTGAGGTAGAGGTAAGGTTTTTTCTTTCTACCCTGGAATATCTTGCCTATTCTTTCCTTCCAGTGGAGAAAGCCTGTTTTGTTCATGCGGGGGACAGAGACGTCTCCATCCCAGGGAGGAGAAGCCCTACCCAGACAATGAGAACAGCCATGGTAAACCCACTCCCCTTAACCTGGAGGAGCCCATGGTGGGTTTGTACCCTTGTTTGTCTAACCTGAGCTCAGGGGAGTTCTTTGGTCTCCAACAGCTTTGGAAGGTTAGATGTATCTCTTCTGGAATGAAATGAAATTGCCTCACATGGAAGGATATTATGTTTGCTCCCACTTTCTGCTTCTGCGTCTGAATGTTGTTGGGATGATAACTGGATTGCAGTAGCTGAAAAGGAAAAGCCAAAAATTAAGGGCAAAAACACCAGCTCCAGTATCATGGACTTACTCACCAATGCTTAGAAACTGCCTGCTGTGAACTTAAATTATAGAAAACCACTGTGATTTAGGGTTTCCAGATAAACCCTTATTAATGCATTTCTCCTGCCTGCTCACATTTGCACATGCTAGAAGTGTTGATCCAATCCTCCCTCCCCAGCTAAACTCTCCCAGTGTTCAAGAATCCGCTGAGTCAGAACATTTTTTCCAAAGCCCGTCCTGTGCATCATAACACCCACCACAGTGTGTTGTAAGTATGTTTGCTTGTGCGTCTCCCACAGTGAGCTGTAGTGTCCAGTCATGCGGCCACTTATGCCTACTTTTCATATACTTGTCAAGTTCCTTTAAGCCAGCAACGTTAGACCCAGGTAAAAGAGCCCCCTTTCTGGACTCTTTGATTTAGAGTGCCCAGATCTGGCTCTCCCTCACATGACTCCCCACCCCACAGAAAAGAATCCTCCAGACCAAGGGCATGTGCCCACTCAGACCCCATGCTCATCTTCTAGACTACATGTGCAAACTGGCAACCTCAGGATTCCTTGCCAAGCCAGGTCTGAGCCCAGTTCCAGGGCCTTCTGAGAAGGTGGGTGTAAGCACCATTATCTGGGAGAGGGCAGGGGCAGGGGGCACTCTCCCGGTCAGGTGGGCACAAAGTCTGAACATGTAGGCCTGTCCTAGCAGACAGTTGTGAGGTGAGGCTCCTCGCAGAGAGAAACAGAGCAGCGGGGAGAAAGAGGGGGAGCACTTTACTGCATCCCTCAGTCAGACCTGACTTCAGGGTCATCGTGTACTTCTCAGTGTGGTGGGATGGACCGTATTTTATACAGCAGTCGGTACACTTAATTCATGATATAGTGTGTGGGCCTCAAGGCACACTCTCATCACTGCCCATAAAGGATACAGAGGCATCACTGAAATTGCTAACCACTTAATGTATATAATTTGATTAGTAAATAAACAAATGAATGCACAGATTTTTTTTAACATTAAACATCAAATATATATGTACTAAGGAAGCAAGCACTTTTTTATAATTTATTTTTTATTGAATGAAATATTCTTTAAATTCTAAAATGCCTCACTATTTTCAAAGCACTCATGATTTCATATAATCCCATAATAACCCTTTGTTTTTGAGTGCCTAAGTGTGTGTGTGTATGTGTGTCCCCATTTTCTGAGTGTGGAATCTCCTGAGTTTTTCCTAAAACTCCTCTATACAATCAAAGGTTGAACTCTGAGTCTAATAGTTACCTTGCTTTGTTTGCTCACACCTAACTTGGCTAAAAAAAATTGGGTGATGCAAGGGAGGTGATCATTGTTATGAAGTATTAAATAAGTTCTCAGAAACAGGAAAAGCCAACAAAGAAAAACTGTATCGGCAAAAGCTGGATCTTAAATAAAAGGGATAGTCTACATATGGAAGTTCAAAGACCCTTAAATCTTCAGATCCACACCGTCTTAATGTATATATTTAAATAAATTAACATAAACATAAGCCTAAAAAAGACTCTTCCTAACAGTATTCTTTATTTATCCTAAACTTAGCGCTGAATAAGTCTCCTTTGGGAGCCCAGGCATTGAGGGAAACGCAATACTGCTTATTCAAAAGCCGTTTGAATCACCTACTGTAAGAATGTTATTATGCAAGATATGCTGTGCCAGAAACAGTATTGCACCATGAAGGTAATCCATGAAAGTAGTTTGTGAGAAAGAAGAAAGTAATATATAGTTACTTCTAAGTGCATGTTATAGTCCTTTGAATCACCTTTCCTCCTGTATTGGAAATGCAATCTTTGGAGGACTTGTGCAGACATTGGATTCTTATTAGGGATGAAAACAACCTTTGGGTAAGCCTTATAACCCCAAGAGGTATGTAAGTGTTATTGTGTATCAGGAAGACTGGGTGTCCAGGATAAATTGACATACACTACAAAATACTGGTGTATTTGTCTTCCAAGTGAGTCATTGGAAAAGAAAATCAGAAGGCAGGACATAAAAAATAAAAAATGTCAAGGTAAAAATGGATGATTTTCATCTGTATTAGAACATGGATCTCCTCAATAATTTCAAAATGCTTTGAAGGACTCAAGGTAGAAGATCCAGTGGTTAGTTTTCTTGGGGATAAAATGATTAAATATAAATACATCCCAGAATTTCTCCCTCTCCCCTCTTAAGGCAGACTGGCCAGTCTGGCCTTTGTTCCCTGCTCCTGCTACTGGACTGATTCAAGGCAAAAGCTGATTGGTGGCAGCTGCCTGCAGACACTTTGGGCAGCCTTCCAAGCAGTGCTTTGTAGAGTTGCCCACATGCATTTACTGTCTGTAACTTACAGAGAAGTGAGGGAGGCCACATCCTGGGATCAATCATGTTGAACAATTATATCTCCAAAACTTTTCCATTCCCCCACTACCCTTTTGTTTCCCCATTGTGTATGCATGTATACCCTGTAAAGCAAAGAATATTGCCCACCATCGACAAGAACTGAGTCATCAGCCGCTGCAGTCACTGACTTACAGCACATCTTAGAATAGAATCCAAGATGTAGATCGGGAATGAGGCACTCTGTGCTCTGGGAAAACTGACAGAACAGGACCTCAGACACTTAGGGATTTTCAGGAGAAATTTTTATCACCTCAAACCCTTGCAACTTCTCATACTTAGAAAAGCGCTAAAATCATTAACTGAGATACCTGATCTTCCTGACTAGCAGTAACCTTTCACCGAGGTCTTGACTGCAGGTATACATCCTGGGTCCTCCCCCACCTCTTCACAGCAACCCCTCAGAGCTACCTGAGAGGACACTCCCAGGCTATAGTTCTCAGTAAGACCCTGAATAAACTCAACTCACAGCTCTTACATGGTAGGTTTTTCTTCCAAGTTGACGTAACCCAAATATATTTTTTTTCAAAATATGATTAATTAAATGATTAATTCATTGACCAATACATATGAGATACAGTCTAATTACATTTATGGAGAGTCCTGAAGTTTTTCAAAAGAATTTGTCATTCTCCACAATAATGAGAAAAATAAAGTCCAAAATGACAGAGTTTGGGGCAAGGATAGGCTGACTCAATGGCCTCTCCTGAAATCAGATGTGTCCTTAGGTTTCTCCATCCTAACTCATTATCTCTGAACAAAAGACCAGGCTCAAAGAGGTTACTTTTCTTAGTTTAACATTAGATCATCTACGTATCCAGAAACCAAAAATGTATCCATGTTGTGGGTGGTTTAGATTTTGCCTTCATCTGTTTGTTCTACAGTTGTAATCATTCAAGGTCAAGCCTGCTACTGCATTCCTAAACCCAACCTATAATTACTATACTGAATTGAAACATTAGTTTTTACCTACAGAAGATCAGAGGACACTGCAAGAGAAAGCCATGGTATAGCGTAGTGAAGAGGTATTGCTGGAAAAAAGTAAAACAGAAAATTATGTTAAAAATCTCCTCAAAAGCCCAACAGCCAGTTAAAGGCTCAAGTTAGGAAATCCCAGATCAGAAAATGATAGTAGTTAGAGCTATAAACTTCTCCTTCTTGACTAGTTTAAGCTCACTCTTCTAATCTAAAATCTTTACTGTCCTATTTAAATGAATCTGACATTTTAACAGAGCACTGAAGTGTTGTTAGCCAATGAAAGGAAACTGGAAGCCACAAACATATTTTGTTAGTATATATTAAATTTGCATCAGATTCATCTATCTTAAAAAAAAAATTACATACAAACACTGTCTTCTAGGATTAAAAAAAAAAACTTTCTATCCAACTGTTCCACAGCCCATGGAAACAAATGGGGGTAAATGCGCACAGTGGTGTCACATCAATACCATTTCCTTTACCTCTGAACGGGTGAAGCATGAAAGAGGAAGTGGAAAACATAGAGAAGGAAGAACAAGAAATACAATGGTGCCGAAGTTCAAAATAACAGCAATCCCCAGCATGCGCCTGTCTTGCTGGCATGCTCGGGGGGCCACAGTGCTCTAGCTATGGCAGACAATTCCCAGTTAGGGCTGCACCCCCTCACTGTTGACAATGTCCTTCATTGCCATTCCCTCTCTTCTCTGCTAAAGATACTCCTGGGCTCCACTACCTCCCAGTTCAAATTTCCTGAGGAACTGGGAATTTGACGCCACCCCAGTCCCAGCATCCTGCTGAGATTCAGGAGACTGTCTCAGGCCTGCAGGTCCATGGGCATTGGGGAACAAGAGGAAGGAGGATGAGAGAGAGCTTAGCCTTCTGGGATTCTCTCGAAGCATCAGAAGCTGATGGCCACGCAACCTAGTGGGAAATTAAAGAAAGGAGTGAGGGGGCGGGCAGACCTGGCTCACAGGGTCAAAGATTAGTGTTGAAATCCACAGGGCACCAATAATGTGCTATTTCTAGTTAATAAGGTGCCTCCACAAACCTGGGAGATGCGATGTTAGTCTTTATTGCTTTCCTAAGGTAGTATCCTGTGGGTATTTTCCATGTCATTTCTAAGTGTTTTCATTTCACAAAGAAAATGAAACAACCCTCTGACCACTGCACATTTCTGGTGTCAAAGAAGATGTATTATGATAATGAAATTCTTGTTGTTAATCTCTAGATGTAAATGTATGGATATTTGAGCCACCCTAAAGTATATTAGGAATGCAAAGGCTGAAAAGGAAATAATAGCTAGTTCTATTTCAACTTGGATACTTGTATTTTGGTTACATCATGTTAATATTATTAGTGTCAAATGTCCTTTAAAGATGATATTTTTAACCATCTTCACATCCATTTAACTATGAGAAAAGTCAGGAATTATTTGAATTACAGGCATGTGCTCCAGCCCCTTTCCATGATCATATGCACGGGTAAAAGTCCATGGTCTTCATCAGCCTTGCTTGATCTTCGCCTTTGTTCAGAGACAAGAGATCTCCATCAAGTCTCCAGTCTGCTCCTCCTTTAATTCTGTCAGAGCAGATGAATGGCACATCTTCAAAACTCAGATAAAGCCTACAACCTCATCACGTGGTCCCAAGTTACAGAAGCTTTGTGTGTGGTGTGTGTATATGTGTATGCATCTGAAAACAGCATCTCTAGCTACACAACTGCAAGGCAGTGATAGCTAAGACCAAACATGTCCAAAGAAAAAAGCAAAATAAAAGAAGCAGCTTTTCGTTATTAGAGCAAGGCTCCTGAATACTCCTGCTGGGTTTGTAAGCACAGGGAGAAGTGGTGCTGGACCCTGGGTGCCCTTTCCCTGTGCTGCCTGGAAAAGCTGAACTCAGGAACAGATGGGTGAGGTTGCGGAGGAACCAGGAGCTCCAGGGAGAAAAGGACACTTCCCTCCTCTGATAGGTTGGGCCAGACCTGCCAAGGGTCGCTGGTAGGAAACGGTTTGCCACGGAGGAAGGTAGACTGGATTCCTGACCAGGACCAACAAGAGGTCCCCCAAAGGTGACCCACAGACCTGATGCCCCATGGTTGGCTGGGTGATTCCCAGTCTGGTTGGTATTTTCACTTGAAAGAGTAAAGAATATAATATCCCCATCATACACACAAATACACACACAAACAAACACGCACACCTCATACATCAGAAAGGTAAGAGTAGTACGATTTGCAATAACAAGTCATTATATATGCATATGTTTTGGATACTAAATCTGACAGTTGATCTATCTCTGACCACAGGTACTTTAATTGCATTACATTTTAGCTAGTTTAATTTCATTTCATTTAAAATTATTTATAGTTGTCAAATTCATGTTATTGTTATTTCTATTGTGTTGTGTTAGATGTTTATCTCACAAAAAGTGATTAGTTGCAAAATGAATGATGAAAACAGTAATTAAGTTTTTACAGTTCCAAATAATTTTGTGAAAGCAAAAAATAAATAGAACTTCAATGTAAACAGAGATCATGAAGCTGTGACAAGTGAAACCTTCATTGTGAAACACACCACAAACCCAGAATTAAAAAGAATGGTGCGATGAAGAATTATAAATACAAATAAAAGAAAACTGGATTTTATAAGGGCAGCAATCTGTTTGCCTAGACTTCAGTGCATAACTTTTTAAGAAACTGCTTTGCCATTAAAAAATAATAATAAATTTTAAAAGGCTCATTCAATCATACTTTTGGTTTTGGATAAATATGAGATAGTTCTTTCCAATGTAAATTAATGAATTGTGCTATTTATGTAAGGAAGAGAAGAACAAAGCAACAGAGAAGTTGTTCAGTGTCCCGATGTGCAGAGCAAAGTTACACTATTAAGAGCGTGAACGTAAAACCTTCACAGGGTTAATAGCACAAGATCTCCTAATGAACTCTGATCTCAATGGTTCCCAGATCCTCTGTTCATTCCGCACAGGAAACACGCCGGCTGATGCCAACCTCAGGCTGATTTCTGCTGGTTCTCAGCACAGCTCGCTTTTCTGCTTTGCCTACTTGAGTTTGCTGGTACAAATAACGAGTTACTTTTCTTCCCAAATATGTTTTGGCTCATTATTGTAATTATTTAATTTCATGAAATATTATGGAAACTTACAAAACATAGATGTAAGCAAAAAGTTGTTTCAATGAAAACCAAGTTGAATGTTTTGGAAAAACTAAACAAATCAATGTTAGTTGCTAAAATATTGCTGCCAAATTGAATTTAAAAATGTGGAAGATGTAGCGGGCAGGGAGTCACACAGATTTAGAGGTCCTGTGCAGGCTGATTACCACCCAAGTATATTGAGGTCCTCAGTGCACTTAAAGAGTTCCAAACTGGAAGTTGTCAATGATGCTTCATGGGTATGGTAATAAAGCACGTGCTGAGAGCCAGAACAAATCTCATTAACAACAAGAGGTAAAAATAAATATCACTCTTGAATTTGCTATCCCCCCCAAAAAATCTTGTAATAAAAAAAAAATCACTGATCTTGTCCCTTCAGGAAATATTCACAATGAATGTCCACCCAAATTTTTAAATTAAAGTGTCTAATATAATAATAACATTTTATTCCATATTTTAATTTACTTTTTCTATTAAATGAACAGCCACTATTATATTACCAAATTGGATAAGCAGGCTTCCACTGTAATATATTCTCTAGGATTCCATACAAGTCAGGGGAAATATTATTTTAATGAATGACCGTGTTGTATATTGATTAAGTGAATTACATCCATCTGATGGAGTAATTACTGTCACATAGGCATCCAAAAAATAATGCAGTATTATAGGCAGATAAAAAAACAGATGTGCAGGGTACAAATCAGAATTCTGGCATGTGTGAGGGAGACTTGCCTGACCACTATATTATTTGTGAATTGTTGAAAACCATGGAAGAGAAAAATCCACAATTAAGGAAAAACACACCCAAGAGAAGCCAACTTGCAGGGGAACCCCTGCTGCAGGAGATGTGTTACAGGTGAACTCATGCTAGTAATGAACTCACACCAAAGATAAATGATGCTACAGGTAGAAACATGGAGGACCAGAAGCCATGCAACTGGTGAAGGTAGAAGAGGACTCTCTTTACAGGAAACTCATGCTACAGGAGAACTAAGGCCGTAAGAAAAGGATGCTGCAAGAGAAAGCAAGCTGCAGTGTGACACATCGTTAAGAAACCCTTTGGTCTTTCTCCCAAAGTTAAAAATGTGATTCATGCTCAGGAGAAGACATGTTTTTCATTAGGTTAAGATTATCTGTAAGCACAAAAATGGACTTTTCTTAGCATAGGCATGTTACAGGTCCTGACAGAAGGTCAGCTGTAATGGCATTTATCTCCATTATTGAAAACTGTAACAATAGTAATAAAAGAATGGTAACTTTCTGAGTACTAAGTGCAGCCATGCAATGTTTTGAGTACTTTACATGGAGTTACCCAGCTCATCTTCAAAATAACCTGTAAGGTAGAGACTGTCATTATCCCCATTTTATAGCTGAGGGAACTGAGCAAAGAAGGATGAAGTCATTTGCCCAAAGTAACACAGTGAATAAGAGGCAGAACCAGCACTGAAAATCGTGTGACTCCCTTAAATCTGCTTATGACCACAATGCTAGCGAGCCTCTCTCCCAGCCAGTCCTGCCCACGGACACTGCACGACCTGCTGGACAGAGCGATGGACAGCAACATGGAGGAACAGGGCTCACACAAGTCTTTGAAATAATGTCTTTGAAAACGCCAGTGAAACCTTTCCTATACTTCCAGTGACTAGTGCAAACAATATTTCTCAGCAATAAATCCACCCTTCTGGAGAGACCAAAGAACCTGTACCAAAGTATCACATTGTTTGAATGTTGAGAGGAAGATCATAGGGTTTCCTAAGAGGACTGAAGCTTGTCATCAATAGTGTTACTGCCAACCGTAACAATTTCCTAGTTCTTAATTATTTTCTTCTTTCATTAGAGCAAACGAGTCAATCACAGATTGTTAGCCCTAAAACAAAATCAAGCAAAAGACAAAGCTCCATCCAGGAGCCAGAACAGAAGAAAATAAATACTTTCCAGAGTGAAATATTTCAGAAGAGGGCGTGAGAAATCCACTAGTCACTATCCCACATTGAAAAGTTTACGTACCCCATCGTGAATCTGATGACCATCTACTCAATTTCTGACAAAGGGCTGAGGCAAATCCCACTGAGATGTAAAGTAAATATCCCATACCCTCTGACAGACCCACCAGATCCGAGCTGCATTCCTACCCACTTTTAATAGTGAATCAGGAAAATAATAATTCTATAGAAGCAAAGAAAAGAACATAAAAGCACAGGGAACAATATTCAATGTCTTGTAATAACCTATAATGGAAAAGAGCCTGAAAAAGAATATATATAAACATATATATATCTATATATATAACTGAATCACTTTGCTATACACCTGAAACTAAAATAACATTGTATGTTAATTATGCTTCAACTAAAAAAATGGTTTTAAAAAAAAAAGAATATAAAAGAACTGTGTGTGAAAGCTGATCTAGGGCTCAAAACTTCCATCCCTGAGCCAGGCATCAAAACCTTGAGGAGAGATTATAATCATTTCTCTCCCTCCACTAAATAGTGAGCCCGATCATTATATTTTTATAATATTGGGTTTTCTTTTAATTATATTAAATATTGTGATAACAGCTTCTCGTTTTTTTTCTTTCTAGATTACCCAAAATCGGTACTCTACCTGGCTGATTCTGCTTAGCATGTCTGAACCTGTAAATCCCTCCGTGTATGGCTCTTGGATGAAACATGGCCAAGCTTCAGTTTCTCTACGCAGGTACCTCCTCCTGTAAATCAGTGGAAGAGGAGGGAGTTTGGCCTCACTCCACCCATCACATGAATCCCATGAAGTGAGAACATGTTTAGGAAAAATAGCTGAGCATGTGAATATA
The DNA here is from genome assembly GCF_951394435.1 of Stenella coeruleoalba. Classification (NCBI taxonomy): domain Eukaryota; kingdom Metazoa; phylum Chordata; class Mammalia; order Artiodactyla; family Delphinidae; genus Stenella; species Stenella coeruleoalba. Next base: position 3,430,463 of record NC_137155.1, on the reverse strand, counting down.
ATCAAGGATGACTCTGGGATCCCCCTCCTGTAAAGAGATACCCAGCTAGGGTTGAAGATGCACAAGCTCTCTGACCTGGAGGCTATGTGGCAGCCATGGGCACAAACGGGGCTAAAAACTGGGAACCTCTGGATCGGAATTGCTGATCCAATGTCCCAGGCCTCTCTGGCAGATGGAGTCCAGATGTGTGATTGGAACCTTTGGACCAAATAATCCTTGGGATTCTTAAAATATTCCAAGTGCCCCACGAGAGCAAAATGGATATTCCAATAAATTAAGAAAATGGAGGCTCCAGCAGCTACTTAAAATATTTTTTAAAGTGTGATCTATTTGTAAGCCAAAGCCACGTGACCTTTTCACACATAAGCTCTCGTGTGTACACAAATAGTGATGATGTGTCGGAACCTGCTTGCACCGGCTCCCACGAGTCAATTTTTCTTATTGTCTCCCAGCTCCACATTCAGTGATGTCATTTGGGTGCCTGAAATCAGCCGTGAAATCAGCAAATGCTGCAAAGAACTTTTCCCCTTGGAAAACCAGTTAAAAGTTAAACATTTTACCAGCCCACTGCCAAAATCCATCTCTCTCTTTCTTTATTGAGAACACACACACAAGCGCGCACACATACACACACACACGCACATTCTGCCCTTTCCAGTTGCAAGCATTGGCATCTGTCACTGGAACACCTGACCTATGAGATTATTGGGTCAATATTAACCAAAGATTTTAGCATCCTTCACAGATGCCACCAAGGGGAGTGTGAAATTTACCCTGCAGTATTTTTTAATTCCCACTCTATTTGCAGTTATCCCACAAATACACAAATGTCTCTCACCACACCTGTTCTGTCCAGAAGATGTTCCAACAACTCCAAAATCGGACCTCCCTTTTCTCCAGAACCTTCTTGCACTAACTCTCCATTAGCTTGGTGGGGCTCAACAATCTAACAATCTGATACTTGTGAGTAGCATTGCCGTTTTCTCCTGGTCAGCTGGGGACCAAGGAGAGCCCTCACTTTGTAGCATTTACCATTCCTGATGAGCACAGCTGCCATCCCCCATGCAGGGAACCCACTGTGGAACGCATGGCACTCAGATCCAATGCACAACTACTGTGCCACTTGGAGTTGTCTGATTTAGATTTTTCTGTCGTTACATAGAGACAAGTTCTATAGTCTAGCACGGCCCTAACTTGTCTGCCTGGGTTTCCTGTCCAGCTCTGATGTGCCTATACGATGCCTCAAAGCTGAAACCATCCAAGTTTACAAAAACAACTGTCATCTCTCAATCCCTTCACTTTGTGACTATATATAAACTATGAAACATATCAAAATCCTACTCAAAGTGTTGACGAGCAGCAGTAACAGGAGATGAGTTAAGATTTTGTGTTATTGTTGCTATTTATTATTGATCGATAGTTAGTACTCCTTGTCCATCTGGGTCGTGTTCATCACAGTGCTGGAGAGCTGGGAGAAATGCAGCAGACACATGGACTTTCTGCCCTTATAGTCTGATCCAGGGGAGAAACAGAACTTGTAAGCAGAATAACAGAGCATAATGCGTATCTTCTAGAAGGCTGGGGTTCAATGTTGGTGTTTCTATTTTGAGGGTGATGTCTTAGTGTTTTCATCACTCTGGATTCCTGTAGTTTCCTGTGGAAAGTGTTTTAGATAACAGTATTCAAGAGTAATATGACCTCTCAAAAAATTGTCTAGGAAATTCGTAATCCCTACCTCTTTACTGCTAGTAGCAAAAGACTGTGTTTTTAAATGCTGTGTTTCAGCATTGCTGGGGAGACCCACAGGAGAGAAACTCGCTGTAGTCCAGAAGTTGCTGGAACAGAGTGTCTCCGTGGACATTTGTGCTTTCCTCCCCCAGGAATCCCAGCCCCGGCTACACCCACCTCCCCCTTCCCACCCAGAGGAGCCCCCAGCACACACTGTGACCTCTGTCTCCTTCCAAGCCCTAATCACTATTTGTACCTTATTCATTGCTTCGGCCCCATATTCCATCCATATTTCTTAGACTGTAAGCTTTCTTAAGACAAGAACATAGATGCTTCTCCACCTTGTGTTCCTAGTGTGCTGTCTGGCACAGGTGTTCAATAAAGAGTAAATTGATAAATATACCAATTAAGAGTGCTTTGTACTTATTCCCACAGGCTTTTTTTAATCTGTGCTAATATTCATTATTTATATTATTTAATAGGAATTAAGAGCTGTGAGATACTTGACTGGAAATATAAAATAAACCTTATATATACTTGTGGAAACCTGAGACAGGAGACTAGTGAATCTAGCAAAAATGGTCTGTTCTGATTACCGTGAAAACCCTGAGTGGCCTTCACCAAGTCTCCTCACCTCTCTCACCTTCTGTTTTCTCTCCTATAGAATACAGATGTTGGACAATGCTTTCATAGCCCTCAGAATCTTAGTAAATGTCCATTCTTAATAATTCCTAAAAGTATTTGTTAATAGTTTGGTCAAAAAATAAAACTATTCAAATAAATAAATAAATAACCTGATAATGCAGGATATCCTCTTTTCTCACTTGTGTCTACAGAGATAAATATTGATAATAGTCAATTATATAATGCCATTATTCAAGGAGGCCATTTCAACCAAGGTACTTCTAACTTTTCTTTGCCAAAGATGTTCTTCTTTAGGTAAAGAAAAAAATTAAAAGTCTTGAAAAATAGGTTCAATGAGTAAATAGGAAGTTGATAAATAAAAATAAATAAGTGGTTATTTTACAGTCTGAAATTATCTGTTTCCTTTTTTCTATTTCAAATCATAGAAATGCAGGTATTTTCTGTTTAGCCACCCCAAGTCTCTAAAAACAAAAGAGAGTTAAAGTGTTTTTACCTTTCAACTGTAAAGTGTCCTCCAACTTTCACTAGCTTCATAATATTTTAGTATTGTTTGTTTACTTATCAAAGAAAACAGGCAACTCCCATTTCAGTGATTAAGGCCATGCATCACATACTCTCCTGTTACTACATTGAAGACCAGTGTTACAGGAGAAGAGAGCACAACTGTTTTTTGTTTTTCCTTAGATTAGAGTTAGCTTCTAGGTCATGGCTGTGTCCACATGTGGCAGTGAAGCCATAAGGAAGAAGTGAACTGTCCATTTGCAGAGACCAGCAATGACTGGTCCACACATGAACAGGCTCATTTGGAATTGGGTGAAGTTCATGACAGAACAGTTTAGGATTAGTGGACATGTCAAGGAAGGGGTCATGAAAGGAGCCATAATAAATAAGCTTTTGTTTGAAAGCGAACAGTTTGGCCAGGGGAGCGAAGTGTTGTTCTAATAGAAGTGTCATTTACTCAGAGACAAACTGTTTCTGCACATAAATTGGTTTTCAAGAATTTTCTAAAGCAAATTGTATATTTACTTATTGATTTATAGCCTGACCTTCCTGGACAATCATTTCTAAGAGTAAATATGAATGCCATGTTGACAAAGGTGACCTTGGTTCTCAGTCCTTTCAAGCAAGCTCTGTGGATGAAAAGGGTCGTAATTCTCAAAACAAGTACACTGAAATCTCTCAAGGTGAAGGAGAGTGAAGAGAGTGTGTCCTCTTCAAAATGTATGAGTTAATCTTTAAAAAAATAACACAAGAAAAGAGATGGAGGAGAGAAAGAAGAAGAGAGAGGAGACTGTGGGTGTCTAGAATTCTCCTTTTTCCCACCACATCAGCTTCACAGCCTAGGAAGGTCTGAAACCACTTAATCCTGCGAATGCCTGCAGTTCCGTCGTTCTTTCAGCTGCACCAATTTTGCCAAATAATGAAGTTCAGGAAGCTCTATCACACTAATTAGTGGTGAACTAAATAGATTGGAGTAAATATTTCAGAAGAAAAATGGATGTGAGGTTATGTGCAGCCTGGCAAACATTTAATGGAAGTATACACAATACTATTCTTAAAATGTCCCTCAAACACCATTTCTCACGAAGTTTTTATTTCCAACCCACCCAGACGTTTCCTCTTTATCTTTCTCATTTTCCACCTTTTTCCTTTTTTCATTTTTTTCCCTTATTCTTCTCACCACCTTATCAGTCATAATGATTTTCTCTCCTTTCCTCTTGCATGTCAGTTTACACCTTATCACTTTTGTCTTGGTGTGTCCGCAGGATTTCACCATCTTTTAAGTGCCTGGCCAAAATAATTTTCCTAAGTTCTCTTCCTAAAATACCTTCTTAAAAGATGCCTAATACCAACCTTAAAGATGTTAATATTTTCTCCACATTGTTACATGTATTTTACTATTTGATAAAAAACACAGAAAATTACTTAACCACTAATTTGGCCAATTAAGGCAGTTTTTCTGGAGTTATTTGGAGAGGATAATTAGACAGTTTCAGACTCTGTGCTTGAGCAGCTTTAAATGCTAATCTTTCAAAGTGAGAAACATCGGAATTGGGCAAAGTTTATGACAGAATAGTTCAGGATGGTAGACAAAACAAGGTGAGGTCTTGAACAAGGTCTTAATAAATACAGTGTTTTTGGAAAAGTGAACAGTTTGTCAGAAAACTAAAATTTGATATGATCTTGTTCTTAGATTCAGATTTTGTATCTTTGTATGCCTTCATACTATGTTAATTTGCAAGTGAAGAAACGTTAAATCAGCCCTGTAAATAGTGTTGCCACTTGAATATGGAGCCTAAAGGGTAACAATTTCTCATGAAATATCAGAGGGATGTTAAGTGATATCAAAACATAAACAAGAACAATTACTTTCCATATTATTTAATATTGTTTTGGAATTTGTAGCAAAGCCAAATATAAATGGTGATTTACTTATTAGGAAGATTATACCCCTAGACAACCCATTATTGTAAGTTTAAAATGCATTGGCTAAACTCTAAAAAGATAAATATACAAAAGTCTATAAAACTTCTTCACAGTGGTAATTACTGGCTTAATTATATTTCAAAATAGGCCCTATTTAAAATTTTAATGAAACAGTTCAAACCTGAAAATCATGAGAAATGTATGTGAACTACTGGAGGAGAACTATGAGACTTGGATAAACAAAAGGGCTGTATCTTTTAAACATCCCTCACTTCTTTACCTCCCCACTGCCATCACTTAAAATAAGCTTACGTTCTGTCTCTTTCTCTCTCTCTGTCTCTCCCTCTCTCTCTCTCTGGACTATCAGAGCTAATGCCTCCTATTTGATATCTTAGCATAATGGTTAAATAAATTTTAGTAGCATCACTTCATTTGTTTGTTAAATTGTCATAAGTGGGCTTCCCTGGTGGCGCAGTGGTTGAGAGTCCGCCTGCCAATGCAGGGGATACGGGTTCGTGCCCCAGTCCGCGAAGATCCCACATGCCGCGGAGCGGCTAGGCCCATGGGCCATGGCCGCTGAGCCTGCGTGTCCAGAGCCTGTATTCTGCAACGGGAGAGGCCACAGCAGTGAGGGGCCTGCGTACCGCAAAAACAAAAAAAATTGTCATAAGTTCACCTAAAAACAACAGCACTGAAATCTATACCTCAGTAACATGAAAGAAATATGTAAAATAATATTAGAGTGATCACCGTTGGATGGTAGAATTCTAGCATTTAAAAGTAGCTATTTATTCCTATTTATATGTTTCAAATATCCTACAATGAACAAGTATTACTTCGAAAAATAGAAAACAAAATAACATTCAAGCACATTACATTGCTTTAAAAAGGTTTTGATGCAATGAATAAACAAAATGTGGTATACACATATAATGGAATACTATGCAGCTTTAAAAAGGGAGGAAATTCTTGTCATTAACATGGATGAAACTTGAGAATATTATGAAAAAGAAAACAAGCCAATGACAAAAGGACAAATACTCCATGATTCCACTTATATGACATATTTAAAGTAGAAAAATTCATAGATATAGAAAGTAGAAAGGCAAGTACCAGGGGCAGTAGAAAGGGGTGGGTGGAATGGAGAGTTGTTGTTTAATAAATAGGAACTTTTAATTCTGTGAAATGAAAAAATTCTGGAGATCTGTTTTATAACAATGTAAATATATTGTTTAACACTACTGAACCATACACTTAAAAATGATTATGATGGTCAATTTTATGTGTGTTTTTTACAATAAGAAAAAGTTGATGTGATTTGATGTTACAAATGTTTTATCATTATGTAATTTGATAGAACCTCAAAACTTTCATATTCTATATACGTAATTGTTATGGTGGGTACACTTTTGGAATTTAAGGGATTCTTGTTCATTCCTATGACCATACTTTACTTGAGACAAATGAAGTTAACAAAGCTAATTATATATTATATCATTTATACTATTTCACATAGGTACATGGCATAAGATAGGTGTTAACTATGATGGTGGAAATATGAATTTAGTCTTCAAAATTCTATTGTAGCCTGCTCTTTTACAAGGGAATCCTTCTTTATGTTTTCTAGCAAGGCTTTATTTGGCTGAATTTTTATGTTTAACATCTGTTGTCACCTTTGTTTTCTATTTTAGTCATTACTACAATGAATATCCTAAGGATAAAAATGATCATCTTGAAGATTGCAATGAATGCACCTGTCTAGGCACCTATAATGACATGTATGGACTCAAGCAGGCTTCCTCTCCTGTCTGCTCCATCCTTGTGTCCAGGACAGCAATGTTCCTGCAGCACTGCAATTGTTCTGCTAAGCATCGCTCTTCCTTGTGGAGAGCCTGCTCTCCACCCCAAGAATGTCAGATCCTCCTAAACACCTTTAAATGTGTGTTCAGTGAACCAATTAATATAAACTATCATCACTTTAATCCCTATACTGGGAATAGGAATACTGGGTTCAATGCATCATTTTTAACAGAATTCAACCATTATCATGTGTAAGTGTTAGTTCCTGACATTAATGTTTTTCAGAATATTTCATTGAAACATACTGCTCTGAAAAATAATTGGCTTTTGACATTGCACCATTAATTACTAAAAACTAATAACCCATTCAGTGTTGGAATAAGCATCAGTGTTGTATAATGAATAATTAATAAATAGAGCAACAAGTACCTCTGTGTGTGTGTGTGTGTGTGTGTGTGTGAAGGTTGAACATTTGGGGACTTGGGGAGGTCTGGCATGGAGCCTTAATTACCCACTGGGAAGAATGCATGGATTGCATTCACTAATTAAGTGTCACAGGTCACTCTGGCTTAGCAGGAAGGATCTAAATCCTTTCTTAATCAGCACACAAATGAGGCAGACATTCCCCATCTCAATTATCAATTGTTTCCCCTCATCTTCGGGAATATATGTGTCCATGCTTCTCTGTTTTAATGGACAACATCTCATTTATCTAGACAGCACCTAGTTTTGTGACACTGTGTGCCCTGGACACTTGCTCCAAAGACCACTATCCAATTACAATACGGAGAAAGAGCCACTGAGAATTCAATAATGAGAAAACCTTTGGGCACTGAAGCTGCCGATACATCACAGGCTTTATACATGAGAGAGCAGAATAGATCTTTTAACCAACTGGGCCAATATGCACAGTGGGGAATTAGAGGAAAAGAAGCAGTGGGTTGGAGGCTGAGAGAGAAATGTTGTGATACTGGGTTTGCTCAGCAAACAGCTGCTGTTATATTTGTGCTTGAATCCTTATTCCACAACCAAATAGGAAAATTGTTTAACAATCTGCTCAGCAACCTCCCTCTAAAAAAAATTCCCTTTCCTCTGTAATCTAATATTTCCTAACCTGTGATACCCATATAATACCTGTATATGTGAATACTTCTATTTGTGCTTATATTCTAATGGTTGATAGGAAATGCTATTGGCTAAGGCCATCTTATTAAATAACAAATCCTTCTGTAGTACTTACTATATGACAAGTACTTTACAAAGAGTAACTATTCTTATCTTCAAAATAACCCTATGAGTTTGGCATAACCATAACCCCCATTCTACAGATTAAAACAAACAACCAAAAATATTATAGCCCAAGTCAGAAAGAGAAAAACAAATATTGTATATTAACACATATATGTGGAATCTAGAAAAATGGTAAAGATGATCTTATTTGCAAAGCAGAAATAGAGACACAGACGTAGAGAACAAATATATGGATACCAAGGGAGAAGTCAGGGGGAATTTGGAGATAGGGATTGACACATATACACTATTGATACTATGTGTAAAATAGACAACTAATGAGAACATACCGTATAGCACAGGAAACTCTACTTAATGCACTATGGTGACCTAAATGTGAAGGAAATCCAAAAAAGAGAGGTTATATGTATATGTATAGCTGATTCAATTTGCTGTACAGCAGAAACTAACACAACATTGTAAAGCAACTATAGTCCAATAAAAATTAATTAAAAATAAAATAAAAATTTATTATAGCACAGATGGTTGAAGGACTTGTCTAAGGTCACACATGTATAAGCAGCTGTGTTAGAATTTGTTTCTCAGAAAGCTCCCCACTAAGGCGTATACTCTTCTCCTCCAGGCTACTTCATCCAGGCATTTCTACGCTGTGCACACTGAGAGTTGGGGCTGGCTCTTTCTCTTCTTCTTTGGGATCCAGCGATTCCCTTAGTCCCCAGTGTTCCCACGTGCAGTGAGTGTGGTGGTGTGCTGCCTGCAGCCACCTGTCTCCACTGAGACACCCATTTTTCCAGTTGCTAAGAGAGTTGAAGGCTGACAGCTCTCAGTTTAGTCCCTCTCTGGAAATTGCCTTCAGCTGAAAGGACTTATTTGACAATATCACAGCCCATCCTGAGGGACATCCCAAATATGTGTCTGTCCATGTCCACCCCATGACCCATCCTCCTTGTCCAAATTGGGAGAATTCCCAGCAGTTATCCCAGCTCCAGAGTGATGGGGGGGTATCTGCTGAGGATTTCGTAGAGATTGCATCACAGTTCAGCTCTTCCTCTGAACTATCTTCAAAGATATTTGCAAGCCAACTCCAAAGTGGGTTCTTGCTGATGGATCAAGGTGGTAGTTAGACACTAGCTCTGTAAAGGCCTAACTCAAGAGTATCAGGAGAAGAATAAGTTATATTTCTCACTATCACTACAGTGACAAAATGTATATCCATTATTTTCCTCTCTTGCCACAATTTCCTCACCCTTGGCCAGCTCTTCAGCTGTTCTAGGTTGCTTGCTAGACCTACTCCATAGTTCTGAGCTCTTAATTGTCTGTTGTTGGGGTTTTTTGGAAAAATTTAAAAAAAACAGTTTCCCCAACGCCAAGGGAACCCTCAACCAATACCACACATATTCCTCTTCACCATCATTGTGTAGTACCAATCCCAAAGTCTGACGGTAAACAGCGTAATTTATACCCATTAATGTGATAACTTCTAACTTTGTCTGCTGGTCCACTGGCCTCAGGAGCTCAAACTGGCCAAGCAGTAGCATCTAATTCAGTGGAGCCGTCGCCGGATACCCTAGTGGAAGAATTTCCCCTTAGAGACTAGGACAGAGGCTAAATTGTGGGGACCAATCCTATTTCCACCCCCCATGATACTCATCATATATATCATACTCATTGAGACACAACATCATTTGCCATAGTGCCAGACAGCCACACGCCATAGTGGTCACTGGATGAACAGATATATCACAACTTAAAGGGATATACCACAACCCCTACCCACTGTAAGATTTCTACCAAGCTGGTGCCTTGATTAAGACTTTGCCAGTCTAGTCCACCATTATATTGGATCTGCAGCCTTTGAGTGATAAGGTATATTGTACAATAGCTAGATTCCATGGTTGCAATACATAGCATAGACCAAGATACTATGCCTTCAAATTTAGTATTCTGCATGGTGGTTCTGGAGAAAGTTAAGTTCTGGGCCGGGTAGAAAGACTCATATCTCCAGGTGTCAATTCTAGTTAGGAAAATCACTGGTGTCTCTACGGTGAAAGAGTGAAAAGAGCTCCAGTGCCTAGTCATCTGAAGAGATGATGCCAAATCAGAGGTACAGCTCTGGTCTTTGCTTCAGCAGGGAGTAGATCAAGCTTAATGAGAATAAGACAGAGCCTGTGATGTCAGGTCCATGCTAAGCTTCCAACGCTTCCTCTGCAGCTTCCTTGTTCATGGGCCCATAAGAGAAGTCATCCTATTTATGAAAGTGTTGAGTGTCTCATCATGGTAAATGCTCTCTGAAGGTTATTAACATGAAACACAAAGATCTGTAATTTTGTACTGACCTTCCCAGACTTTTTCACATTCTTGTTTCCTAAAATTTCTCCTTGGATATGATATTTCTTCCTATGTAAGGGAGTGAGAGTATTTCAACAGATCCTCTTTGGCCCTTCCTAGCCTAGAACTTTTACTTTGCAGGTCAAAGAACAGATGTGAGGTGTTTTGTGACCACATAGAGGGGTGGGATATGGAGAGTGGGAGGGAGACGCAAGAGGGAGTAGATATGGGGATATATGTATATGTATAGCTGATTCACTTTGTTATAAAGCAGAAACTAACACACCATTGTAAAGCAATTATACTCTAATAAAGATGTTTAAAAAAATAAAATAAAAAGTGCATGAAAAAAAAAATTAAAATAAATGATGTGAGGGTTATGTCATCTATTAAGTGTATCTACCCCCATTATACTCCAGAAGAATGTGATTATAACGAGGTCTATGGACACTTTGAGTCACTGTGACCTTGGCTTGGACCAGAAGTCAAGTTAACACTGGTGCCATTTAGATTCCATTCTAATTTAAGGACAATGCTGGCATTTGAGTATCTGGTATCAGTGTTAGTTCTCTATGTGACCTTGCTTACTTTTGCAAAGTTACATGGCCTCAAATCTTTTTGATAATTATTAGAGGATGCTTATGACTTTTGCCTGTGAAGGTGTGCAGAGTCCTTTCTCAAGGGTGTCCATCCTCCCTTTAATCAATGGGCTTTGTGTCCATTAATTGACTTCAATATGAAAATGAAGTGAGGACTACAATTTCCAATCGCCAACTCTCCCCGCCTCTCTCTGTCTCTGTCTCTGTTCAGCAGCACTCCACTTTTGTTTATAATATAAGGGAAACAACATCTTATTTGGTCCTTTCTGCTCATCGACCTATTAGCCTCCAGTACGGACCCCTTGACTGTGTTCACTGTGGTCATTATTTCCACAATGCTGATGACAGTTAAGTGCAATGATTTGGTTTCTGTCATTCCATTTTGGAACCCCCATGTAATCATATCCTACTGTCAAGCTATGCCTGAAGATGACAGTTCCCACTGAGCTTCTGGGTTCCTCCAACATAGGCATCATCCAGTAGGACATCTGGCTTCACACAATGAGCAGATGCTAACATTGCTGCCTCCATTACCCCCTGACCCCCTCCTCAATACTATGCCAATGAATCTAAGGAATCTTCCGTTCACTTACAGTAGGCTTTCTACGTTCCATTAGCTCCATGAAAGTTATTGACTCTATGGATCCATATTAGGATCAGCTCCATGGGTTCCACAGAAGACTGCGTATTTCTGAGTCATGGATGAGGGTTCCCATGTAAAGTCTCTCCTCTCTCCAGTTTTAGCATTCTATCTGCCCACCCCAATATGTTCCTCCTTACATGTTTTCACAGTTCTTGCTGACATATGTTGGATGTTTCCTGCAGTGGTTTTCATGTGTGAGCTCTTCCCTCCCAGGAATGGGATTGCATTCCCCCATTTGGGCTGAGACCTGATGTTGGTCATAGGCCTGGATGCAGTGAGGGTGGTAGGATACATCTTAAAGAGGACCAGTTTCATCTTACAGGCACATTATTCATTTGATGTCTCCAAGTAAGAGGAGGCTTCTATTCTCTGGGAAGAGAGGGGTGGCTTCTGACTCACAGAAGATTCAAGAGATCTGGCTTCAGGGTTCTCAGCCTTACTATTTACAATAGCCAAGACCTGGAAGCAACCTTAGTGTCCATCAGCAGATGAATGGATAAAGATGATGTGATATATATATATATATATATCACGTATATATGTGTATATATCACATATATATGTGAGATATATATATATACATATATACACAATGGAATACTACTCAGCCATAAAAAGGAAGGAAATACTACTCAGCCATAAAAGGAAGGAAATACTGCCATTTTCAGAAACATGGATGCAACTAGAGATTATCATACTAAGTGAAGTAAGTCAGACAGAGAAAGACAAATGTATGATATTGCTTATATGTGGAACCTAAAAAAATGATACAAATGAACTTTCTTACAAAACAGAAATAGACTCACAAACATATAAAACAAAGGGGAAAGGAGGGAGGAATAAATTAGGAGTTAGGGATTAAAATACACCTAGTATTATATGTAAAATAGATAACCAAATAAGATCTACTGTATAGCACAGAGAACTATACTCAATATCTTGTAATAACCTATAATGGAAAAGACTCTAAAAAAAGTATATATATATATATATATATATGTATACATAACTGAATATACATATATATATATATATATATATACTTTGCTGTATACCTGAAACTGACACAACATTGTAAATCAACTATATTTCAATAAAAATTTTAAAATAAATAAATAAAATAGAAACAGACTCACAGACATGGAAAACAAACGCATAGTTACCAAAGGGATAAATTGGGAGTATGGGATTAACAGATGCACACTACTGTATATACAATAGATAAGCAGCAAGAATTTACTGTATAACACATTGAACTACATTTTATACCTTATAATAAACTATAACAGAAAAGAATTAGAAAAAAGAATATATATATGTATATTTATAACCAAATCACTGCACTGTACCCCTGAAACTAACAAAATATTGTTAATCAACTATACTTCAATTAAAAAAAAAAAAGATTCTCAGCCTTGTGTTCCCAAATATCTCCTTTCCAGTTCTCATATTCCGATTTTTAACTATCAGGGCCTGATTTTGTCACAGGAGGTATGCTAAGCCTCGGAAGTCAATCTCTCTCATAGCTCTGAAATTGTTTCAGTTAAATCCTGGGCTTGGTTTTCAGCATGGTCTTCCCTGGAGGTGGAGGAGATGAAGGTCTCCTGTGAACATGGCTGTGGAGGACTTCCAGCTTTCAAAGTTCACTCAAGTTGTTAGTTGGCTGATCTGGGTCCACATATTACCTAAAACTTCCAAAGTGTTAACCAACCAATTTCAAAATCCTTAAAATTGTTATTATCCACCCCCATTCTGTACACATGCCACAACTAACATATAACCTAACTTTTCACTCGCTGCTTGAATTTTCTCCCAGCACTCATGTGAGAGGCCCAGCGATGGCAAGGCTTTTCCATGCTAGGGGTTACCGCCACCACCTTACTTTCCTCCAGGGTTGGGGACTTTTTGCCTTCTGACTAGAGAATGATCCAGCTATAAACTCCTACTTACTAGGGTTATAAAGTTCTAATTGCTAGGGCTAATTCTAGTACCAACTGTCAGCCCAGGTTCCGCCACAGAGGAGAATCAGAACCCTCAGTCCTCAGAACTTACAGAAGAGCTTTATGGGATACGCTGGAGAGCTGTGCTCCCAGGCACAGTAGGGAAAGCATTTATCCAAGATGCCATCTCCCTTTAGCCAAGCGTGCCCTGCAGGTTCTGACTCCCCTGCACCAGGGACAGCTGACACATTCCCAGGGCAGCCTATTCCGGAGTCAGAGAAGCACCCAGGCAGGAAGTAGGGGGTGTGTGGTGCAGGCCTGAGCAGAGGGGCCATTGTGTGCATTTAAGCAAAGCTAATCTAAATATGGAATCTAAAGAAAAAAAAAAGGTTCTGAAGAACCATAGGGCAGGAGAGGAATAAAGACGCAGACGTAGAGAATGCACTTGAGGACATGGGGAGGGGGAAGTGTAAGCTGGGACGAAGTAAGAGAGTGGCATGGACATATATACACCACCAAATGTAAAGTAGATAGCTAGTGGGAAGCAGCCACATAGCACAGGGAGATCAGCTCAGTGCTTTGTGTCCACCTAAAGGGGGTGGATAGAGAGGGTTGGAGAGAGACGCAAGAGGAAGGGGATATGGGGATATATGTATATGTATAGCTGATTCACTTTGTTTTAAAGAAGAAACTAACACACCATTGTAAGCAATTATACTCCAATAAAGATGTTAAAAGAAAAAATCTGCACAGAGTTGGTCATTGCAGCAGTGACCAGAGGAGAGGGAGGGTGTGAACACATATTGATACCTGGGATGCAAAGATGAATACATTGCCAGATATTGTGGGCAGAAAGATGTCTAAATCATGTCTACTCTTCTTGGGGAGCTCATATCTAAAATAAGGCAGACTATTAGATCTAAAGTCAGTGATCTGGAGAGGTGACAACTGCACTGACCCAGAGGTTCTACTGTGAGTCCAGGACATAGCGCTCATGTTAGATTTCTAGGGCTGCCACAACAAAGTACCACAAATGGGGTGGCTTAAAACAGTAGAAATTTATTCTCTCCAAATTCTGGAGTCCAGAAATCCAAAATCATGTTCCCTCCAAAGACTCTAGGGGATTATCCTTCCTCGCCTCTTTATAGCTTGTGATGGATGCTAGCCATCTCTGGTGGTCCTCTGATTGGACCTGCATCACTCCTATCTTTGCCTCCATCTGTACATGGCCACTTTTCCTCTGCGTCTGCATCTCTGTGTCTTCATGTGGCCTTATCAGGACACCAGTCACTGAAGTTAAAGCCCTCTTTACTCCAGGATGACCTCATCTTAACTAATCACATCTGCAAAGACTTTATTTTCAAATAAGGTTACATTCTGATATTCAAGAGGTCATGTGCTTGGGGGAGACACTATTCAACAACAGTGAGGGAAGAGTAGTTAATCAGTTGTAATCAGCTAGATATTCTAATATCTAATAGTTAGCATATTGGCCATGGATTCACTCAAGTTCCAGTTGGGTCTAATATGGAGCTGCAGTATTTAATAAAACAATAACTCAGTTAAGTCTCTGTCCTTGGAAAAAGAAAGAAGACAATTTTTGCAGAGCTAAGTAGACATAGATAACAATCCTCCCACCTTTCATCCAACCTAATTTCATGACCCTTTTTCACCACAGACGATATAAAAGTTATTTAAGATTCAAGTGTTTTTGGAGTGAGAGTCCAGGCCACAAGTACCTCTTTCGCTTGCTTTGATTCACATCTAATATTGTTAAAATTGCAAAAGCAGACCATCTCAGATTTTAGCCCAGGCCTCAGACTAAGTATCTGAATATCACATTTACTGAAAGAAAGTTATAAGGTAGAGCTTTGCATTGGCTCTAACTAACCTGCTTTGCTGAGCTAAATGGCTTGAGATTTAGAACAGAGCTTTGCTGCATATTCTAACGGTGAAAAATCAGGTGCAGAGCAAATGAGATTAATGTCTCCGGCAGCCCCATATCTTCCCTTTGCTGAACGCGGAGCATGCCATATTTCCTCTCTTGGTGCAACTTCAAAGAATTATCGTATTTTAGAGTGAAACTAATTGTCAGAGAGAATGGAAGTTCATTTCCACAGACGAGTTAGCTCCGTGGACCTAGGAAGAAAGTGGCTTTCATTTATCTTTATTTGCATTCTCAAGGATGACTTGAGAGACAGGCATAGAGACGGTGCACTTATGGCTGCCCAGCTGCTCAGACAAACCCTTTGTCTTCGGCTGCTGACACATTAGGATCTGCTGCTCTCCAGCTGTATTTGTATGAGAAACAAAAGAGTGTAATTCTTAAGTTGACTGATGTGACGATGATGATGAGGAGGACAGCTAATAATTAAACCAAGGTTCAAGATGTGAGGCATGTCATACCATAGCTTCACTGAGCACCCCTAACATGCCCGTGGATTCCATGTCATTAACAGTGTTTTGTACATGAGGAAATATGCTCAAAGAAGCAGATAATTACTCAGGATGTGAAATAAGAACCATTCTCTTTCCTTCAGTCTTCTTAGACTCCTAGCAGAAGGAAAATGCTGATGCTTTATGTTTGAGACCATGATTAAAGCATGAAAGATGGGCTAAAGGTCAGGCTAGGATATCAGAACTGGACTTGAGGCCTTAAAAACAATTCATTCCTAGTCCATTAATTTTTGAGATTAAGAATGTAAGGCCCAGGACGTAAAGTGACATGTTAAAATCCACACAGCCATTTAGAGGGAAAATCTTATTCCAGCTTAAACAATTTATGTATTACAGAGGACTGCCATATTGTCTGCAACAATGCCACACCTATAGAAAATTTCTTAAGCAGAGTTGGATAATGATAGAATAAATAAAAGAAAATAGGTGTAATTTTTTGGAAGATTGGGTCTTCTTCTGATGTTTTATGTCTGAAACTCCAGTCCAGAGAGCCGGTAACCATGAAGAGCTCTGGGGACAGTTGGCTGGATCCCTATGGGCTCAGAGCTCCCTTGGGCCAGGGAACCCCTATTACCACCACGAGCACCACTTCGGTGACATCCCCAGGAGATATCTTCTCTTTTCTACAGCACATTTCCAAAGTCACTGAAGTAAGGTTTTTATGTAATTGCACAATCTGCTTAACAATGATGGAGGTATCACTTACTCTAAAATGTTGGCTGACAAGGCCCACATGAGTTGAAATGACTTTTTGTGCCTAATGTACGAAAATCCACATCTGGTGACCTTAAGTCCGAATATCAGGAAATAATGTTTAAAGAATTGCAACGTATATAGGAAAGCCAGTATCTGAGATCGAACGGCACATGGTAATTTATCTGGACATATTACAGAGAGAAGACATTAGGTTTCTGTGTGATCATTATTTATTTGGGGGGCAAAGCCAGACACATTCTTCAAAATGTGTTTTTTTTTTCTTTTTTCCTCATTGTAGAAATTTGTCTGAATCAAAGAAGACTCTTTTTATTTCATTTCCCACTCTGACCACAAATTCTTTTATTTAGTGTCCAGAGGCAAAGTCACCATGAAGCAAATGAAACTAAAACTCCAGGGTGTCTCATTTCCATGGCTCCTGAGGCCCCCTTGGGGCAGATCCTAGAAACTTGTTCACTTGCCCATATGATTTCATAAAATTTGCAAAATTAAAGTAGATTAACTCTGTTACATCGAGATCCCTATCTGCTTCCACTCTGACAACACTTCCCCACACTTACGGCCACTTGTGGCACTGGAGATTGGGTGAGCATTTTTGCAATTTGGTTAGAGAAAACATGATTAGACAAAATTGCATTTGGATGAGGAGTAATAGATTTCTGTGCTTTTTCAGTGGCTTCCATGTTTAATTGAGCTATTGCCGTCAGCTTAACATAGCAAGGACTAAAGAAATACATCTCTGGCCCTCTCTCCTGACCCTGTTAGGGATGTGTCACTAAAGTGCAGGGCCAGCACTGAAATTACGTGAGTCATGGAGGAGAAAAGGAGTTTGAAATGTGTCAGAGATGTTGACACAATCCTCCATGAAGTCGTGTCTTCATCCTCTCATCTAACCTGCTGTTGGTTATTTTATAGGAAAAAAATACAGGCAACTCGTAAAATGCAATGTCACATCAAAGGCTTATCAAGAAAAACATCAACCCCTCCCTTACCCCAGACCACTTCCCAACACCAGGCACTGAGAACCACTGTTGATTTGTCTTCTTTTTGTGTTTGAACCCTCAACTTGTTTAACAATTTTATAAAACATGTATTAATTATATTATAAGTGATGAGTATTTAGCCTGCTTTCAACACTGCCCTCCCTCTCCACAATTTTCAATGACTATTATTTCACTTTTTGTGGCTCCAGATACCACATTTTTAATTCCATCAACTTGAGTCATAGTAATGCAAAACTGTGAATTGGTTTTCTATATTGGGAATCAATCTAAAGATAAAGTATGAGAGACATAACTATCACTGTAGGATAGAATGTATATAGTACCATTCTCATTAAAGTTAAAGTATATGCTTAGCTAACAGGAGATGGACTGCAAAAGACAGGAGAAAAAGAGGAAGGAACCTGGTCCTTGTGGCTAGTGCAGCATAAGGGACAAGGTTGTCTTTAAAAGGCACCAGGAAGAGGGTAGAGCATATATACTTCATATTAATGTGACTTTTGTGGCTATAATATAAATATATGTATATATGCATATACATGTGTGTGTATGTCTTACTCATATTGCTTCATCTTACCCCATCTCAAGACAAATCTACAAAATTTAGTGGTAAAGTCATTTATTTATGTTTTAATACTATTTTTTACTTAATATAATATACAGAGTGTAAAAGTTAGCATCCCCATCTTAAAAAGAAAAATGCCAGCATTACATCAAGTCTTCTACCTACTAAGTATTGCAGTGGATCCCATTTAAAGTTACCGCTCCTGTAATTCTGAATAATAAAACAAGACTGCCATTGTAAACCCTATTTTACAATGCAGGGGATAACTAGGCATTGTCCTTAAGCACTCGCTAATTCATGGATTGTGATATCCACAAGGGTATCCCAACAAGTAGGAAGAGGTTGCTGATACAGGATTGGCTGTAATTAGGGTCCTCTGAGAGTGCCAATTCCCTATGCTAATCACACACAGCTTAATAGAATCTAGATTGGGGTGGATTTGGCCTGTGCAAGTCTTCACTTCCCTTTTTCTTTCCTAATGATAACATTAATTGTAGCTATTTTAAACATTCACACTGTTAAAGAGCAGGGATGTTGTAAACTGCTGATATTTTGACTGCTTGAAAACACATGAAGTGATTTTTAAAAGAGATTTTTTATAATAGTTGCATTAAATTAAAGGGCAATAAAAAATTATGCTATGAGAAACTGATTAAATTAAATTTAGGGTATTTCTTTTTCCCTGAATGATTCATTAACTGACAAAGGTGGACTCATGCTGTTCCCTTGATCTATTATTTGCAGGATTTTTTGCGGTATGGAAAAAATGGGCAGCACCTTATTTGATTAAGTCAGAATTACAGAAAGGACCTTTATAAAGGAAGAATCGGGAAATAGGGCCTGTCATGGCAAGGCTATCTTTTCCTTGTGAACATGAAGGAAGATTCCATGAGGTCAAACAAGACTTTAAATATCTTTTTGTACTTTAGGCACCTTGAGAAACAGTGAATCTTCCCCCACATAAAAATAAGCTATTTATTGCATTTTACAATGGTATAAACGTGGATAAGGTTATTGCTGCAATAATATTATCCACGCATAATTGATGCATACTGTTTTTCACTGCACAGCACAAAATAAACTTACCAATCTTAACTCTGAACACATCCCTCTTAAAGCTCATTTTCTCCCAAAATCCCCCTCCAATGCTTCCTCATTACTAAACAATCTTAACAACTTACCCTGCATTGTCTAAGTTTTCTTTCTTGGAGAAAAAAGCAGGAGACCTTGCTGTCTCAAAAGCAAAGAAGAGTAAAACAAAATAGGCTTCATCAAATAAAATGTGTTTCTTGTGCTCAAGAAATTAAGCTCTTACTTGTTTTTTTTTTTTTTTTTTTTTAAGAAAGTTGAAAAGATCCTCCAAACAAGATCAGAGGATCTTAAATATTAAAAGTTGAAAAAGGACCTTCAAGATGGCAGAGGAGTAAGACGTGGAGATCACTTTCCTCCCCACAAATACATCAGAAATACATCTACACGTGGAACAACTCCTACAGAACACCTACTGAACGCTGGCAGAAGACCTCAGACTTCCCAAAAGGCAAGACACTCCCCACGTACCTGGGTAGGGCAAAAGAAAAAAGAATAAACAGAGACAAAAGGATAGGGACGGGACCTGCACCAGTGGGAGGGAGCTGTGAAGGAGGAAAGGTTTCCACACACTAGGAAGGCCCTTCACTGGCAGAGACGGGGGGCAGGGGAAGCCTCAGAGCCACAGAGGAAAGCACAGCAACAGGGGTGCAGAGGGGAAAGTGGAGAGATTCCCGCACAGAGGATCAGTGCCGACAAGCACTCACTAGCCTGAGAGGCTTGTCTGCTCTCCCTCCAGGGTGGGTGGGGGCTGAGAGCTGAAGCTGGGGCTTTAGAGGTCAGATCCCAGGAAGAGGACTGGGGTTGGCTGCATGAACACAGCCTGAAGGGGGCTAGTGCGTCACAGCTAGGCGGAAGGGAGTCCGGTAAAAAGTCTGGACCTGCCTAAGAGGCAAGAGACCATTGTTTCAGGGTGCTCGAGGAGAGGGGATTCAGAGCACCGCCTAAATGAGCTCCACAGACGGGCGTGAGCCGCGGCTATCAGCATGGACACCAGAGACGGGCATGAAACGCCAACGCTGCTGTTGTCGCCACCAAGAAGCCTGTGTGCAAGCATAGGTCACTCTCCGCACCTCGCCTCCCAGGAGCCTGTGCAGCCCACCACTGCCAGGGTCCTGTGATCCGGGGACAACTTCCATGGGAGAACACAAGGCATGCCTCAGGCTATTGCAACAACACACCTGTCATCTGCCGATGCAGGTTTACCCAGCATTCTATACCACTCCTTCCCCCAGGCCTGAGTGAGCCAGAGTCCACTATTAGGCCTCTCCTTTAACCCCTTCCTGTCTGGGCAAAGAACAGATGCCAGAGGGCGACCTACATGCAGAAGTGGGGCCAAATCCAAAGTTGAACCCCAGGAGCTGTGCGAACAAAGAAGAGAAAGGGAAATTTCTCTGTGCAGGCTCAGGAGAAGGGGATTAAATCTTCACATCAACCTGATGTACCCTGCATCTGTGGAATACCCGAATAGACAATGAATCATACAAAAATTGAGTCAGTGGATTCTGGGAGCAACTGTAGACCTGAGGTTTGTTGTATGCAACTGACTAGTTTCTTATTTTTATGTTTATCTTAGTATAGATTTTAAGGCTCTTTATCACTGGTGGATTTGCTTATTGGTTTGGTTGCTCTCCTCTTGTTTTTATTACTTTTTAATTTAATATTTTTTTATTTTTTATTTCAATAACTTTATTTTATTTATTTTTTCTTTCTTTTTTTGTCCCTTTTCTTCTGAGATGTGTGGCTGACAGGGTCTTGGTGCTCAAGCTGGGTATCAGGCCTGAGCCTCTGAGGTGGGAGAGCTGAGTTGAAGACATTGGACCAACAGAGACTTCCCAGCCTCACATTATATCAATTGGTGAGAGCTCTCCCAGAGATCCCCATCTCAAGGCTAAGAACCAGCTCCACTCAACAACCAGCAAGCTCCACTGCTGGACACCACATGCCAAGCAACTAGCAAGACAGATACACAACCCCAACCATTAGCAGAGAGGCTACCTTAAAAAATACTAAGTTCACAGACACACCAAATACTACTAGATGCAGTCCTGCCCACCAGAAAGAAAAGATCCAACCTCATCCACTGAAACATAGGCATCAGTCCCCTCCACCAGGAAGCCTATACAACCCACTGAAACAACCTTACCCATTAGGGGCAGACACCAAAAACAACAGGAACTATGAACCAGCAGCCTGCAAAAAGGAGACCCTAAACATAGTAAGTTAAGCAAAATGAGAAGACAGAGAACTATGCAGAAGATAAAGGAGCAAAGTAGACACCCATCAGACCAAACAAATGAAGAGGAAATAGACAGTCTACCTGAAAAAGAATTCAGAGTAATGATAGAAAAGAAGATCCAAAATCTTGGAAATAGAAAAAGTACAAGAAACGTTTAACAAGGACCTAGAACAACTAAAGAGCAAAGAAACAATGATGAACAATACCATAAATGAAATCAAAAATTCTCCAGAAGGAATCAATAGCAGAATAACAGAGCCAAAAGAAAGAATAAGTGACATGGAAGAAAAAAGAATGGAAATAACTACTGCAGAGCAGAATAAAGAAAAAAGAATGAAAAGAATTGAGGACAGTCTCAGAGACCTCTGGGAAAATACTAAATGCACCAACATTCAAATTATTGGGGTCGCAGAAGAAGAAGAGAAAAACAAAAGGACTGAGAAAATTATTTGAAGAGATTATAATTGAAAACTTCCATAATATGAGAAAGGAAATAGTCAATCAAGTCCAGGAAGTACAGAGAGTCCCATACGGGATAAATCCAAGGAGAAACACACCAAGACACATATTAATCAAACTATCAAAAATTAAATACAAAGAAAAAATATTAAAATCAGCAAGAGAAAAGCAACAAATAATATACAAGGGAATCCTCATATGGTTAACAGCTGATCTTTCAGCAGAAACTCTGCAAGCCAGACTAGAGTGGCAGGACATATTTAAAGTGATGAAAGGGAAAAACCTAAAACCAAGATTACTCTACCCAGCAAGGATCTCATTCAGATTCGATGAAGAAATTAAAACCTTTACAGACAAGCAAAAGTTAAGAGAATTCAGCACCACCATACCAATTTTAAAACAAATGTTAAAGGAACTTCTCTAGGCAGGAAACACAAGAAAAGGAAAAGACCTGAAAAACAAACCTAAAACAATTAAGAAAATGGTAATAGGAACATACATATCGATAAATTACCTTAAATGAAAATGGATTAAATGCTCCAACCAAAAGACATAGACTGGCTGAATGGATACAAAAAGAAGACCTATATATATGCTGTCTACAAGAGACCCACATCAGACCTAGAGACTCATACAGACCGAATGTGAGGGGATGGAAAAAGATATTCCATGCAAATGGATATCAAAAGTAAGCCGGAGTAGGAATTCTCATATCAGAAAAAATAGACTTTAAAATAAAGAGTATTACAAGAGACAGAGAAGGACACTACATAATGATCAAGGGATCAATCCAAGAAGAAGGTATAACAATTGTAAATATTTATGCACCCAACACAGGAGCACCTCAATACATAAGACAAATGCTAACAGCCATAAAAGAGGAATTTGACAGTAACACAATAATAGTAGGGGAGTTTAACACCCCACTTTCACCAAGAGGCAGAACATCCAAAATGAAAAGAAATAAGGAAACACAAGCTTTAAAGGACACATT
The DNA here is from genome assembly GCF_951394435.1 of Stenella coeruleoalba. Lineage (NCBI taxonomy): Eukaryota > Metazoa > Chordata > Mammalia > Artiodactyla > Delphinidae > Stenella > Stenella coeruleoalba. The sequence continues at coordinate 3,407,584 of NC_137155.1, read as the reverse complement.
AAACAAGATGGATTTAATTGATATTTATAGGACATTCCATCCCAAAACAATAGAATACACTTTTGTCTCAAGTGTTCATACAACGTTCTCCAGGACAGATTATATCTTGGGTAACAAATCAAGCCTTGGTAATTTTAAGAATATTTAATTTGTAACAAGTATCTTTTTCGACCACAATGCTCTGAGATTAGATATCAATTACAGGGAAAAAAAACTGTAAAAAATACAAACACATGGAGGCTAAACAATACACTACTAAATAACCAAGAGATCACTGAAGAAATCACAGAGGAAAACAAAAAAATACCTGGAAAAATGACAATGAAAACATGACACCCCAAAACCTATGGAATGCAGCAAAAGCAGTTCTAAGAGGGAAGTCTATAGCAATACAATCCTAGCTCAAGAAACAAGAAAACTCTCAAATCAACCACCTAAACTTATATCTAAAGCAATTAGAGAAAGAAGAACAAGAAAACCCCAAAGTTATCAGAAGAAATCATAAAGATCAGATCAGAAATAAATGAAAATGGAAGGAAACAATAGCAAAGATCAATATAACTAAAAGATGATTCTTTGAGAAGATAAACAAAATTCATAAACCATTAGCCAAACTCATCAAGAAAAAAAGGGAGAAGACTCAAATCAACAGAATTAGAAATGAGAAAGGGGAAGTCACAACTGATACTGCAGAAATACAAAGGATCATGAGAGATTACTACAAGCGACTCTATGCCAATAAATTGGACAACCTGGAAGAAAAGCACAAATGTTTAGAAAAGCACAACCGTGTGAGAATGAACCAGGAAGAAATAGAAAATATAAACAGACCAATCACAAGCACTGAAATTGAAACTGTGATTAAAAATCATCCAACAATCAAAAGCCCAGGACCAGATGGATTCACAGGCGAATTCTTTCAAACATTTAGAGAAGAGCTAACGCCTATCCTTCTCAAACTCTTGCAAAATATAGCAGAGGGAGGAACACTCCCAAATTCATTATACAAGGCCACCATCACCTTGATACCAAAACCAGACAAGTTGTTACAAAAAAGGAAAACTACAGGCCAATATCACTGATGAACATAGATACAAAAATCCTCAACAAAATACTAGCAAACAGAATCCAGCAGCACATTAAAAGGATCATACCATGATCAAGTGGAATTTATCCCAGTAAGGCAAGGATTCTGCAATATACACAAATCAATCAATGTGATACACCATATTAACAACTTGAAGGATAAAAACCATATGATAATCTCAATAGATGCAGAAAAAGCATTTGACAAAATTCAAAACCCATTTATGATAAAAACCTTCCAGAAAGTAGGCATAAAAGGAATTTACCTCAACATAATAAAGGCCATATATGACAAACCCACAGACAACATCATTCTCAATGGTGAAAAACTGAAAACATTTCCACTAAGATCAGGAACAAGATAAGGTTGCCCACTCTCACCACTATTATTCAACAGAGATTTGGAAGTGTTAGCCACAGCAATCAGAGGAGAAAAAGAAATAAAAAGAATCCAAATTGGAAAAGAAGAAGTAAAGCTGTCACTATTTGCAGATGACATGATATTATACATAGAGAATCCTAAAGATGCTACAAGAAAACTACTAGAGCTAATCAGTGAATTTGTTAAAGTAGAAGGATGCAAAATTAATGCACAGAAATCTCTTGCATTCCTATACACTAATGATGAAAAATTTTAAAGAGAAATTAAGGAAACACTCCCATTTACCATTGCAACAAAAAGAATAAAATACCTAGGAATAAACCTACCTAGGAAGACAAAAGACCTGTGTGCAGAAAACTATAAGACACTGTTGAAAGAAATTAAAAATGATACAAACAGATGGAGAGATGTTCTTGGATTGGAAGAATCAACATTGTGAAAATGACTATACTACCCAAAACAATATACAGATTCAATGCAATCCCTATCAAATTACCAAAGGCATTTTTCACAGAACTAGAAAATTTTTTTTTTACAATATGTATGGAAACATAAAAGACCCCGAATAGCCAAAGCAATCTTGAGAAAGAAAAATGGAGCTGTAGGAATCAGTCTCCCTGATTCAGACTATACTACAAAGCTACAGTAATCAAGACAGTATGGCACTGGCACAAAAACAGAAATATAGATCAATGGAACAGGATAGAAAGCCCAGAGATAAACCCATGCACATATGGTCACCTTATCTTTCATAAAGGAGACAAGAATATGCAGTGGACAAAAGACAGCCTCTTCAATAAATGGTGTTGGGAAAACTGAACAGCTACATGTAGAAGAATGAAATTAGAACACTCCTTAACACCATACAGAAAAAAAAAAAAACTCAAAATGGACTCGAGACTTAAATGTAAGGCCAGACACTAGAAATCTCTTAGAAGAAAACATAGGCAGAACACTCTATGACATAAATCACAGGAAGATTCTTTTTTCCCACCTCCTAGAGAAATAGAAATAAAAACAAAAATAAACAAATGGGACCTAATGAACCCTAAAAGCTTTTGCACAGCAAAGGAAACCATAAACAGGATGACAAGACAACCATCAGAATGGGAGAAAATATTTGCAAACAAAGAATCTGACACAGGATTTATCTCCCAAATATGCAAGCAGCTCATGCAGCTGATTATCAAAAAAATAAACCCAATCCAAAAATGGACAGAAGACCTACATAGACATTTCTCCAAAGAAGACCTACAGATTGCTAACAAACACATGAAAGGATGCTCAACAACACTAAATATTAGAGAAACGCAAATCAAAACTACAATGAGGTATCACCTCACACCAGTCAAAATGGCTATCATCAAAAAACTTACAAACAATAAATGCTGGAGAGGGTGTAGAGAAAAGGGAGCTCTCTTGCACTGTTGGTGGTAATGTAAATTGATACAGCCACTATGGAGAACAGTATGGAGTTTCCTTAAAAAACTAAAAATAGAACTACCATATGACCCAGCAATCCCTCTACTGGACATATACCCTGATATAACCATAATTCAGATAGAGTCATGTACCACAATGTTCATTGCAGCACTATTTACAATAGCCAGGACATGGAAGCAACCTAAGTGTCCATCAACAGATGAATGGATAAAGAAGATGTGACACATATATACAATGGAATATTACTCAGCCATAAAAAGAAATGAATTTGAGTTATTTGTAGTGAGGTGGATGGACCTAAGGTCTGTCATACAGAGTGAAGTAAGTCAGAAAGAGTAAAACAAATACCATATGCTAACACATATATATGGAATCTAAAAAAAAAAAAAAAATGGTTCTGACGAACCTTGGGGCAGCACAGGAAGGAAATCCAGAAGTAGAGAATGGATTGAGGACATGGGGAGAGGGAAGGGTAAGCTGGGACGAAGTGAGAGAGTGACATGGATATATATACACTACCAAATGTAAACTAGCTAGTGGGAAGAAGCTGCATAGCACAGGGAGATCAGCTCGGTGCTTTGTGACTCCCTAGAGGAGTGGGATAGGGAGGGTGGGAGGGAGACGCAAGAGAGAGGGGATATGGGGATATATTTATACCTATAGCTCATTCACCTTGTTATACAGCAGAAACTAACATAACAGTGTAAAGCAATTATACTCCAATAAAGATGTTTAAAAAAAATGTTGAAAAAGCATTTCAACAAATTAAGCTGGGATGATTCCATACTGCACAATTAAATTACTCCTGTTTCTCCATCTATACTCACCCCAACTCTCTGTCATTGTCCTAGGACACAGCAAAGAAAACTCACCTGTTCATCGGACCACATTCACTTCCTGTTGACAAAGGTGGGATTCATTAGGCACTTAATTGTATTTCTGAGACTATGGTTGTCTTTATAGGCTGTGATAAAAGGTTATGATGCTCTTACAGTGATGAAATTACAGACTTGAGATGCAGAATTCATTTACTCCTTCTTGTGCGTCTCAGTCGACAAAGATTATTTTTTTCTAGGCCAGTAACAGAACAGTAAAGAGGTCAATATTGTGATACATTCTTGAATCACATTTATTTTTACATTCAGTCACTCAGAAAACTACTGTTGACTGGCTTCTTTAAGCCAAGCATTGGGCTGGATCTGACTGAGGATGTAACGTTATGTCAGGGTACACTCAAGGGTAAATAGAACATTGATAACTGTTATAAAAACTAGAAAGTGACCAGCACTGGGTGTAGGGATTGGGAAACAGATGGCCCCTATTAAATTGTAATGGCAGTGATGGCAGGAAATGCAATGGTCCTAAATATTATTATTAGTAGTAGTAGTAATAGTATTATTAGTAGTATTTTACTAAGATCATACACATTTTAACTGGAGAAAAGAGTAAAGAAAGACCATTTCAAGCTGTGAACATCAGGGAAGAATTCAGATAAAGGGTCATGTGAACTGAACTTGGAAGATAAGATTTCTATGATAAAGGAAGGGTTGAATAGGGAGTTTTAGCAAAATGGGCAAAAATGTGTAAGTCACTGAGATGAAAAAGTGCATGTCTCATGGACCTGATACTGAATTCCTCAATGTGATGACAGTAATGGCCTTGAAGGCAGAGGCTTGAAGGAGGGAAATGGGAGGGCACTAGAAGCAGGCTGGAAGCCCACGAACTCCAGGCTGAGGAGCTTAAATTAGGTCCTGGATGTAATAGGGAGCCATTGAGGACTCTAGTAGCCTGTGTGATGAGCTGCCCAGGACCCCTTTCAGCAGGAGACTTGCCAAGGAGGGCTGTCAACAGAGATTCTCCAGCCATCAGCCCTTCCAGGGGTTGCCTCAACTGCAGGTGTTACCAAAGCAAACTTGGGTCTGCTTGCCCATGTGCAGTAAAGCCAATCTACTGACACTGGGTTGTGGTGAAGGAAAGAGCAGTGTTTACTGCAGGTGCCAAGCAAAGAGTCCAGGCAGTTAGCGCTGAAAGGACCCGAACTCCCCACTGGGTTTCAGGGAAAGGTTTTTAAAAACAATGTAAGGGAGGGGGTTGCAGTGTGTGTGATCAGCTCGTGGACATTCTTCTGATTGGTTAGTGGTGAGGTAACCAGGAGTCAACATCATCAACCTTCTGGTTCCAACCAGTCTGGGGTCTACATGCTTGTGGGCAGCATGCAGTTAACTTCTCCCAACTTGTGGGGATTTCAGTATTTGCAAAATAACTCAAAGGACATGGCTCAGAATATTATCTATAGCCTTTGAGAAGGAACTAAACTATCATTATTTTGTCTTGCTTGACTATTTTCCTTAGCTTCTGCATTTTCTCACTTCTCTGATTAAATTTACTCTTTGGAACTCAGACAATAAGGCCTCAGAGGCTAAAGTTTTTCTACAAAGAAGAGGCAGGAGGAGGACGTGGGTGAAGTGATGTCTGCCCAGGGAAGGCCCCATAGGGTCCTACTTGGTTACACAGGGAGATTCCTTGCCCGGCATTGGTGACTAACCAGGGTGGGGATTAAAATGTCTGGCCACTCAGTGCCCTGGGAGGTAACTCTCAAGGGCCATTCTAGACCCAGAGCTCCTAGGGGTCCACCAAGGCTGCATTGGACCTGCTCACATCTCAGCCTCTCCCTGCATTCTCTCCTGCTTCCCCACCTCCACAGGCACAGATCCTAAGGGCCACCCCTAATAGACATCCTGCACCCTAGACTACACCTCAGAGCTTGCTTCCTGGTGGGCCTGACCTGCTGCAAATGTTGAGAGCTGAGGTGCAACACGATTAGAAGTTTTAAAAGAAATATTACAGTGTCAATGAAAAGTGGGATTATGAGGGCTACGAGCATGAGATTTACTTCTTAAATCTGACAAGAGGTAATGAGATGCCACGTGAGGGTAATGTGCAAAAAAAGAATCAAACAGGAAGAATATCCCAAAATTGAATCCTCAGAAGGCTCTGTGACTGGTTTGGAGAAAACAGGGGAGGATCTGGAAGTGTTCAACGTGTGTGCTGGGCATGGTGTCATCAGGAGAAAATGAGAAACAGAGGAAAGGACAGAGCAGGGATGTGAGGGCATCACAGCAGTCACAGTGGCCTAGCAATGCTGGAGGCACATCCACAAGCAGGTGTCTGTTAGTCGGTGGAACAAGGAGGCTAAACTGGGAAGGAGAATAAGGCAGAGACAAAAAATAAGAGTGCCATTCTCAAAAATGATAATATTTGATTTTGCAGAAAAGGGAGCAACACGTGTGAGAGAAGACCAGCTCTTTGGGGATTTTTGTATTTAGGAAGCAAGAGGAGGAAGAGGGGCAGGAAAAGGAAAAGACTGGGAGAGCCAGTGTCCCAGAAGCCAGGAGGGCAAATGAGATCCACGGTATCTAACGAGGAGGCTGCAGGCAGATGCATCAACCAGGTGCATGACAGGCAGGACCAGGTTGGTGCCTGGAGAGGACGGTAACTGCAGAAAATGTGCAGGGACATCGGGAAGGGGTCAGGATAATGGGGGCCAGAGCTGCTGCTGACAGTGAAGAGTAAAGGTGCTTAGCAGTCAGACTTGTAGAAGGTTTGAGGGAAGATTCTCTTATAGAAGGAGGAGGAGAAATTAATTCTTCAAACCTCCATTGCACAGCAAAGCAGTAAGAAAAAGAACAAGAGCCCCTCCTTCTCACAGCCACACCCCCCCACACAAGTTAAAGGGGAGATCTCCTGTGGTGGGAGCCAAGGTAGGGTGCAGGTGCCAGGGCCTGGGGTGCCTGGTAGGTGGAGGCCATGCTGGGCCAGGAGAAGAAGAACCATTCAGGATTGGCGAGGAGAGGAAAAGAATTCAGGGAGATGTTGCAGTGGCTGTGACTTCCCTTGTAGAGATGGAATTCATAGAGAGATCTGAATAAAGTTTAGAATCACTTTAAAATTAATTCTGTCTGTTGTGACTAAGCCAAGATTAGCGCACTGGGGGACCCGGCATTTGCACTGACAGCTCAATGTCTGCTTTATTCTTAAGCAGAGGCGACAAGCCCTATGCAGGGAGAAGAGACTGATGTCCAGGAGGACATGGATGGGAAGAGACAAACACAAGTGGAGGACTGACCTTCCATAGAGAGAGAGAAAAAGGGATTTGGTGTGTACAGCGGTGGGCAAAAGAAGCCCTGTGTTTTTCTCTTTCTTTTTATGGCTGAGTAATATCCCATTATATATATGTGCCACATCTTCTTTATCCATTCATCTGTCGATGGACACTTAGGTTGCTTCCATGTCCTGGCTATTGTAGATAGAACTGCAATGATGGGAATAAAGACGCAGACCTACTCGAGAATGGACTTGGGGACACGGGGAAGGGGAAGGGGAAGCTGGGACGAAGTGAGAGAGTGGTATGGACATATATACACTACCAAACGTAAAATAGATAGCTAGTGGGAAGCAGTCGCATAGCACAGGGAGATCAGCTCGGTGCTTTGTGACCACCTAGAGGGGTAGGATAGGGAGGGTGGGAGGGAGGGAGATGCAAGAGGGAGGAGATATGAGGATATATGTATATGTATAGCTGATTCACTTTGTTATAAAGCAGAAACTAACACTCCATTGTAAAGCAATTATACTCCAATAAAGATGTTAAAAGAAAAAGAGGCCCTGTGTTTTTCTGCACATACGACATAAATGCATGATGGTCCACAGCCACACTTCACAGGGATGTAGAGACACGAAGACACCAGCTGTGTAATGATTGGAGGGGGTAAATAACCCTAACCCTAACCCTAACCCTAAGGGGAAGTACAAGTGATGGAGATTTTCGTACAGTGAAAAAGAAGTGTGTAGGACCTGAGGACAAAATACCCACCTCAGGGATTCTCTAGAGAGTAAACCTAATGAAGTGTTTGTATATCAGCTGACAACAGGGAGATGCTTAGAGTGCTCCCTTTTAGCGTATAAACTAGTGGGCCTCAGACCTGGCTGTCTGCTCCCTTCCCTGAAATTTCATCAGAAATAAATATCTAATGCTGGGTCTAAGAAACAGTATTTTTAAAAACCCTCAGGTTATTTGGCTGTGCAGCTGAAGTCGAGAACTACTGACATAAAATAGAAAGAATGGTAAGGTTTGGCAGTTAAGGTACTTTATATTAGGGTAGATATTATTATTTAGATGGAATATAATCATATGAAAAGAGAATATTCCATCCAGATAATTCCATCAAGAAACTATTTTCTGTATGAAAATATGTGAACAATAAGTATATGCAAAGTACCCTCTGAATTATTAGAATATTACAGATCTCAAATTCATTAAAAATTAAAAGGAATGGCTATAAAATGCCCTATCTTTAAGAATGTAAGTTTACTTCAATATTCCACACTTTAAATGTCCTCACAGAGAAACATACCCATTTAGTTTTTATTCCTAAGTGTTAAAAAAAAAAAAAAAAGAAAACAAAATAACCAAGAAATATATTTTGCGTTGGGAAGATGAATCAAGAACAGGATTTGACATCACAGCCAAGATCACATGCTGGTCTCACCACTCATCAGCCTCCAGGATGCTTGCCAAAATGCTTCATCTCTTTAAGCCCCATTTCCTCATCTACATAATGGACAGGGTGACATCACCTTCTGATGAGTAAACCAGGCAGCAAAGGCAGAGCAACTAGTACAGCAAAACGTCTACTTCCTCCTGCTCTTCCTCAAGGATTTACTTGCTGTGATTCTCCCCCAGGCTTGTAGAGAAATTATTTCTAGAATTGCTCATAGGTTTATACAATTTAAATGTCTTTAACATTGATCATGTAGATCAACAACATAACTATATGCAAAGATTCATGGTTAACACGTACATCTATTTGGCCACCTGTCCACAATAAATGGTTCCTGTTAGCTCCTCGGCTACTCAGCTCTCAGTCTGTACTTCTTAGGTTTCTCTTTCTCAAATAATTTGAAATCTAACGTGCACACAAGAAGAGTGTTCATTCCATTCGTGTGGAACCAGATGATATCCAGAAACTGAACATACGCTCAATGGCAAAACAGAGCAGGGCCAGCACCCCAGAAGTCCCCTCATGTCTCGTTCAGCCAGTGACCGCCATCTCCCACAAGGGTTCTAACACATATGACCTTTGTCCGATTTTATACTTCATATAATTGAAACCATACAGTATGTCATCTTTTCTCTCAGGCTCCCTTTGCTCAACAGTTTGTTTGCAAGATTCATACTTTGCAATAAATCATACTTTGGTCAGAATAGGCCTGTATTAGTGGTGAACCTTCAGTCTTTACTAAGCTCTTCTAATTTGTTAGAACCCAAACTCCAAACTCTGTCTCCCTCATGATGGGCAGCAGCTACCATATTTGCTTCAATATTTCAACCTTTCAGCTCTAGCTATGTCCTTGGAGATCCCCTCCAATGTTGGTGGTTAGCCGATGCTTTAAGAGTTTATAAGTAGATTTGTAGACACTCCTTCTCTCCTTATCTTCTTTCTGGGATACCAACCTTCAATTTTCAGCTCCTCTGATAGTCCTAATCTCCTTCCTTTTGCATTGCACGCTGTAATGACCATCACTTTCTGCTTGACCTCTAGTTTCTCAACTCTGTCCTCACTGAAAAGTCTCTTCAGGGGAACATGCCATTTCCTTCTTTCAATGGTCAAATCATCCCAGTATTCTTCTTGGTTCACTTTCAAGTACTTACAAATAGTTGGGTTTTTTATATATTTGTTCAGACTTTATTGTATTTATCTGCTGTAGGGTGTGTCTAATGCAGATCACTGCACTGTGAAATTGGAATCCTCCGGGTCATTATTTCTAACCTGCCTCTTGAACAGTTTCTTCCGGATGACTCATACTCTTCACCTCACATGTCCACGCGGCATCTTTTCTCCCCCATATGCCTTCAGTAAATATCAAAATTACACAAACCATTTATTTCCTTATTCTTTAATTTAATTAACACATACTAAGTGCCTAAATGAGTCAAAAACTGTCTGAAATTATGAAGCTGTAAAAGTGAGCGAGGGCTTCCCTGGTGGCGCAGTGGTTGGGAGTCCGCCTGCCGATGCACGGGACACGGGTTCGTGCCCCGGTCTGGGAAGATTCCACATGCCGCGGAGCGGCTGCGCCCGTGAGCCATGGCCGCTGAGCCTGCGCGTCCAGAGCCTGTGCTCCGCAACGGGAGACGCCACAGTAGTGAGAGGCCCGTGTACTGCAAAAAAAATAAAATAAAAATAAAGTGAGCGAGTCAGACACACTGTTGGAACGTGGGGCTTAATTTTCTTTGACCTCATCCCTTACTTGATCTAATCATAAAGTTTTGTTGATTCAAGTTGAAAGAACTCTGAAGTTGGTCCACGTTTTTATACTCTCATACCTGTTTAATTCTGAGCATTGGTGTATCTTGTGTAGACACTGAAAATGTCTTCTCTAAACCTCTAATCCCCTCTCCTCTTTCCCAAAGTGATCTTTCTAGAGATAAATAACACCATACTACTTCCATTTTCTAAATCATTCAATTACTCTCCATTATTGACTTAAGGATAAAATTAAATAATTAGTTGATCTATAAGAGTCTATGTGATTTAGCCCGTTCCTGCTTATCTTTCTGGCTCCATTTTCATTGTTTTTTTTTTTCTTTTATAAATTGATTTATTATATTTATTTTATTTTTGGCTGCGTTGGGTCTTCTTTGCTGCACGTGGGCTTTTCTCTAGTTGTGGCAAGCGGGGGCTACTCTTGTTTGCGGTGCACGGGCTTCTCATTGTGGTGGCTCCTCTTGTTGCAAAGCACGGGCTCTAGAATGCAGACTCCATAGTTGCGGTGCACGGGCTTAGTTGCTTCACGACGTGTGGGATCTTCCCTGACCAGGGCTCGAACCCGTGTCCCCTGCACAGGAGGATTCTTAACCATTTTGCCACCAGGGAAGTCCCTTCATTGTTTTTTTTTTTTTTACAAGCACTTAATACCAATCATATTCAGTTAAACTTTACCAAGAACAGCACACTTTCTATTATTTTTGAAACACATTTCTTATATTTGCACATTCTTTTCCCTGTTATCGGAAAACTTTTTAGCCATAACAATAGTTCAGTATGTGTTTACCTTCTAAAATTGTTTTTCAAATTTCAACTCATAGTCTTTCTTTTCTGAACAACCAACCCCTCCCCTAAGTGAAGTAATCTAGACTAAATGAGGGCTTCTGTCACACGTTATGCATTCTCCACCATAACCTGGCCCTCTTACCTAGCGTCTCCTGGTTTATCTTCCAAAACAGAAAAATATCCAGGGACTGCATCACTTTCATTTCTCTTTCTTTTGCAGATAGCACAGAGCCTGGTCCATTCCCTAATTCATTGTTAAGGAAATAGAAAATTGGTATAGAACACAGAAAGGCCCTTGACAAATGTATCAGTCTCATCCAATTACTAGTTTTGACTTATTCATAAATAAGACAGAATTAATTTCAAAATATTTACCTGCTATGTCACTTTCATTTCTCTTTATGTTGGAATTTGCTGTAAGGTAATTTTTACATTTCTTTCAAGATTATCTATCTTGGAGTTGAGCTGAGCCAGGCCGAACTGTGCAGCTGACAGCCCCGGTTGGATCCTGTGAGCACCCTGGGGCACTCCTAGCCAAGGCCTGCAGGGGGCCACCCCATGCGGGGAAGGCACCCTGGGGAGCAGGCGTCTTGGGGTCCAGACCCTCGAAGGGTGCCAGAGCCAGTTGGGAATGCGATGCGTCCCTGTTCCCCGGACCCTTAGGCACAGCTTCTCAGGCCCCAGACGGGGCGGGGGGGGGTGTTGGGTTTGCCTGACATGAAGTCCCCTGCATTCAGAATTCATGAAGCCCTGGAGAGAAGTCTGGGGAAAGATTTATCTACGTTTTGCTTATATACAGCTGTACCTCCCCCATGTTTCCAAGGAGTGCGTCTTGAAATCTTCTAGGATCTCCAGAGTGAAACTCACTGTGGTCAAGACTCTAACTTGGAGGGACCAGTATACAGCAAACAGCAACAGCTCAACAGAGCAGATCGTTGTACAGGCCGGACAGGTTCAGCAGCAGGTCCAGGGACAGCCATTAATGGTACAGGTCAGTGGAGGCCAGTTAATCACATCAACGGGCCAACCCATCATGGTCCAGGCTGTTCCTGGTGGACAAGGTCAAACCATCATGCAAGTACCTGTATCTGGGACACAGGGTTTGCAGCAGATACAGTTGGTCCCACCCGGACGGATCCAGATCCAGGGCGAGCAGTCTATGCAGGTGCAGGGCCAGCAGGGCCAGACCCAACAGATCATCATCCAGCAGCCCCAGACAGCTGTCACCGCTGGCCAGACGCAGACGCAGCAGCAGATTGCTGTCCAGGGGCAGCAAATGGCACACACTGCCAGTTAATGCACATGGCGCCATGCTCCATCAAGGCACGATCACCATCCCTGTAGCCAGTTTGGCAGGAACATAGATTGTTCAGGCCGGAGCCAATACCAACACAACCAGCGGTGGGCAAGCGACTGTCACTGTGACACTACCAGTGGCAGGCAATGTGGTCAATTCAGGAGTGATGGTCATGATGGTACCTGGTGCTGGCTCTGTGCCTGCTATCCAGAGCATCCCTCTCCCTGGGGCAGAGATGCTTGAAGAAGAGCCTCTCTATGTGAATGCCAAACAGTACCACCACATACTTAAGAGGGGGCAAGCCAGGGCTAAATTAGAGGCAGAAGGGAAAATTCCAAGGGAAAGAAGGAAATACCTGCATGAGTCTCGGCACCGTCACGCCATGGCACGGAAGCGTGGTGAAGGTGGATGATTTTTCTCTCTAAAGGAAAAAGATAGTCCCCATATTCAAGATCCAAATCAAGCAGATGAAGAGGCTATGACACAGATAATCCGAGTGTCCTAACCCCAGGCCATGTGATGGAGCTGATCAAGGTCATGTTCCTCACACTACTTCCCACGGTTCCAAGGAAACTGATCAACTCTTCCAATGGGACACTGACGAGTACATTCTGCCCTTTTCTACAGGACAGAAACCACTTAACTTTCAATAAGTAGCTCAATATTATAATTGCAAGGATGTCTGGCAAATTGAAGTTGCAAGCCTTTGTCTCACCCTTATCAGTCAGGACTTATTTCAGACTGTTGGTGACATTGACATTTCATGGATTGGGATGATGCAGGGGACCCATGCCAGCCCAGCAGCACCACACCTAGCACTTAATGTTGACTGGTGATGCCAGCCAGCCATCTCAGCAGAGGAGAACGACTTTCTCAACCTAAACTGCAGTCAGGGAAGCTGCAGCCCACTCCTTCCCATGGGTTCCAAACAGCACCCATCCCTCTGATGGGGGATCTCAGGCTGACGAATGGACACTTTGTATTCAGAGATGGTTTCTAGGCAAGGAAGCTCCATCTCATGATACGGAAACAATAAATTCTCTGAGATATATTCATCTAATCTGTGGTAATAATAAGAATCTCTTCTACCCAGATGATAGGTTGGTATTTTTGGACTCCAGCCAAGGAAAAGCTAACTCTGGGGATAGACTGATAAAGGACTCAAGCACTAAAAATATAAATTGCTGAATCTCTTAGCTTTGACAAATTGTGGTCTGCTTGTCTGTTGACAGGTCATATGGACTGTAGTTCTTGCTGTGGTTACTTTTAAGATAATTTAGAGTGTACTGGACCTTGACACTGCCTTTCTTAAGTAGAGAACAAAATTATAGAACTTCTGTGCTGAAGTGCTGGGACGTGTGTAGTTGAGATTTGGTCCTTGACAGTTTCTGGAAAGCACTGTTCAATCAAGCTATCCTGGACATATTCCATGATGCCTCCTAGAGCTTGAGGTGGATGTTGGCTTCACTCCTGTGCTTTGTGCTGGCCCTGGAGAGTGAACATTCTCATTCTTCCCAAGGCAGTTGATTCTTTGGTGTTAGTTTCCGTTTGTTTCCCCTTTTCTCCATAGACCTTGTGCGGAAAGGTTTTCACATTGCATCCATGTTCTGGGGATAAACTGCGGACTGGAAATAGAGATTCCTGCAGGGTCAGGAACAGGGCCACAACTCCCAGAGTGGGTTGTGCCTCAGTCATCTGTTTCTTTTCTAGATGTGGAACCCTGGGAGAACTAAGATGATATTTCAGAAGAGTTGCTGTTTTCTTGGAAACAAAGAAGGAAAATGTAATTCTTTTGGAGAACATTTGGGTTTGATTTAAATACCAAGAGTAGAGATTAGCTCTTTCTTTGATTTCACTCAAACCCTCTAAGAAAACATCACAAAGGGAAATCATTGTAATGGTACAAGATAGAGGTACAGAGCTATGCAAAGAAAGCAGGAAGTGAAGTATCTCCCTAGTACCTTGAATCTAGTCATCTGTCCTGGCTTGCAGATGTTAGGAGGGGTTGACCTGTAGACTCACTAGAAACTTCTGGCTCTTTATGTGAGTTTCAGGTGTTAACTTTATTCAGTAAGCCCCAAGTTCTTCAGATGATAGATTACTGAAAGCAATGAAGAGTTTCTATCTTTTGGTTTGTTTAGGAATCTTCAAGATGCAGAGTTCAGAAAGAAATTCCTCAGACCTAATTTCTAGTACTTAAGCCAACAACCGTTCTAAGATGCTATTTGTTTGTGTCTGTAAGTTTGTACATAATAATATCAACCTCATATTGTTGCGGATTTTTTTTTCACGAGTTTGAGTCTGGTTTTATTTGAAATGAAATGCTTCAGTTGTCATTTTGTCATTGCCATTTCAGGTAGCTCATGGCCCTTTTATTGTGGTCATTTTAACACATAATAACCCACAAAGTGGGGGCGAGGTTTGGATTTTTTTGTTACTAGAAGTTCTTTTATTCATTTATCCTTGTGACTGCAGTGATGGCTTCATAGATGCGAAATGGGTGAATGGATGAGTGAATAACTGTTTTAATGCATAGTTATTTCACTTCTTGAGTGTTTTTTTTTTGCAGGATAATTGTAAATGTATATATTTTAATTGCACTGGTACATTGAACATGTCAGTGTCTATACCACTGGACCAACAGCACTATTCTGGCTAATTGGTGCCTGATAATAATGTCTTAATTTTCCTTTGGGACTCAACTATACATAAGATTTTTTCCCCTCAGCTGTAGGGGGAGCACAGGTGATTGATCATTGATGTCATTTCAATTGTTATTTTTTAAAATAAATTTATAAGAAAAAGATTACCTATCTTCCTGGGGTTTATTGGCAACAAAACAAAACAAAACAAAAATGCAGTCATGTGTTACTTCATCAGGATGTATTAATTGTAATCAGACTTGCAGGAATATTCCTCAGATGGACCATAGGAAGGATGTAATCTGTTGATGTTAATTATTCCCTATCCACCTTTTTTTCCTGCTTAAGTGATCCTTTCAATTACACCTTTCCACAAATGCATTAATCTTCCAGTAGGTTTCATTTTAACGTTTTCTCCATTCATGATGTGAGCAGAATTTAGAGCTGAGAAGGAACTTAGAAATCATCTCAAATAGTGTTTCTTAAACTTAAAAATATAAACCCCATGGACACATGGTTGTGTGCCGGTGGGGCAGGAGGGCGGGGGCGTCTGAAAAGTGATAAGAAAAATCTCTGTGAAATATCAATTTTCCCCAAAGTTTGCAGGGCAGGAAGTCAAGTCATTTTGTTTGCAACTAATTTTAAAATAACTTTATATTTTAAATAATGTATATACTATGAATTAGAATGCCAAATTGACATTAGTTAATCAGAACATTTCAAAGAAGTCTGAATTTGCATTGGTTAATTTAGTAGGAGGTCTTCTGTCATCCATTCATTCCTCTATGGCTTTAGGTATTTGCATGAAAGGGTTTGAGAAACAGTAATCTCCCCGCTTTTTCAGAGATTAAAACATGCTCAAGGCAGTGTAAATTAGCGGGTGTCCTTCAGTGCTTTCACGACCTTGTCCAACCCTCTCTCCACTTCACTCTGCTCATTCTTGATTAAGCAGGCTTTCTCTAACTACTGTGGTACAGGGCAAGCTGTTCTTTCCTCTCAGGCTCTATTCCTGCACCTCATACGGCACCAGGGACCCACTCAGGGTGCTACATCCCTATTTCATACTAGAGAAAATTCTGGTTCAGAGAAATTTAAAATTGGGGGAAAGATTAAAATGTTAACGTGGAGCTAAGATCCAAACAACTCATCTAATTCCAAATCCCACATCTTTTCCAGACTGCTTCCTCATCACAGCTAAAATCCTTCTGCAGAAACAGTAACCAGCAAGCTCTCGGTTTACACCACAGCACTCGAGTATTCATCGCAAGAGGGACTACCGTGGGTTACTGATTGAGCAAAGTGCCTACGTCACCCTCCGCCCCGGCCACAACAGCTCTACTCACAGGTGACAGGTGGCACCTGGATTTGCATACTCTAGACCCACAAATGCCAGATGAATATTTCCTGTTGAAATGAAGGGCATCTGGCATTCTTTTACTTTCTTTTCTGGACCTTGGAATACTGTTCCCTGACTTTGCCTTAAAGGCTTTCTCTCTAATCCATGGGAATAGGATAAACATGAAGTCTTTGGAGAATTCTGAGTTGGAATATGTTTAAAATAATTGATTAAGGACTTCCCTGGCGGTCCAGCAGTTAAGACTCCACGCTTCCACTGCAGGGGGTGTGGGTTAGATCTCTGGTTGGGGAACTAAGATCCCACATGCCACACAGTGCAACCAAAAATAAATAAATTAATTAAAATAATAATTGATTAAACTGGCAATTAAAAATCTGTAAAATATTCTTTGTTTTACTTAATTCCTCAAAAAATCCTCATCCTTATGTAGCAATAGAGCTTTATTAAAATAACAAATTCCTTAAATAATAGTTTAATTTGCAATTATGAATTCATTTCTCTTGCTTGATATTGTAAAACATAACAATCTCTCCTAAACACATGCTAATAGTTAGCTTTAAAATTGCAAAACGATAATCTGCTTAATAAGCCCAAATGCTGGGTGAACTGACAGTTATATTCCTGAAGAGGATAAGTACAATCAGCTCTGCACAGGCAATCACACAGCTTTTAGAAGTTGTGAAAATGCTACGAATGCGAAGAGCATTTTATTTAATTTTCATGATCTAGAAAGCCCAGTCATTTGTCTGAAGCAGATGTTTTTAGGATGTGCCAAGCGTGGAGCTTCAGGGAGTTGCGCTGTTGTCAGGAGGAACTCACAGACTATTCTGTGGACAAGGGACCCTGGGGAAACCCAGGAGGACAAATATGTCATGCTCTGTTGGTATAGCTAACAGAGACAAGTATCACACACCATTTATTTCTCCAGTTAGATCTATCTAGGTCTGCCATCAAACAGGAACTTTATCTCCTGAATTATAGAGAGCGTGGCTTTATGAATCATTCACGTTACACTTCTCAGGAGGAAGCAGAGACCGTGGCTCAGGTCTTAGAAAAGTTTCCTAGGTTTTACTGATGGAATGTGGTCTTGTGTGTTTAGAATAATATAGTTCTCATCTTCATTGTTCAGTGTCACTGGATTGGATGAAATCAACTTAGAAAAGAGTGTGGATATAGCAGAGAATATGATTTTGAACTGATCCCTGGGACTCCAGGAGAAGCAACAAGAAAAGGACACCAAAAAAAGGAACATCTAATTTGGAAGGAAGAAAGCCCAAAGAGAACGTGGCATTACCCAAGCTGAAACCAGACTGCACTTCAGGATGGAAAGTGTAGGCAGTTGCTTCAAATGCTGGTAACAGATTGAATACAATTTGCAAAGAGAAGTGGTCTTTGGCTTAAGAAAGTAAAATCCACTGTGTTTTGGACAAAAATAGTTTGGGATAAATGGAAGAAATTTTAATAGGTAGAAGAAGCAATATGAATTGAGGAAGTATAGACACTCAGGTGGGAAGCTTTCCTGTGAACAGAGAGCAAAGCAATAGCAGGACCTGCAGGGACCCAGGGAGGGTCCTAACCCCTTCAATTTGATGTGCCTTCTGTCCTGCAGGTTGGAGTTCTTACGGTCTCTGACTATATCGTCCTTGACTTCACATAGCTTTCATCCTAATATGAAATATTTATTGATGTATTTGAATAAATAAAACAGAGAATGTGAAAAAATTAACTAAATGGATAACATTTCACAGACTACTTCTAAGGGGAGGTGGGGAAGGGAGTTCTGAAGAAGTTTTCTAGGGGATATAGCACTGAAGGTGGGCCCTGGGGAGCTGGTCAAGTTGTACCGCGTGGAGGGTGTGATAGGGAAGGCAGAGGGCTGGAGCAGCTACAGCACATTCGCTTGGTTTGCCTCAAGCAGGGGAGCATTTGAGGGGAAACGGAGGAAGTGGAGATGGACAAGCTCAAAAGCAGCCAGATCATGGGCAGCTTTAAATGCACACATGGGGATGCATGCTCAGGAGTACCGACAATGAAGAGTATTTCCAGCAATAAAACGATGATGATCAAAGTCCGTATTTTAGTGGCTTGAATAAGCATTAAGAACATACAAGTTTGGTGACCAGGCTGTGAATTTTGAGCTTTATGAAAATTGTCAAGAACAAGACCTTTTGATGTAGTACCTTAGGCTGGGGACTGGAATCACACTACTTGGGTTTATATTCTGTTTCCTCCTATTACTACCTATGTTGACTTACTGGGCAAATTTCCCATATCCTCAACACCTTATGCAGTAAATTATAAATACCCAAAGAGGTGTTAACTACTGTAATTACAACATCCCTCCCAAAACCTTAAAGATATCCATCCATTACCTCCAAGATGGGTCAGTGAGAGATGAGGTTCACAGAGCCTTGTTGCAGGAGAATTGGGCAAAATAATAGAGGTCAGAGTGAGGATAGTACTGCAGGTCCTAATAAGGCATTAGGGCTAAATTCTATGGGTAATCAGGAACCATTTTGATTATTTTCAGAGGGGAAGTGACACTATCAGAAGTGGTTTTTATGCAATAAACCTGTAAGCAGAGTATAGCATAGAAAGAATCTATTCACTCAGGGATACTTCCAGCAAACATACATTGTGCACTTGCTGTGGTAAGGGCTGGATTTACAGAAATAAATAAAACAGACATGATCTCTGCCTCAGGGACCTCACAGTTTATCAAGATTGAAGTAATACAGACTGGGGTTAGGGACACTAATGCATGGACTTTTGAAATAGTGAAGTTGAGAAGGGCAGTGGGTCTGAGCCATACAGTGACTTAGAATGCAAAGAAGGGATGGGAATGTATCATATAGTAAACAACTCCCGCCATAAAACAATTATAACAAACGCATATACAATAGATAGATAGATAGTGCATTTGTCTGTGTGTGTGTGTGTGTGTGTGTGTGTGTGTGTGCATGCATATATGTGTGTATACAATAGAGGTCTAACAAGGCAAAAGTGCCCGGGATCCATTGAATTCATAATATGGCTTCCATCCTCTGTGTCATTTGTTTTGTGACTTAAACAAGCAAATGCATTTAAACAGGAAACTGTCTGGGGCAAACCCAGAATATTGGACTTTGTACTAGAATACAATTAGACCCATTAAAACAGGGAAGTGAGCTAATGAACCTTGACTCTCAAAGTAATTGAGTCTCTTCTCACTGCTGACTTGTTAGAACCATGGATGCTTGAAGATTCTCATGCTCAGGATGGGATGAAAGAATCACATCTTTCTGTTGTCTCTAATCCTCACCTCCCAGTATTCTCATTCGTGTGATAACCTGTCCTTGGGTGTGTGCTGGAACCAGTGTCTAGCTTCCAAGGAAGAGAATATGGCAAAAGTGATGGATGTTCCTTGTGAGGTTGGGTCATCTTGGACTGGCCTCTCTCACTCTGAGGAAGGGCAACTGCCATGTCATGAGGTGCCCCACAGAGAAGAGCACAAGGCAAGTACCTGAGAGAGGCCACCAGCAAACATCCAGCAGGGAAATAAGACACTCTGGCCAACAACAGGGGTGAGCTGAATCCTGCTGACAAACACACAAGTGAGCTTGAAATAGGATCCTCCCCACACAAGCCCTCACAAGAGACCACAACCCTAGCCAGCACCTAAATCACATCTTTTGAGAAACTCTGAATCAGAGTCACTCACTAAGCATGACTTGATCCCTGATTCACAAAAACACTCAATAAGATAATAGGCATGTATTGCTTTAAGCCACTAAGTTTGGGAGGTCATTTGTTTTGCAATGATAGATAATTAATACATCACCCCATGTCACCCTAGGATGGAAACCACAGTCAAGTCTCAGCATAACCCACCGCTGGAGGAAGTAACTTAAATGACAAAGACATTTCACCCCTAGAGAAGCATATGTGGAAGTGAATTTTGAGGCTCATGTACTTGTGTGGAGAAATCAGAACATAAATCTGGATCAGGAGAATATAACGGCATGTGATATATCACTCAGGATGTGGAATTCAAAGTTCCAACCAAGACCCCCAGCACTGATCTTATTGTACCACTGGAATGGCTCCTTGAAACTGGGACACTATATCAACCTGTAACAAAAGAAGAGGACATTCTGGATCTGTCTTAACATGGCATTGAGTAAAGGATGAAGACAGTCCAGTGGAACCTGACCTTCCAGGGACGGTGTGATAATAGCTGCCCACCAATATCTAAGTCTCTTCAAAGACACTGAGCCATACAGGAAACTGGATGTAGCAATGCACTGTTTCATGAAAATGTTGTATTTGGAATAAGGTCCAGGCAAGTCCAGGAATAATGAGTAAATTTCATTAACAGGTAGTCCAGAGGCCCAGGGCATCGCCTTCTTTTGCACTGACACCTCTGCTTCAACAGACACTTATCTGGGGAGATTTTCAATGCCCACCTGACCTACTCACAGATGTCTTGACATAAGACGTTGGTGTCAGTGGAAGATGGACTCTGACACATTAAAACCATGCTCAGTGGTGGCCCTAAAGCTAAGGGCAATCCTCCCAGAGACAGTGTCCAGAGAGGTTCACATGAATCAGTCTAAGCTCTGTAAATGCAGAGTCGTGGGCAGCGATTAAAGTCATGGCTAGTTGGTGAGAGACAAGAAAGGAGCACAGGTCAAAGATCAATGACAGGAAGGGTTGGGGAAGTCACTGAATGGACTGAAAGGTGGGAACACCTTTCGGAGATTCCTTGCCCGGTAGTAACAGGAAATAGGTCATTGCAGGATCATTGCAGCTTCGGTGGCCAACCAAGAACAAAACAACTGATTGGCTGCCACCTCTCCTTTCAGGAAAGAAGTGAGGACTCTTTACAAAAATGGAAGCCTGAGTGGCATTACTGGCATCAGCTGTCCCGGAGGCCACCCGCAGACTGGAGAGCGGTGCGGGGTACACCCAGCCGCGCAGCACCCCCCTCGGGCCACTGCGCATGCACCAGGCAGTCCCTGGAGGATCGTGACAGCAGCTCACCCTGCTCCTGCTCAGACCGCCGGCGACCCCTGAGCGCCCAGCTCTGCAGCCCGTGTGCAAGCTCGCAAGCACATGGGGTAAAGCTCTCCTAGGGTGTAATTCATGGGAGAGGGCAGTGGTGGACAGGCTCTTCCAGCGTTCTCCCCTGGAGGGGACCTCTATGCTCTGCCGCCTCCTCCTTGCTTCACTCTCACCTCCGCGGGACTGACCTCCTTAAATAAAGGGGCAGCACCTTCTCCTTACTCTTGGCCGCCTTCTCTGGGGAACCCAGGCTGGGAAGTGCCCACCCCCTTTCCTGCCGTAAGTCACCGTCTATCACATGCCATGTGTTCCTTCCCTCCTGCTACTTGTCTACTCTGAGATTATGCGTTCATTTCCTTGGTGACGGAGACTAGTGTTCGTGGGTCGTGTGTTCTCAGTGCCCAGAACAGCCCCTGACGTATCGTTGGCGGTCAGTAACGTGTGCTGAAGGAACAGATAAGTCCTCCAACAGCCACCAGAGATTAGGGCTCCAAGGCAGCTCCAGAGTCCCATCCACTCTCTCTTTTAGGAGGCCAGGAAGGTGACATACAGGTGACACATCAGATGACCCCTGATGTTCTGCTCTGAGATCCCGCAGTTCCAATTAGCTCCAGCCACCCCCACTCCCCACTCCTGTTGACCCTGACTCTTCTTCCCCTAGAAGGAGCTGCCTGGCCCCTGTGGATACTTAATTACAAATGCCCTGCCAGAGCTCACCGTTTTGATGAGAAGCTGTTGGTCCCCAGAGGCTCATACAGACTCCAGCTTAGTGGGAAAACTTGTCATAAACTTTGGAATTGCTTCAGCACCAGCTTAACAATCAAGGGGGAAAAGACAACTATGTTTAAACATTTTCATTTAAATAATATTAAGCGATTTGCCTCTAACTGATAAATGATTAATAAATTTCCCTTTCCAGAGTGGTTTTAATAATGCAACTTGAAATCTCTACTTGCACTTTAAAATAAGTTACTTTCAAGTGGAAGATAGACAATAGTTATTTTGCAAGCACAGATGCCTCCTGACATAACCAGATGGTCAAATCTCCAAAGTCCTCCCAACTCAGGCAGAATTTCCAAAGGATTACCAGGAAAATAGAGAGTTGACCCCAAGAAAAGAACTTCAAAAGGACCTTACTGAACACCTTCCTGTTCATCCCAGCAAAGGCAGGATGAGCCCCAAATCCCAGCAGCCTTCCACTTTGGGCTCTCTCCTGGGAAGCTGCCCAAGGTTGGTCCCTGGAAATGGCCAGTTGCTGCCTGCCCTTGGTAAGGCTGCCTTTTGGCTCCCATTTGGAGACCAAACGGGGACTTATGCTACCTTAATACAAAGCTTTGTCCATTCTGGGAAGAGAATAATTCTTAATAGAGGGGTAACTGTGGGTGGCTGATCTGACCTGTAGACCTGCCTGGGGCTGGGTTCCCAACACGGTCCCCAGTTCTACCCTCTGAAGCACAGCTTCTTTGTGGAATGGACATGGGAAGAACAAAGTCACAGGATGGTAGTAAGAATTAGACATGACCCTCGTCTTCCAAAATCTTTTTTAAAATTATCATACTAAGTGAACTAAGACAGAGAAAGACAAATATCATATGATATCGCTTATATGCAGAACCAAAAAAAAAATGTTACAAAGGAACTTATTTACAAAACAGAAACAGACTCACAGACCTAGAGAATGAACTTGTGGTTACTAGGGAGGAAGGGTGGGGGTGACGGATATTTAGGGAGTTTGGGATTGACATGCACACACTGCTATATTTAAAATAAAATGCCTTTCCATGAAAAAATAAATAAATACATTTATTTTATTGAAGTATAGTTGATTTACAATGGTGTGTTAGTTTCAGGTGTACAGCAAAGTGATTCAGTTTTATATATGTGTATATATATATATTCTTTTTCAGATTCTTGCCCATTATAGGTTAATACAAGATGTTGAATATAGTTCCCTGTGCTATACAGTAGGTCCTCGTTGTTTATTTTATACACAGTAATGCGATTCTGTTAAGCCCAAACTCCTAATTTATCTCTCCTCCCACCCTCCCTTTCCGCTTCAGTAACCATAAGTTTGTTTTTTATGTCTATGAGTCTGTTTCTGTCTTGTAAATAAGTTTGTTTGTATCATTGTTTTTTAGATTCCATGTATAAGTGATATATACTTCACTTAGTATGATCGTCTCTAGGTCCATCCATGTTGCTGCAAATTCATCTTCCAAAATCTCAGGTGCTATCCACATGTAAGTCTTCTTGCTTGACTATCACCTAACTCTAAAGGGGGACAGGAATCTGTTTCAGACTCGAGTCCTAGCTCTTCCTTTTCCTTTCTGAGCTCAGTTTCCTCATCTGTGAAACGGGGTTAATAACAGCACCTAGCCTATAGCCTACAGCAGTGTTTTTAGAATGAGATTAACTACTAAGTACAAAGTACTTGTAAGTGCCTGGCACAGATAAGCACCACACAAGTGTCTGTTGTTATCATTATGGAACAATTGAAAAACTTCTCAGGGTTTTACGCAAAACAAAACAAAAACAATCCTTCAAAAGGATTGTTCCAAAGCACATTTCATTCTGTGAATCTAAATAATAGCTCTTTAAATCTCACTCTGATGCCAAATTTTCCAAGCATCTCCATGACCTTCCTGTAACTATAAGAGTTCTGGAATCAGAAGAAAAGTAACAGGACCTCGTGGGATGTATCCCTTGTATCTTCTTCTTCTCACTCCAGCCTCTTTCCCCAAACTCACAGCACAGTCCCAGCTACCCTCTACCCCAAACATAAAGCGTTTACATACCCCAGAAAATGCACTACTCTCCTGTGTCCCTCTGCCTTCATCTACGCTGCCCTCTCTGCCTGGATTATTCCTCTCCCCAACAGCAGCCTCCAAAATAGTCCTTAATTAAAATTCTGCTCAGTCATGACTCCACAATGAAAGCTTTTCTCATGTTTTCCTCTGGATTAGTGCCCGGAGTTTGTAGACACCACTATAATTTCTTCAGAGAATGTATCTCACTATTATATATTTTTAACGTTGTTATCTTTATTTATTTGTTCTATTTCTCCATGGCATATAAAGCAAGCAAAGACTGCTTTCTTTGCTATTATCTTTCCTGTGTACTGAAATCGTGATGAGGGTACGTTATAAGATTTCAGTTTATTATAATTGAATATACCATCACATCAGCGCTGGGTTCAGTTTTCTGCAACATGATACCTCAAAATAAGGTGGAAGTATGTTTCTGTATTTCACAAAACAAAGTTCAGAGATGATCTGCCCAGGGTTGTTTTGGAGGTTCCACAATAATCAGTGGCTCAGAGTCCTTCTGTCTTTCTGCTCCATCATCCCAGAACATGGCATGGGTTTCCAAGGTGACTTCATAGCCCAAGATGGCTGTGGGTGCTCAGCCATCATGACTGCATTCCTCTGAGCAGGAAGGACATCGCCCTATACCTTTATGGGAATTTCCAAGAATTCTTACACGTCTTCCCTAACTTTTATCTGGCAAAACCTTTTCTTTGGTCACACCCGCAGCAACTGAGTCTGGGAGAAGATGGGATCGATTTTGAGTAAAAGCATGGTTATCTTAACTGAAGAATGTGTAACTGATACAGGAAGCAGCTAGTAGTCAATGTCACTCGACTGACAGCACGTCACTTCTATTTGCTTACAGGAGTCTTACCTTCAAGACTGTGAGGACCTTGAGGACACTATTTTTAGTATCAGGAGAGTCTAATTCAATGCCTTGGCACCTACGAGACATTCTGTGTACTGAAGGAGTGAATAAGGATGAATAAATAATTTAATCAACAAACAGATGTTTGAAACTTAAAAACAGACACTTTGCAAGTGCCCTTCAGTATTCTCGTTCTACTTGAGCTTTTTTCAATGATCGAATCTAATATTTATTACCATGGAAAGTTTAACAAATTGCTTAACAGGAGATCTGAGACTGTTCTGACATTTTAAATGAGAGAGATTTTTTCTTTGCCAACATTACAGGGCTATAAATTTTCATTAGTTAAGTTTACCCATTCCCTAATGTGAATGTGGTGTGTTTTCCTTTTCAAAGGTTAATTGTGTTTTCAAATATCTACTTTTCTCCTAACTTGCAGAGTACAATATTTCAACTTAGTGACCTCATTCTTTTCCATATTTTACTAGCATTTATTCTAATCTTGTTACTGAGAGTTGAACATAATGTTCCCAAATCTAACTCGGCTGCTTTCAAATGATATTGACTTAAATTTATTTTGAAATTCTAAAGCTTTTGCAAGAATATGCTATTTGCTTTCGAATATAAACAGGTGCATTTTATTGAAACTCTCAGCTATAAATAAAATGGTGAAGGCAAGGCAGAGAGTCTTCTAAATCTTTAGGTTTTGAAAAACGCAAGTGTAGAGTGCTAAATTTCAAACACATTTTGGTTTGAAATTAATTACTGATTTAGATCCCAGGGCTTTTATCATCTGTGCATATTTAGCTAAAAATGCGCTTGGAAATGTGACAAATTTCATGCATCATTAGGCACTATAAATAATTAACAGTTGATTATTTTCTCTTTTAAGATGGCCTCAGTTATAATTCTGCCTCAGTGATGAGATTGGCCTTTAGGTTAAAATGAAGTTGCATTTCTATTTAGAAAATCATTCTTTACTTAGAGAGGATAATAAATGGCACTGTCAAGCTTTATGCTTTGTAAAGGGCGAAAGGCTTAGCCAATGTTATATAAACATTAAGTGAAAACATCAATAATGATTGTAATCATGCAGTGTTCAAATTGGTGTTTTTAGTGGCTGACCCCTGGGACCCTTTGCCAAGCCACTGACTGTAACTTATAAACAAGGCACACCCCATGCCCAGTACTCTCTCGCTGAGCCGGATGATAGCAGTGGCCACAATGAAACCAGGCCACAGAGAGGACCACCCTTCCACCTGCCGTCCATCCACAAGAGGCTTGATTTCCTTTCATTGCAGCTTCCTTCCTGGAGAGTCGAGCAGGATCTGGAGAACTCATAGAGCTTTTGCTGAAAGGGGTTGCGATTCTTCAGATGGTAAATGAAGTTCTCCAGTTTAATGATAAACTTTCTAAGTTGTATCCACCTTGAAAGGAGTCTTCAATAAAATACCATGTAAGCTTTTGTGACTAGTTGAGCTCATAGTTCGGAGAAAAGGACAAGAAAGTAAGTTATTCCTGGAAAGAAATCCTAATGTCACAGTGCACATGTAGCTAAATAAGATTTTAGGAAGCCCCAAACACAAGTTGACTCCTCTCCACAATTAGGCATTAAGCAAAGCTTCCATTTACGCAAGACACTAACCTCAGATGTAGGTTCCCCAAGTCCCCAAGACAAAAGGTCAAAACCCAATTCAGAACAGCCAGACCAACCTTCCACTAGTTTAACGAAAATAAAATGTTGCTCACTAGTCTGACCTCTAGTTCATTTCATAAAGAACCTATCCATCACCCATCGCCCTTTAACTGAAACTGAAAGTATGGTGTCCAACATGGGCTGCTTCAGGGAACATTGCAGGTGCTCAGCTGGACTGTGGTAACTGGGTTCCACACAGCCAGCAGAGAAACTTGGCCTGGAATTGACACCCCCCAGTGGTCAGAAAAGCTTCCCACAAGTGAAGGGAGAGAGAAACTGACTTGCAGAATTTGACAATCCTATTTCCATAAAGCTCATTCGATCCTTTTAACAGTCCAGTAAGGCAAATATGATCATTTCCAATGTCCAAATTGGGATATGGTGGCTTAAAGAGGTTTTAACTTAACGATTATAATATTTATCGAATTCAATGGCAAGGACTGCAGTTCCAAAGGATCTGGGGAAGATAGATGGAGAAGAAAGGAAAAAACGTGGCTTAAGAGTTAAATAAAACAGGGACTTCCCTGGCAGTCCAGTAGTTAAGACTCCATGGTCCCACTGCAGGTGGCAGAGTTTCAATCTCTGCTCAGGGTACTAAGATCATGCATGCCACATGGTGCGGCCAAAGAAAAGAATTAAATAAAATAATTACACAGACCACATCACTTGTAGTAAGCAGATGCTGAGATAGTGGAATAAAATAAAGACATGAAATGCAGACTTCAGCCTATTTTTCTCAGAGAAAACTTTTCAGTCCAGGAATCAGAAGTGTTCCCACCCACGTCTCAAAGAATCTGAAGGTATACTTCAACCCGCAAGTTATGAAACACCGTTCTAATAATGTAGATGTTTCACTTTATTGTATATCCATCTTGTAGAGATGGTGAGCTGAAAGGCTAATAGAAGTGAAGAGTGTGCTTGAAACCTTATTTCTCCCCTGGGCCCTTCTGGACTTACTCTGCTCTGTGGGTGGGTTGACTTTGCTCGTGTAATATGGAAAACATATAAATCCTGGAGCCATGAAAGTCTTCAGGGAGGTATTGACTTTTCATGGATGTAATTATTTTATGAATGATCACAATGTTTTAAGCCTTCGAGTGATATTTCACAGTGAGTTATGGTGTTTCACTGCATTAATATTTTCTGGATCCTTCAGTCCTCAGAAAGTTCCAGAGCAGAGAGAGCAGGCATTATAACTGCCAGACTGAGCACAGGGAAACCTGATATTAACTAAGTAGAGATGAACATATATTTGGAACGTATATTTGGACTCTTTGTTAACCCAACACAGGCCTAGAAACGCAAAATGGACGGATTTTTTATAATGTGTATCTCAGCGCACAGGCAGCTGAAAGGCCACAAAGAACCCAAACAGCTTCCTCCTTCTTACTGTTACCTCTCCTTCTCTCTGTGCATCTGATTATTCTTCTCTCCTTCTTCAGAATAGTTTTTTTTTTAAATTGAATAGATTTTGAGAGGATCGCACATCAAATGGTGGAAAATTTGATGGCTACATTTTATGTATTTTCTATGCAAACAACAAAAAATGCCAGCCCAGGCTGAGACTGCAGACTGCAGACTGCAGGTTACAGATCATGGTCCCAGGAAGGGATTCTGATGTGGTTGGCTCCAGTGCAGAGTCCAGTCTTAAGCTTACCCCTCACCATGGACTCCATGGGGCGGGGGAGACTGGCAACCTCACCCTGCGTCCATTTCTCTCCCAGAAACAGAGATTGTGACCACAAGTGATATCATTACTCAAGAAGCTCACTTACCAAACTCCAAATAGAAGTTGTTTCTGCAGAAGATGGTGACCTGGCTATGACTATACCCAATTTCCCTCTTCTCCTAACACAAAACAGTTGAAATGAAGAAAGAATATCAGAAAGAGGAAGAAGCTCGCCAAGGGCTGAAATGAGGAAAGGGAATGCTAAACATCAATATATTTCCTCCCAGGTGGCACAGATGGGACCACGGGGTTAAATTTTCCTGGTGAATTTTGAGAGGAAATCCCAGTGGAATCCCCAATGGGAAAGACCAGAGGTGGGAGCAGAAGGCAGGTTTAAAGTTATTATTTTATATGAGCCCACTTTGTTCTCCAGAGATCATCAATAGCTAGAAATGGCTATATGAAGTTGAGGTGCAGATGTACCAACAGAAAGCATGTGAGTATGGGAAATATTCTAGGATAGAATGTCTTGAGCATGGGAAGTCTTTTCTCACTGAAAAACATTGAAAGGCGTATCCTCCAGATGCCATGACAGCCCACCTGACGCCTGTGGCCAATGGCAGGAGCAGAAGAGGGCAGGTAAATAAAGACGACGTCCAAGAAGAATCCATTCTTATGACTGTGGGACCAATGGGACATGGGACATGAAGAAAGAAACATCTTTTTAAGAATTCTTACCCCAAAGTATTTCATTATGGTATCTATAAAAAGCTATGAATCAAGAAAGGGAGATAAACATATCATTATTATCAGTTAACTAACACCTCAAGGGGCAGCAAAAGGAACTATCCCAAATGTCATGGCTTAAAACAAAAGCATTTATTCAGTTCATGGGTCCTGTTGGTGAGTGAGAGAGGCTAGGCTCTGTTTCTAAGATTAGCAGGTGCATTCACACATCTAGGAGTCGGCTGGCTGTCCTTTGGGATGATGGAGGCAATTTGTCATATATGGCTAATCACTTAGCCAGCGGCAATGGGCCTTTTCCCTGGAAGAGGCAGAGCTCTGAGAGAGAAGTCCAAGGCCCCTTGAGGCATAGACTCAGGACAACACAGACCACTTTTGCTTTTACTTCTACTCACCAAAGCAAGTTACAAGCCCCATCCAGATTCAAAGGGTGGAGAGTAGATCCCACAGTTTAATGGTAGGAACTACAAGGTAACATTGCAGAGGGTGTGAACACAGGAAAAAGTGAGTTTTGCAATCAATATACCAGGACATAAATATTTTTTTTAACTTTTGAAAAGAATTATTTTAAGAATTAATTGATAGAAAGTATCTACTTGTTCTCTGAAGGAATATTAAAAAAATATGGATCCTTGAAAGTGAAAAATAGATGAATGAGATGTTAGGACAAGAGACAAGAGATTTTTAAAAAGAGGAGAGTGACTTAAGGAAAAAATAAGTAAATGTTGTCACACCATAATTTAAGATTCTTGTAAAAAGTGGTACAAATTATAATTGGTGATGCAGACAAAGTCAAGTCTGGGAGTCTCTTACTGAATAAAGACAAAAGGCGATATGTGTAATAATTAGAGGAGAAACGATGAAAAGGAGCCCTGAGGTGAGAGTTGTAATCTCCTCATTGTGCCTCTGAAAAGCGCATGACACAAATGAAGAGAAAAACTAATAAAGATTGAATAGGGCTTCCCTGGTGGCGCAGTGGTTGAGAGTCCGCCTGCCGATGCAGGGGACACGGGTTCGTGCCCTGGTCCACGAAGATCCCACATGCCGCGGAGCAGCTAGGCCCATGAGCCATGGCTGCTGAGCCTGCACGTCCAGAGCCTGTGCTCCGAGACGGGAGAGGCCACACAGTGAGAAGCCCACATACCGCAAAAAAAAAAAAAAGATTGAGTAAAGGAACATATTCTCAAGCTGAGGAAAGACCTAAACACCCTAATCCAAACAAGTCATTGAATATCAAGAAAAATATAATAAAAACAACAGAAACAAACTAATGTATAATGTTCCATTGTATGTACACACCAGTCTTTTAACCATTCATCTGCCTATGGACACTTTGATCATCTCCATGTCTTGGCTACTGTAAATAGTGCTGCAGTGGCCATGGGAGGGCAGAATTATCTTCCACATGCTGATTTCAATTCTTTGGGATATAGACAGAGTAGTGGGATTGTTGGATTACATGGTAGTTCTATTTTTAATGTTTTGAGGACTTCCCTGGTGGCTCAGTGGTTAAGAACCCGCCTGCCAGTGCAGGCAAGGGTTCGAGCTGTGGTCCGGGAAGATCCCACATACTGCGGAGAAACTAAGCCCGTGCATCACAACTACTGAGCCCACGTGCCACATCTACTGAAGCCCACGCACCTAGAACCCATGATCTGCAATAAGAGAGGCCACCACAACGAGAAGCCCATGCACCACAATGAAGAGTAGCCCTCACTCGCGGCAACTAGAGAAAGCCTGCGCACAGCAATGAAAACCCAATGCAGCCAACAACAACAACAAAAAAAATTGTGTGGTAGACAGAATAATGTTCCCCACCCCCAAAGATGTCCATGTCCTAGACCCCGAAGTCTCCATACGGTTTTCTATAGTGGCTGCACCAATTTTCATTTCTACCAATGGTGCACAGGGTTTCAATTTCTTCACATCCTCACCAACACTTATTATCTTTTTTCTTTTTTTTTTTTTTTAATAATAGCCAACCTAACAGGTGAGGTGGTATCTCAATGTTGTTTGAATTTGCATTTCTCTGATCATTAGTGATGTTGAGTGACATTTGGTATATCTGTTGGCCATTGGTATGTCTATTCAAGTCCTTTTTGCCCATTTTTAAATCAGCCTATTTTGTATTTGAGTTGAGTTGTATGCGTTCCTTATATATTTTAGAAATTAACCCCTTAGGAGACAGATGATTTGCAAATACTTTCTCCCTTTCTGTAAGCTACATTTTACTCTATTGTTCCCTTTGCTATAAAGAAATCCTACTATTTGTGGCAACGTGGATGCACCTGGAGGACATTATGCTCAGTGCAATAAGTCAGTCACAAAAGGATGAATACTGTGTAATTCCCCTTATACGAGATATCTAACATAGTCAACCTTATAGAAACAGATCCCAGAATGATGGCTGCTAGGGAAAGAGGGAGAAGTGAGAGCTGTTGCTCAGTGGGAACAGAGTTATAGTTACACTAGATAACCATAGGAATAAACCCCAGAGGTTTGCTGAACAGCATTGTGCCTGTAGTTAATGGTACAATATTGTGTACTTCAAAATGTGTTAAGAGGGTAGATGCATGTTGTGTTCTTAGCAGAAAAAAAAAAAAGCAGAGGGACACAAGGATCTTTTGGTTGTGTTGAATGTGTTTATTATGTTGATTGGGGGGACGATATCATGGGTGGATTCGTTTGTCCAGACTCATCAAATAGTATATATTAAATGTATGCAGATTACTCTATATCTCTTCTACCTCAATAAAACTATAGAAAATATTATTTCAATAAAATAGAGCAATACAGTACCATAAAAAACAAATTAGAGAAAATATGAAATTAATGACTTTTTAAATTTAGAACATTCTAGTTAACAAATAAATCAAATTTTGTTCCCTTAAATAAACACTATAATACAAAGGTCACTAACAACAACAACAAAAAAAAAATTGAATGCAAATACATGAAAAGGTAGTAAGTCTATAGTTAGGTTAAAGACAAGCCCTTTCAAGCTTACAAAGAATAGATGATTCCCACTCCAAATCATGAAAGGGAATTAAAAAATAAAAGTTGAATGTCCTCCATTCTCTTTTATAAATCCGACTGGCATCAAACCTAGTCAAAGCAGTTCAAAGAACACTGTATCTTCAAATACACATGCTGGCATCATGCCTATAATTTGAAAAAAATTATTTTAGCTTTATTTAAAAATGGAAATGTATGAAGACCATGATATAATAATTCTAGAATGTTTTAATATTAGCAGAAAACTAATATGATATGTATCATCAGACTAATAATTAAAGGGAGAAAAAAAGCATTTGGTGGCTTTAATTCTGAATGGGACCTCATAAAATTATGTCTATTACTTGCAAGTATTTACTAAATCAGTAATAAATTCATACAACCTTAACAGAATAAATACAACTCATGTAGAAAAAACAGAAATCATAATTAATAGAGGCATCATCTGCAAGTGTTAGACAGCACTAAAATTATTTCTACCACCACTGTTGGCTAATACTGTTTTGGATATCAGCTCTTTAGAAGTCAAAATATAAATAAGAGGCATAACTATTAAGAAGGGTAAACAATAACCATTACTTATAGATTTAAGCACACAAAAGAACAAACTGAGGGCTCTTAGAAATAATGAGTTCATTAATGAGGTCATATACTAAACAAATATTAAAGTAACTGTTATTCATTACAGCAAGATGCGTTTTGCAAATACAAAACGTTCTTTTCAAAATGTTTCCAAAAATTTAAAATACTTACAAATATAATTCAATAGGAAATGTGCAGAGCTTATGCAAACAAAATTATACAACATGACTGCGGGAAATAAAAGTAGATTAGATGGGTAGACATATCAGGTTCCAAAATGTGATTTTTCCAGAGTAAGGATTTAAAATGGTGCAATTTTAACAACACTTTGATAAAATCACATTAAGATTATTCTGCAACATGTCAAGGTTGTTCTAGATGTCATCTGTAAGAAAGACTGGGGAGGATGGAATGAGAGTTAGGTTTTGCTCATGTTGAATTGATCACAGGTAGGCACAGAACCCCATGATCCCATAGGAAAATTAACAACAACAACAGCAGCAAGGACAGAGGGCAAGTGATTAAAATGCCACAATCTTTTATTTAAATTGAAAAGAAGAATATCAGATTAAGCCCACCAGTATTCACACTTTGTCACTTCAATATTAAAACTTAAATAAAACATTTTTTTAAGAATACGGCACCTCATCTCAAAAAAATACCCATATCAAAAAAATCAGGGCTTCCCTGGTGGTGCAGTGGTTGAGAGTCTGCCTGCCGACGCAGGGGACACAGGTTCGTGCCCCGGTCTGGGAAAATCCCACGTGCTGCGGAGTGGCTGGGCCCGTGAGCCATGGCCGCTGAGCCTGCGCGTCCGGAGCCTGTGCTCCACAACGGGAGGGGCCACAGCAGTGAGAGGCCTGCGTACCGAAAAAAAAAAAATCAGCTTGGAGACATAGGTATAAATTTTGGAAACATTCATGATACTTTTTTTTTTAAGGTTTGAAACACAACCTTCTACATTTATTAGTTACGTGACCTTGGATGAGTTACTTTACCTCTTCAATCCTCCATTTTCTCATCTGTCAATGAGAATAATAATAATACCAACATCCTAAGGTTAGAATAGATGTTTAATGTGTCTAGAATAGATTTTTTTAATTATTGATGCTCTCATCTGAATTTGGAGGTTAAAATATCACCACTGTTTTTTTGTTTAATTTTTATTGGAGTAGAGTTGATTTACAATGTTGTGTTAGTTTCAGGTGTACAGCAAAGTGAATGAGTCATACATATACATATATCCACTTTTTTTTTTAGATTCTTTCCCCATATAAGCCATTACAGAGTATTGAGTAGAGTTCCCTGCGCTATACACCAGGTTCTTATTAGTTATCTATTTTATGTATAGTAGTGTGTATATGTCAATCCCAATCTCCCAATTTATCCCTCACTGTGCCAGAGAATGTGACTGTTTTTCCTTCAAATGTCTCTTGCATGCCTACCGTGCAGGGTGAGAAGGACTGTCCGTGTGAGTGGTAAAAGAATAAGCATCGCTTTCCTTCTCTACAATCACGTAAGAGTTATTAAAAAGAGCCCACTATGCAATTATGCCAACATAAGTAATTCGGAGGAAGTTAACAGGGTTTCTATAAGGGGAAACATGGTGCATTAATCTACCTGGAATCTATCTGAAAATGAGTAAATAAGCATGGTGACACAAGTCATTTTTTTCCTTTGGCAAAATTTCAACTGGAAAGCTATAAAATAAATTATCATTAAGGTTGGGAGCAATGTTTTATCATGGATAAGGAACTGGAAATTGAAATATGCCCCTGCCACTAGATTAATCTTCCCTTGGTATTCTATTTTATTCCTCTACTCAAAAATCAATGCAATCTCACCACCTGGCAAATACTATGTGAATTAATTAGTCAGGCATTTAATGTCCTTGATGTACTAACTCTAATTCCTCTCTCCCTAAAATCCTCTCGTGCTCTAGTCCAGCACTGCTCAATGGAAATATAAACCACACGTGTCATTTTTATATTCTAGTAGCCAAGTTAAAAAAGTAAAAAGAAACAGATGATATTAATCACTTTTATTTAACCCAGTATATCCAAAATATAATTGCTTCAACAGGTGATCAATATAAAAAAAATTAATGACATACTTTAAATGTTTATACTAAGTCTTCTATATCTGGTATGCATTTTACACTTAGAGCACATCTCAGTTCAGAACAGCCACATTTTGAGTGTTCAGTAGCACATGTGACCAGTGTCTACCACAGTGAGCAGTGAAGACCTGCTTGAACTGTTAACAAAAGTGGGGTCGGGCTGCTCACCCCTCAAAAGCCAATAAAGAGGCCAGGTTGGTGCGGCAGACTCATGTTCAAAGGCTGACTCCTCCCATCCCTGGGCAGTCAGTGGCCAAGAACTTTTACAGACAGAGGGAGGGGGCTAGGTTTGTTCCCATTTCCTGAGGCCAGTTCTCAGACTTGTGGCAGCTTATATCATGGCTACAGTCTGGTCATCATGTAGTTAACTTCTTTAACCTGCTGGGGGTTTCAGTATCTACAAGACAGCTCACAGGATGTGGCTCAGAATATTATCTATAGCCCTTGAGAAGGAACTAAAGGTTCTTGACTTTGCTTAATGACTAAACTATTATTATTTGGTCTCATTTGACTGTTTTCCTTTGTTTCTGCATTTTCTCACTTCTCTGATTAAACTTATTTTTTGGCTAAGGTTTCTCTACAGACAAAAGTCAGGCAGAGGACTCTGGTGTGCCGGGGGGACTACAGGGTCCTGCTCCATTTCAGAACCACTAATTTGATTCTTCTTCCCTTCCACATATTCGCTGATTATACATCCTGTATCTCCAAAGCATATGTTGTCTATGTAGAGCAGCAACCAACATCCTCTGAAACCTCTTGGATAGGAATTCCTTTTGCACTGATTTTCGGTGGTCCCCCAACTAAAAGTCCTGGAGACACAGCATGTCAGGTAGGGAAGGGCCCTATTGATATGGTAGCCCGTGTTGGCTCACTCACAGTCAGATGGATAATAACTGGCGTGGCTGCCTCTGTACTGAGCCACCTGCTGGTCATGTTCATAGTCCTGGTTACAGTAGACACCACAGTCAGTGTGGGTACCTTCTCTTCCAGAGGCAGGAACTATGGATCCTTCATCTTTATAACCATAGCTCCCACCATCCTCTCCTTACCACCCCCTCTTCTAGCATAGCATGCATTTTCACATTTTTAATATTTTTTTCTTGGAAGAAAATGATAAATAAAAGTGAACAGTTTGGTTTCTCCCACAGTGCTGCTAGGTCTAGCTTTCACACCTTTATAAATGGTACAAGAATGGAATATACCATGAAATGCCCTATTTTGCAGATCTCATAGGTAGTGAAATGCCAAGCGGACAAGGATAAATTGCAGGAAGGAGAAAACTCACAAAGTTCCGTGAGTGAGTGAGCAAAACCTGACAAATGATCTCCACTGGGAAGGAGGGGAAGAAAATGCATCTAAAAAGAAAATCTATGCCATTTATAAAATGACGTGCTCTGAGCTCTCATTTTCAGGGCAATAATGGATGTAGAAAGAGGCAGGCTGAATCTTAAGCACCACGGGGCCATGCATTGCTACGTTAGCTTGAAAAAGCCAGTAAAATGGACCCACATTTAGCCAAGAATTGGGAAAGTGCTATTATACTGAGTAAAGGCTCAGTTTGAACTTAAGACCAGCCAGCTGCAAAGGGGTTAATGGAAATGGTTCTCAGGAGAAGACAGTAATCAGAAACCCAGAAATGGGTGTGCCTTCTGGGACGGGGTCAGCCCTGGAGAATGGAGGAGTGAACACAGATGACAAAATGATTGCCAGTCCTGCAGGGAGGAAGCAGAAAAGTGGTCAGGAGCAGGGCTGACTTCCTGACAAGCAAGGCCATCAAGAGCCGAAGGTCCAGCCACCTCCACATGGCTGTGAGGCAGAGGTAGGTCAGCAGGTATCAGTGTTGTGGGTTTGGTGGGCTGGGAAGGCAATGCCCCATCCTCTTAGCCAGGTTATCATCCCACATGTCGTTATCAGGGAGAAAGACAAAGTCCGAGGAAACAGAAGGAGCTCCAAAGTAAATGTTCAGACACAGGAATGAGAGAGAAGCCAAATCATCAGGAAACAAGCAGAGCCAGGGAGCAGGGGTTCCAGTGCATCCATCCCAGCTGATGGCATCCACCTCAGCTGATGACATCCACGCTCACACTGCATCCATGCGGGTCTGGGGCCAGCGTGTGCCTGAAGCTGCAGCAGTGGTTGTGTGGGTTTGGTTGTGAGGATGCAGGGTTTTGGGGATACAAAGGGTCAAACAACCTGGTGGTAAACGCTGTCTGTACCTAGACTACTTCAATTCTAACCAAATGAGTAGTGTGGTGGATACACTTAGAGGAAAAGGCAAGAAGAATACCTATAAGGCATCCTCTGCAGTGAAATTGCATCTTGGCCCAGCCAATTAACTCCTGCTTGCCCAATCCTCTTGCTGGTGGCAAGATCCCACCTCTCTACCGAGTTGTGATAGCAAAATCAAGGCATAGTACATCTAAGTACAAGGTACACAGAACTCTCTAAACTGTTCAGGATCGACATCATCTGAAAGCAGTCATGCTGGGAGTCATGCCACATCCCCTTCCATAGCTGCACCAAAAGGAAGTCAGATCAAAGGACTTCTCACCATCAGGTTAGGCATCTTGTAAGAAAAACGACCTTGACTAGCCACACTGGAAGCAACACATGAAAGTCAGTCTAAATATAGAACTGGGAACAGAAATCTAGTTTCCACCATACCTATAACAAATACAAAGAATAAACTGCAGTAGTCTCTCAGTATCCCTGGGGGATTAGTTCCAGGACACCTGCAATAACAAAATCCACAGATGCTCAAGTCATTTATATAAAATGTCACAATACTTGCATATAACCAAGGCACATCCTCTGGTATACTTTAAATCATCTCTAGATTACTTATAATATCTATTACAATGTAAATGCTACGTAGATAGTGGCCAGTGAGCAGCAAATTCAAATTTTGTTTTTTGGAACTTTCTGAAGTTTATTTTTCAAATATTTTTGATCCACAATTGGTTGAATCCATGGACGCAAAACCTGCAGATACAGAGGGCTGACTCTACATAAGTTTAAGTTTCCTGCTAGGAGAACAATTGTTTCTAGCTATATCCTTAGTTCATCAAACTGGGAGAAAACTAAACAAATTACATAAATCTAACTCAATTATTATTTTAGCTACCAAAGAAGAGACCTCAAAAAGAAACAACGTTGACAACAAAGAAATCCCAAGAGAATGTGCCCTCCCTTTTCATGATCATACACAGAGTCTTTATTCAAGGATGATTAACTTTAAAAATTTAAATATAACAAATTTCCTAATACTTTTGCAACATAAAATAATGAAAAACTCTCAATATAAAGATTAAAATATGTTTTACATAGTAGCTAGTCATCCAAATGTCCAGAACACAAACCAAAATTATTTGGCATACAAAGAGTTAGGAAAATCTCAGCTCACATGGGATAGGACAACGACCCCAAGACTAAAACTAAGACACTGGAATTATCTAACAGTCAGTTGTGAAAACTGTTGAGACAAATGGAAATACAGAATGCTTCAGCAACAAAACAGAAGTTATAAAGAAGAACCAAATGAAAAGACTGGAACTGAAAAGTACAATAACCAAAATGTGTAAATTAATTAAAAATAGATAGATAAATGATAGATTTGAAAAAATCAGCATAAAGATGGGAGAATCAAACTCTCTGATTTACTGTAAAAATTTACTGTAGGGCTTCCCTGGTGGTGCAGTGGTTGAGAGTCCGCCTGCCAATGCAGGGGACACGGGTTCGTGCCCCGGTCCGGGAAGATCCCACATGCTGCGGAGTGGCTGGGCCCGTGAGCCATGGCCGCTGAGCCTGCGCGTCCAGAGCCTGTGCTCCGCAACGGGAGAGGCCACAGCAGTGAGAGGCCCGCGTACCGCAAAAAAAAAAAAGATTTACTGTAAAGCTACAATAAATGGTGGTTGTTGGAAAAGAGATTAAAAAAAATGGATCAATGGGACAGAATAGCATTCAGAAATTATGCTTACAGTAAACCCTGTACACAAATGTTTATAGTGGCTTTATTTGTAAAAGTTAAAAACTAGAAACTACTCAAATGCCTTCATTGTGTGAATAGATAGAATATCTGGGATACATCCATACAATGTAATAAAAATGAACCTACTCTTGATACACACAAAACCTTGAATGAATCCCAAAGGCATTCCGTTGCACGACAGAAGTCTTACAAGGCTATGTATTGCTTGATTCCATTTCTTGGATATTCTGAAAAAAAGCAAGACTATAGACACATAGAACAGAACAGAGGTTGCCAGCGGTTAGGAGTTGGAGGTAAATGTGACTATAAAATTCCTAAGGGAAATTTTTGGATAATGGAACTATTCTGTATTCTAATTCTGGTGTGATTCTATAAATTTATGCGTGTGTTAAAATGCATAAAGTGTACACCAAAACAAAAATGTCAATTTTGCTATAGTAAAATATATTTTTTTAAATGCCAGCTTATCACCCACCTTCTGACATCTATGTGTTTTACTTAAGGGGTATGAGGTAAGTGTTATTCTGCTTATCAGATAAAGAATAATATCCTCAGTGGAGCAGACTGATAATAACTGGTTAGGGGCTTTGCAAGTGTCTTTATCCAAAGTACAGTTTTCTCCCTGCTTCCCACTCAATGCCTTTGCTCTCCAAAAGAGAGTTAGTGGAGGTTTAGAATTCAATTCATTGTTTATGTCTTCTTTCTTTTTTTCTTAGTTAACATGGCTAGAGTTTTATCAATTTATTGATCATTTCAAAGAACCAGCTTTTGGTTTCTTTGATTTTCTCTACTGATTTCTTATTTAAGTTCAATAAGTTCTGCTCTAAATTTTATTGTTCCTTTGCTTCTTCTTACTTTGTAAATAATTTATTCTTCTTTTTCTAGTCTCATAAGTTGGAAATCTACATTTTGATTTTAAATCTTTCTTCTTTTCTATCATATGCACTGAATGCTATAAATTTCCCTCTAGGCACTATTTTTACTGCATATGATAAATGTTGATAAGTTATATTTTTATTTTTATTAATTCAAAAAGATTTTTACATTTATCTTGAGATTTTTTTTCTTTAACCCTTGTGTTATTTAGAAGTAGTGGGGGATTTTCCAGCTATCTTTCTGTTATTGATTACTAGTTTAATTCCTTTGTGGTCTGAAAGCAGACATTGAATAGTTTCTATACTTTTTAATATGTTAAAGTATGTTTTATTGCCCAGAATTTTGTCTAATTTGGTGAATGTTTCATGTGAGCTTGAGAAGAATGTATTCTGTTGTTATTGGATGAAATATTCCATAGATGTGAATTAAATCTTGTTGATTGCTGGTGTTGTTCAATTCATCTATGTCACTATTGATCTGCCCAGCAGATCTATTACTAATGCAGAGATGTTGAGTTTCCCAACTGTAATAGTAGTTAAAACTCCTTTATCATTGTGTTATGTCTCTCTATATCCCCTGATAATTTTCCTTGCTCTTAATTCTGCTTCGTCTGAAACTGATATATCTTTCACTGAGTGTTATTATGGTATATTTTTCTCCAACCCATTTCATATATCTAAGTCTTTATATTCAAGTGAGATTCTTGCAGAAAATATACAGTGGGAACTTGTTTTATAAATTTACTTTGACAGTCCTTGTCTTTTAATTGGTGTATTTAGACTACTGATATTTAACTTAATTATTTATATGGTTTGATTAATAGCTCCTGTATTTGTTACTTTTTAAAATTATTTGCCTTTGGTCTTTGTTTTGTGTGTGTGTGTGTGTGTGTGTGTGTGTGTGTGTGTGTGTGTTTCATTATTTTTCTATCTTCTCTAATTTTAATTCAAAATTTTTTCTGCTTCCACTTTTTCCTCCTATCTTAGCATACAACTACTTGTTTTTTTTAACTTTTTAGTAGTTGTTCCTGAGTTTGCTATATACATTTTTAACTAATCCAAATCGCCTTTCAAATTGCACCATCCTACTTCCTAGGCAGTTCATATACCTGATAATAATGTATTCCCAATTCCTCCCTCCTCTTTCTTTCAACATTATGGTAATTTATTTCACTTATCCATAAGCTATAATCACAGAATATATTTTTGCTATTATTATATATATTGAATATATATATTGAATATATATTGAATATATATATATTATATATATTGAATATATATTGAATATATATATATATTATATATATTGAACAGTTATCTGTTAGATGAATTAATAAGAAAAATAAAAGATTTGTTTTATTTTCATTTATTTCTTTTCTAATACTCTTCCTTTCTTTTTGTATATCTGACCTACACAGTTTTCCTTCCTTCTGAAGAATTTAGTTTAACATTTTATTCAAACCAAGTCTATTGAGGACAAATTTCCTTAACTTTTGTTCGTCTGAGAAAACCTCTATTCATCCTTCACTCTGAAGAATAATTTTGCTGGATACAGAATTCTAGTTTGGTGGTTCTTTTATTTCAACACTTTAAATATTTCACTCCACTCTCTTATTGCTTGCATAATTTCTAAAGAGAAGATTGTTATGACCCTTTGTATTTCTGTGGTGTCAGTTGTAACTTCCCCTTTTTCATTTCTAATTTTATTGATTTGAGTCCTCACCCTTTTTTTCTTCATGAGTCTGGCTGAAGTTTTATCTTTTATTTATCTTTTCAAGGAACAAGATTTAGTTTCATTGATCTTTGCTATTGTTTTCTTCATCTCTATTTTATTTATTTCTACTCTGATCTTTATGATTTCTTTTCTTCAACTCACTTTAAGTTTTGTTTGTTCTTCTTTCTCTAGTTGCTTTAGGTGTAAAGTTAGGTTGTTTATTTGAGATTTTTCTTGTTTCCTGAGGTGAGACTGTATTGCTATAAACTTCACACTTAGAATTGCTTTTGCTGCATCCCATAGGTTTTGGATCATTGTGCTTTTGTTTTCATTTTTCTCTAGGAATTTTTTATTTCCTCTTTGATTTCTTCAGTGATCCATTGGTAGTTCAGTAGCATATTGTTTAGCCTCCACGTATTTGTGTTTTTTATAGGGGTTTTTTTTGGTAGTTTATTTCTAATCTCAGAGTTGTGGTTGGAAAAGATGCTTGATATGATTTTGATTTTCTTAAATTTACTGAGGCTTGATTTGTGGCCCAAGATGTGACCTATCCTGGACAATGATCCATGTGCACTTGAGAAAAAAGTGTATTCTTCTGCTTTTGGATGGAATACTCTATAAATATGAATTAAGTGAGTCTGATCTAATGTGTCATTTAAAACCTGTGTTTCCTTATTGATGTTCTGTCTGGGTGATCTGTCCATTGATGAAAATGGGGTGTTAAAGTCCCCCATTGTTATTGTGTTAATGTCGATTCCTCCCTTTATGGCTGTTAGTATTTGCCTTATATATTGAGGGACCCCTATGTTAGGTGCATATATATTTACAAATTCTATATCTTCTTCCTGGATTGATCCCTTGATTGTTATGTACTGTCCTTTTTTGTCTCTTATCACAGGCTTTATTTTAAAGTCTATTTTGTATGATATGAGTATTGCTATCCAGCTTTCTTTTGACTTCTATTTGCATGGAACACTTTTTCCATCCTCTCACTTTCAGTTTGTATGTGTCCCTAGGTCTGAAGTTTGTCTCTTATACACAGTATATATACAGGTTTGTTTATGCATCCATTCAGCCAGTCTCTGTCTTTTGGTTGGATCATTTAATCTATTTACATTTAAGGTAATTATCCATATATATGTTCCTATTGCCATTTTCTTAATTGTTTGGGGTTTGTTTTTATAGATCTTTTTTTTTCCCTTCCTCTCCTATTCTCTTCTCTTGTGGTTTGATGACTATCTTTAGTATTGTGTTTTGGTTGCTTTTTATTTTGTGTGTGTGGATCTATTGTAGTCTGGGGCTTTGCTGTTCCCATCAGGTTTAGATGTAGCAGTGTATATATGTACAAAGATGTTTTAAGTTGCTGGTCTCTTTCTTGCTTAGAGAAATCAAAGATGACACAAACAGATAGAAAGATATACCATGTCCTTGCACTGGAAGAATCATTACTGACAAAATGACTATACTACACAAGGCAATCTACAGATTCAGTGCAATCCTTATCAAACTACCAATGGCATTTTTCACAAAATTAGAACAAAAAAAGACAAAAATTTGTATGTAAACACAAAAGACCTCCAATAGCCAAAGCAATCTTGAGAAAGAAACATGGAGCTGGAGGACTAGGGTTCACTGACTTCAGACTATACTACAAAGCTACAGTAATCAAAACAGTATGGTTCTGAAACAAAAACATAGATCAATGGAACAGGATAGAAAGCCCAGAGATAAACCTTCACACCTACAGACAATTAGTCTATGACAAGGGAGGCAAGATTATACAATGGAAGAAAGACAGTCTCTTCAATAAATGGTGCTGGGAAAACTGGACAGCTACATGTAAAAAAAAATGAAATTAGAACATTCTTTAACACCATACACAAAAATAAACTCAAAATGGATTGAAGGGGGGTGCCTTCAAGATGATGGAGGAGTAAGACGTGGAGATCACCTTCCTCCCCACAAATACATCAAGACAACATCTAAAATTGGAATAACTCCTACAGAACACCTACTGAACACTGGCAGAAGACCTCAGACTTCCTTAAATATGCCTTCAGCTGACTTACAGACAAAGGCAGGGCCAAATCCAAAGCTGAACACCAGGAGCTGTGCGAACATAGAAGAGAAATGGAAATTTTTCCCAGCAGCCTCAGGAGCAGCAGATTAAATCTCCAAAACCAACTTGATGTACCCTGCATCTGTGGAATACCTGAATAAACAATTAATCATCCCAAAATTGAGGCAGTAGATTTTGGGAACAACTGTAGACTTGGGGTTTGCTATCTGCATCTATTTACTTTCTGGTTTGATGTTTATCTTAGTTTAGTATTTAGAGCTTATTATCATTGGTAGATTTCTTTATTGATTTGGTTGCTCTCTTCCTTTTTAATTTTTTTATATATATATACATTTTTTCTCTTTTTTCCTTTTTCTCTTCTTATGAGCGTGTATGTGTACATTTCTTTGTATGGTTTTATCTATATAGCTTTGCTTTTGCAATTTGTCCTAGGGCTCTGACTGTCCATTTTTTGTTTTGTGTTTTTTGTTTTCTTTTAGTATAGTTTTTAACACTTGTTATAATTGGAGGATATGTTTTTTGATTTGGTTGCTCTCTTCTTTCTTTCTCTCTTTCTTTTTTTTTTTACTCTTATATTTTTTATTTTTAATATTTCTTTATTTTAATAACTTTATTTTATGTTATTATTCTTTCTCTCTTTCTTTTTTCCCCCCTTTTCTTCTGAGCCATGTGGCTGACAGGGTCTGGGTGCTCTGGCCGGGTGTCAGACCTGAGCCTCTGGGGTGGGAGAGCTGAGTTCAGGAAATTGGTCCACCAGACAACTCCCAGCCCCCTGTACTATCAAATGGTGAAAGCTCTCCTAGAGATGTCCATCCCAACGTTAATACTGAGCTCCATTCACTGACTGTCAAGCTACAGTGCTGGACACCCTATGCCAAACAACTAGCAAGACAGGAACACAAACCCACCCATTAGCAGAGAGGCTGCCTAAAATCATAATAAGTTCACAGACACCCCAAAACACACCACCAGAGGTGGTCCTGCCCACCAGAAAGACAAGATATAGCCTCATCCACAGAAAATAGGCACCAGTCCTCTCCACCAGGAAGCCTACACAACTCACTGAACCAACCTTACCCACTAGGAGCAGACACCAAAAACAACGGGAACTATGAACCTGC
Source organism: Stenella coeruleoalba (assembly GCF_951394435.1). Lineage (NCBI taxonomy): Eukaryota > Metazoa > Chordata > Mammalia > Artiodactyla > Delphinidae > Stenella > Stenella coeruleoalba. The sequence continues at coordinate 3,362,939 of NC_137155.1, read as the reverse complement.
AACCTGCAAAATGGAGACCCTAAACACAGTAACTTAAGCTAAATGAGAAGACAGAGAAATACACAGCAGATGAAGGAACAAAGTAAAAACCCACCAGATGAAACATAGGAAGAGGAAATAGGCAGTCTACCTAAAAATGAATTCAGAGTAATGATAGTAAAGATGATCCAAAATCTTGGAAATAGAATGGAGAAAATCAAGAAGAGATTAACAAGGACCTAGAAAAACTAAAGAGCAAACAAATAATAATGAACAACACAATAAATGAAATTAAAAATTCTCTAGAAGGAATCAGTAGCAGAATAAGTGAGACAAAAGAACGCATAAGTGACCCGGAAGACAAAAGAGTGGAAATAGCTACCACAGAGCAGAAAAAAGAAAAAAAAGAATGAAAAGAATTGAGGACAATCTCAGAGATCTCTGGGACAACATTGAATGAAACAACATTCGAATTATAGGAGTCCCAGAAGAAGAAGAGAAAAAAAAAGGGACTGAGAAAACATTTTGAAGAGGTTATAGTTGAAAAGTTCCCTAATATGGGTAAGGAAACAGTCAGTCTAGTCCAGGAAGCACAGAGAGTCCCATACAGATTAAATCCAAGGAGAAACATGTCAAGACATATATTAATCAAACTATTAAAAATTAAGTACAAAGAAAAAATATTAAAAGCAACAACGGAAAAGCAACAATTAACATACAAGGGAATCCCCATAAAGTTAACAGCTGACCTTTCAGCAGAAACTCTGCAAGCCAGAAGGAGGTGGCAAGACATATTTAAAGTGATGAAAGGGAAAAGGCTACAACCAAGATTACTCTACACAACAAGGATCTCATTCAGATTTGATGGAGAAATTGAAATCTTTACAGATAAGCAAAAATGACAGAATTCGGCACCACAAAACCAGCTCTACAACAAATGCTAAAGGAACTTCTCTAGGCAGGAAACACAAGAGAAAGAAAAGACTTACAATAACTAACTAAAAACAATTAAGAAAATGGTAATAGGAACATACATATCGATAACTACCTTAGATGTAAATGGATTAAATGCTCCAACCAAAAGACATAGACTAGCTGAATGGATACAAAAACAAGACCCTTACATATGCTGTCCACAAGAGACCCACTTAAGACCTAGGGACACATACAGGCTGAAGTGAAGGGATGGAAAAAGATATTCCATTCAAATGGAAATCAACAGAAAGTTGGAATAGCAATTCTCATATCAGAGCAAATAGACTTTAAAATAAAGACTGTTACAAGAGACAAAGAAGGACACTACATAATGATCAAGATATCAATCCAAGAAGAAGATATAACAATGTAAATATTTATGCACCCAACATAGGAGCACATCAGTACATAAGGCAAATGCTAACAGACATAAAAGGGGAATTGATAGTAACACAATAAATGTAGGGGATGTTATCACCCCACTTTCACGAATGGAGAGATCATCCAAAATGAAAATAAATAAGGAAACACAAGCTTTAAATGATAAATTAAACAAGATGGACTTAAGTGGTATTTATAAGACATTCCATCCAAAAGCAGCAGGATACACTTTTTTCTCAAGTGCTCATGGAACATTCTCCAAGATAGATCATATCTTGTGTCACAAATCAAGCCCTGGAAAATTTAGGAAAATTGAAATCGTATCAAGTATCTTTTCCGACAACAACACTGTAAGACTAGATATCAATTACAGGAAAAAATCTGTAAAAAATACAAACATATGGAGGCTAAACAATACACTATTAACTAACCAAGAGATCACTGAAGAAATTAAAGAGGAAATAAAAAATATGTAGAAACAAATGACAATGAAATCACGACCCCAAACCTATGGGGTTCAGCAAAAGCAGTTCTAAGAGGGAATTTTATAGCAGTACAATCCTACCTCAAAAAACAAGTAATATCTCAAAAAACAACCTAACCTTACACCCAAAGGGATTAGAGAAAGAAGAAGAAAGAAGAAACCCCAAAGTTATCAGAAAGCAAGAAATCATAAAGATCAGATCAGAAATAAGTGAAAAAGAAATGAAGGAAACAATAACAAAGATCAATAAAACTAAAAGCTGGCTCTTTGAGAAGATAAACAAAATTGATAATCCATTAACAAAACTCATCCAGAAAAACAAGGAGAGAACTCAAATCAATAGAATTATAAATGAAAAAGGAGAAGTAACAACTGACACTGCAGAAATACAAAGGATCATGAGAGGTTACAACAAGCAACTATATGCCAATAAGATGGATAACCTGGAAGAAATGGACAAATTCTTAGAAAAGCACAATCTTCTGACACTGAACCAGGAACAAATAGAAAATACAAAGAGATTAATCACAAGCACTGAAATTGAAACTGTGATTAAAAATCATCCAACTTCAAAGCTTTTGCACAGCAAAGGAAACCATAAACAAGACCAAAAGACAACCCTCAGAATGGGAGAAAATATTTGCAAATGAAGCAACTGACAAAGGATTAATCTCCAAAATTTACAAGCAGCTCATATAGCTCATTATCAAGAAAACAAACAACCCAATCCAAAAATGGTCAGAAGACCTAAACAGACATTTCTCCAAAGAAGATATACAGAGTGCCAACAAACACATAAAAGGATGCTCAACATCACTAATCATTAGAGAAATGCAAATCAAACTACAATAAGGTATCACCTCACACCTGTCAGAATGACCATCATCAAAAAATCTACAGACAATAAATACCAGGGAGGGTGTGGAGAAAAGGGAACCCTCTTACACTGTTGGTGGGAATGTGAATTGGTACAGCCACTATGGAGAACAGTATGGAGGTTCTTTAAAAAACTACAAATAGAACTACCATACGACCCAGCAATCCCACTACTGGGCATATACCCTGAGAAAACCATAATTCAAAAAGAGTCATGTACCACAATTTTCATTGCAGCTCTATTTACTATAGCCAGGACATGGAAGGAACCTAAGTGTCCATCTACAGATGAATGGATAAAGAAGATGTGGCACATATATGCAATGGAATATTACTCAGCCATAAAAAGAAATGAAATTGAATTATTTGTAGCGAGGTGGATGAGCCTAGAGACTGTCATACAGAGTGAATTAAGTCAGAAAGAGAAAAACAAATAGCACATGCTAACATATATATATTGAATCTTAAAAAAAAAAAAGGGTTCTGAAGACCCTAGGGGCAGGACAGGAATAAAGATGCAGACATAGAGAATGGAGTTGAGGACATGCAGAGGGGGAATTGTAAGCTGGGATGAAGTCATCATCTTTGTGTCCACATAGAGAGGTTGGATGGGGGGGGTGGGACGGAGACACAAGAGGGAGGAGCTATGGGGTTGTATGTATATGTATAGCTGATTCACTTTGTTATACAGCAGAAATTAACACACCATTGTAAAGCAATTATACTCCAATAAAGATGTTAAAACAAAAAATGGATTGAAGACCTAAATGTGAGACCGGATACTATAAAACTCTTTGAGGAAAACACAGGCAGAACACTCTGACATAAATCACAGCAATATCTTTCCCAATCTGTCTCCCAGAGTAATGGAAATGAAAACAAAAATAAACAAATGGGGCCTAATTAAACTCAAAAGCTTTTGCATAGTGAAGGAAACCATAAACCAAATGAAAAGACAGCCCACAGAATGGGAGAAAATATTTGCAAATTATGTGACTGACAAGGGATTAGTCTCCAAAATTTAGAAACAGCTCATGTGACTTTATGTCATCAATATAAACAACTCAATCAAAAAAATGCACATTCTTCATTTCTGTGACAGTGTTTTTGATTGCTATAGGTTCCTTTTGATTATTTCTTAGAGTTTACATCACTCTGCCTACATTACCCATCTGTTCTTACATATTGCCCACTTTTTCTGTTATAGCCCTTAGCTTATAATAGTAGTTGCTTTATATTCCCAGATAATTCCAAAATTTCTGCCATATCTTAGTCTGGTTTTCTTGCTTACTCTGTCTCTTACAACTATGTTTTTTGTCTTTTAGTGTGTCTGGTAACTGCTGAAATCTGGACATGA